>NC_135818.1:14906243-15206243 GCF_964213995.1 Mustelus asterias | reverse complement strand
CCCTCTCCCCCAGCACCCTGTGTTACTGACTGTATCTCTACTGATGTTAATCCAGCTCCCTCACACTGCCACTCAATAACCCCTCTCTCCCAGCACCATGTTACTGACTGTATCTCTACTGATGTTAATCCAGCTCCCTCACACTGCCACTCAATAACCCCTCTCTCCCAGCACCATGTTACTGACTGTATCTCTACTGATGTTAATCCAGCTCCCTCACACTGCCACTCAATAACCCCTCTCCCCCAGCACCATGTTACTGACTGTATCTGTACTGATGTTAATCCAGCTCCCCCACACTGCAACTCAGTAACCCCTCTCTCCCAGCACCATGTTACTGACTGTATCTGTACTGATGTTAATCCAGCTCCCTCACACTGCCACTCAATAACCCCTCTCTCCCAGCACCATGTTACTGACTGTATCTGTACTGATGTTAATCCAGCTCCCTCACACTGCCACTCAGTAACCCCTCTCTCCCAGCACCATGTTACTGACTGTATCTCTACTGATGTTAATCCAGCTCCCTCACACTGTCACTCAGTGACCCCTCTCCCCCAGCACCCTGTGTTACTGACTGTATCTCTACTGATGTTAATCCAGCTCCCTCACACTGTCACTCAGTAACCCCTCTCTCCCAGCACCCTGTGTTACTGACTGTATCTCTACTGATGTTAATCCAGCTCCCTCACACTGTCACTCAGTAACCCCTCTCCCCCCAGCACCCTGTGTTACTGACTGTATCTCTACTGATGTTAATCCAGCTCCCCCACACTATCACTCAGTAACCCCTCTCTCCCAGCACCATGTTACTGACTGTATCTGTACTGATGTTAATCCAGCTCCCCCACACTATCACTCAGTAACCCCTCTCTCCCAGCACCATGTTACTGACTGTATCTCTACTGATGTTAATCCAGCTCCCTCACACTATCACTCAGTAACCCCTCTCCCCCAGCACCCTGTGTTACTGATTGTATCTCTACTGATGTTAATCCAGCTCCCTCACACTGTCACTCAGTAACCCCTCTCCCCCCCAGCACCCTGTGTTACTGACTGTATCTCTACTGATGTTAATCCAGCTCCCACACACTGTCACTCAGTAACCCCTCTCCCCCAGCACCCTGTGTTACTGACTGTATCTCTACTGATGTTAATCCAGCTCCCTCACACTGTCACTCAGTAATCCCTCTCCCCCAGCACCCTGTGTTACTGACTGTATCTGTACTGATGTTAATCCAGCTCCCTCACACTGTCACTCAGTAACCCCTCTCCCCCAGCACCCTGTGTTACTGACTGTATCTCTACTGATGTTAATCCAGCTCACTCGCACTGTCACTCAGTAATCCCTCTCCCCCAGCACCCTGTGTTACTGACTGTATCTCTACTGATGTTAATCCAGCTCCCCCACACTGCCACTCAGTAACCCCTCTCCCCCCAGCACCCTGTGTTACTGACTGTATCTCTACTGATGTTAATCCAGCTCCCTCACACTGTCACTCAGTAACCCCTCTCTCCCAGCACCGTGTTACTGACTGTATCTCTACTGATGTTAATCCAGCTCCCTCACACTGTCACTCAGTAACCCCTCTCCCCCAGCACCCTGTGTTACTGACTGTATCTCTACTGATGTTAATCCAGCTCCCTCACACTGTCACTCAGTAACCCCTCTCCCCCAGCACCGTGTTACTGACTGTATCTCTACTGATGTTAATCCAGCTCCCTCACACTGTCACTCAGTAACCCCTCTCCCCCAGCACCGTGTTACTGACTGTATCTCTACTGATGTTAATCCAGCTCCCTCACACTATCACTCAGTAACCCCTCTCTCCCAGCACCCTGTGTTACTGACTGTATCTCTACTGATGTTAATCCAGCTCCCTCACACTGTCACTCAGTAACCCCTCTCCCCCAGCACCCTGTGTTACTGACTGTATCTCTACTGATGTTAATCCAGCTCCCTCACACTGTCACTCAGTAACCCCTCTCCCCCAGCACCGTGTTACTGACTGTATCTCTACTGATGTTAATCCAGCTCCCTCACACTGTCACTCAGTAACCCCTCTCCCCCAGCACCGTGTTACTGACTGTATCTCTACTGATGTTAATCCAGCTCCCTCACACTGTCACTCAGTAACCCCTCTCCCCCAGCACCGTGTTACTGACTGTATCTCTACTGATGTTAATCCAGCTCCCTCACACTATCACTCAGTAACCCCTCTCTCCCAGCACCCTGTGTTACTGACTGTATCTGTACCGATGCTGACCATAGAAAGGTCCATTGACCTCGGGCGGGATTTTCCGGTTTCGGTGTCATTGCGTCCAGAAAATCCCGCCCAAAATCTTTAGGGGCATTAAGTGATGTGGATAAACTCACCAATCCAGAAGTTGCGTGTTTCGAAGTCTGGGTCTGTGACCTCATTTGTATTCTCTAACTGAGTGAGATAAAAGGCTAGAATATCCTGCACCTTTTGGTTTTTAACTTGTGCCAAAATCCCACCTCGCTCCTGGAAAGTGAGAACAGGGATGGATTTAGTTCCAAGTTTACCAGAAGGAGGCATTTGTGCCATATTTTACCATCAGGCACCCCACTTGATGTAGAACAGGTTAGATCGAGAATCAATCTCACAGAATCACAAAATAACTCATAGGAGCACTGATGCGCGATATAACTCACGAGGCTAGAGGTACTCGGGGAAATAAAGGCTTTTATTGACTACAACAATAGAGCTACCATATATAATACACGATCCCAGACTAAAGGGTCCCAGACAGAACAGTGACCTTTATACCTCTCCCAGGAGGCGGAGCCCGACTGGGGTGTACCATAAGAACTATATTACAGGTAGAACAGCCCAACCCTAACCCCAACAGTAACATGTAGAACAGCCCAACCCTAACCCCAACAGTAACATATATACAGACTCATAGTACTGGCCAGACCCTGGCTCAGCACTACCTGGTGGGAACCAACAATGGTTCACCACAAGCACAAAATAATCTAATCTTCAAATCATTAGTGTCGCAGGAGGTTACACAGCCATTGAGTCGGTGCCTGCACTGCATTGTCCCAAGAAACATTCCCAGGACAAGTTAGACACAGAGTAAAGCTCCCTCTACACTGTGCCCATCAAACACTCCCAGAGCATGTACAGCAAGGGGTTAGATACAGTGTTGAGGCTTCCTCTACACTGTCTCCATCAAACACTCTCAGGTTCAATACAGAGTAAAGGTCCCTCTACATTGTCCCCATCAAACACTCCCAGGACAAGCACAGCAAGGGATTAGACACAGAGTAAAGCTCCCTCTACAGTATCCCCATTAGACACTCACAGGACAGGTACCGTATAGGGTTAGATACAGAGTAAAGCTCCCTCTACACTGTTCCCATTAGACACTCCCAGGACAGGTACCGCACAGGGTTAGATACAGAGTAAAGCTCCCTCGACACTGTCCCCATCAAACACTCCCAGGGCATGTACAGCAAGGGGTTAGATATAGTGTTGAGGCTTCCTCTACACTGTCTCCATCAAACACTCCCAAGACAGGTACAGCACGGGGTTAGATACAGTGGTTAGGCTCCCTCTACACTGTCCCATTCAAACACTCCCAGGACAGGTACAGCACAGGGTTAGATACAGAGTAAAGCTCCTTCTACACTGTCCCCATCAAACACTCCCAAGACAGGTACAGCATGGGGTTAGATACAGTGGTTAGGCTCTCTCTACACTCTCCCCACTCTTGTGTCCCATCACAAGGGTAGATGAGAGAAGCAGCGAGGGGTGGCATGTCTGTTTTGTTTTTCTGTTACCTGACATTTGTTCTTTGCTCCATAGTATGTGTCTGCTTCCGGAGAGACCATAAAACAATCCCCATCAATCCGGATATCACAGGTATGGAACGGAAACTCCATCTTTTCTGGGAAGGAAAAGACATGCAGGAATTAGGAACTAAAAGGAAAATTTTTAAAGGGCAACTGGGATAGGGCAGGCCTAGTTTGGATAATTCTTTCAAACAGCTGGATCAGGCACGATCATATATCCCAAAGAATCATAGAATCCCTACAATTCAGAAAGAGACCATTCGGCCCATCGTGTCTGCGCCAACAACAACCAGGCCCTAACCCTGTGACTTCATGTGCCGTGCCCAAGGTCAACGGATCTTTGACTGACTGTCAAATTTTCCGCAATGGGCGGGACTGGAAAATTCCGGTCCCTAATTTCTAAACCTAACCTTAACCCCGATTCCTAACCCCGAATCCTTACTTTGAACCCAATGTTATTTACTTTAGCAGCCTTCTGCCGCATGAGATGACGATGATCGACAGAGCAGAGAAGGCTGAAGGGAGACCTGATTGAGGTGGACAAAATTATGGGGGACCTAGAGAGGATAGATAGGAAGGAACTTTCCCCCTTTGTCGAGGGGTTGTGGTGAACCATAGATGGTTATCACTATGGGTACTTGTACATATGTTACTCTTGTTACTGTTGGGGTTAGGGTTGGGGTGTTCCACCTGTTGGTATTGTTCTGTGGTACACTCCGGTTGGCTCCGCCTACCTATAGGAGTGTAAAGGTCACTGCACTGCCTAGTGACCCTTTAGTCTGGGATTGTATTGTTAAGCAGTATGCTCCATTCTTGTTACTAATAAAAGCCTTTATTTCCCGGGTACGATCCAGCCTCCTGAGTGAATTAATTGCGCATCAGGGGTCAGTAACCAGGGGGACACAGAGTTAAGGCAAGGGGCAGGAGATTTAGAGGGGATTTGAGGAAAAACCTTTTCACTCAGAGGATGCTGGGAATCTGGAACCCACTGCCTGGAAGGGTGGTAGAGGCGCAAAACATTTAGATGAGCTCTTGAAACACCGTCGTGTACAAGGTTACGGACCAAGGGAAATGGGATTAGAATAGATAGGTGCTTGATGGCCAGCACAGACACAATGTGCCGATGGACCTCTTTTCGTGTTGTAAAACCCTGCAGCTGGAACGTTACCACTGTTCACGCCGGTGGGATTTTCCCATCCCGCTGCAGTGAATGGAGATTTGGCTGGTTGTCAAATTCTCCGACCTCGCTGCAGCGGGAGCGTGGCGTGAACGGCCGGTAAGATCGCGCTCGATGACTCGGGTGGGATTTTCCTGTCTCGCCTGCCACAGGAATTGTAGTGGGCGGGACATGGACCATGCAAAGATCTGCTGACCTCAGATGGGATTTCCCAGTCTTGGGGCGAGCGCGGCTGGAAAATCGCGCCCTCTGTGTTATACATCACCTGGTGAGTTTCAGGAGCCCCGCTCTGGCGTGACAGACTCTGAAACACTTACTGCAGGGAAGGCAGTCAGCTGAGAAGATGCAAGATTCGCAGGCTTTGGTTTTCCTAGGGCCCTCTGCTTGGCCAGGTGAACTTTGCAATTCTCTTTATCTCTTCCAGTTCCAAACGGTCAGCCTGGGCCACAATGTGAACCTGTTGCCATTCTCTTTCAAGACATTATTCCTTTCCCAGAGTTACAAAGCCAATGCGCAGAGTGGACAGGGGAACCCTTAACCCATCTCCTTCCTTGCTCCAAAACCCAATTCCAATTCAATTTGAATCCAATTCATGTGCCAGAATTTTACCGCCTCGCATGCCTGAGGCTCGTAAGATCCCGATCGAGGTCAACAGGGAACGCTGTTTTGCGAGCCTCGCCCGTACCGATTCTGGGGCGGTCAAGGTGGTAAAATTCTGGCTGTGGTCTCCACAAGAGAGACATACAAGATCCAAGCTGACAAGAAAAGGCATTGCGTCCCATCTTGGGCTGGATCTGACACTCGATCTTAGCCAAAGGAATCATAGAATTCCTATAATGCAGAAGGAGGCCATTTGGCCCATCGAACCTGCACCGATAACAATCCTATCCAGGCCCTATCCCCGTAACCCCACGTATTTACCCTGCTTATCACCCTGACACCACGGGACAATTTAATCATAGAAATCATAGAAACCCTACAGTACAGAAAGAGGCCATTCGGCCCATCGAGTCTGCACCGACCACAGTCCCACCCAGGCCCTTCCCCCATATCCCTACGTATTTTACCCGCTAATCCACGCATCCCAGGACACTAAGGGGCAATTTTTTAGCATGGCCAATCAACCTATCCCGCACATCTTTGGACTGTGGGAAGAAACCAGAGCACCCGGAGGAAACCCACGCAGACACGGGGAGAATGTGCAAACTCCACACAGACAGTGACCCGAGCCGGGAATCGAACCCAGGTCCCTGGAGCTGTGAAGCAGCAGTGCTAACCACTGTGCTACCGTGCCGCCCTTTTAGCATGGCCAATCAATCTTATCTGCACACCTTTGGACTGTGAGAGAAACCGGAGCACCCGGAAACCCACGCAGACATGGGGAGAATGTGCAAACTCCACACAGACAGTGACCTGAGGCCTGAATTGAACCTGGCTCCCTAACGCTGTGAGGCAACAGCGCTAACTGCTGTGCCACTGTGCTTCCCGAAAGACTAGGATACTTTATAAAATTCTCTTCTGAATTGAACTGAGAAAGGATATACTGGCACTGGAGGGGGTGCAGAGGAGATTCACTAGGTTGATTCTGGAGTTGAGAGGGTTGGCTTATGAGGAGAGACTGAGCAGACTGGGGCTATACTCATTGGAATACAGAAGAATGAGGGGAGATCTTATGGAAACATACAAGATTCTGAAGGGAATAGATAAGATAGAAGCAGGGAAGTTGTTTCCACTGGTGCGTGAAACTAGAACTAGGGGGCATAGCCTCAAAATAAGGGGAGCAGATTTAGGACTGAGTTGAGGAGGAACTTCTTCACACAAAGAGTTGTGAATCTGTGGAATTCCCTGCCCAGTGAAGCAGTTGAGGCTACCTCATTGAATGTTTTTAAGGCAAGGATAGATAAATTTTTGAACAGTAAAGGAATTAAGGGTTATGGTGAGCGGGCGGGTAAGTGGAGCTGAGTCCACAAAAAGATCAGCCATGATCTTATTGAATGGCGGAGCAGGCTCGAGGGGCCAGATGGCCTACTCCTGCTCCTAGTTCTTATGTTCTTATGACTGGGGATGTTTCCTTAATTTAAAACGAAATGTCCCCATAATGGAGGCATACTCGATCCAAGCAGAGAACGACAGACATTACACCTCACCACAGCCATGATCCTATGCTTGATTTTAGATACCTCCACAGACAGCACCTCCAAACCCCACATCACACACGCAGGAGCATTCTTCTTCCCTGTACTTGCCGTGAATGCACTGCATACTGCACCTGACTGGGACAGGAAAGAAGGTTCATCACAATCAGAGACCGTGCAAGACATCTCAATGGGCCAATCCATCCCCAATAGGCCACAGCAGCCGAGATATTATCCATTAGATTCCAACAGACCAAACTCCTCCCCATTCAATCTTATTATTCAAAACCCGAATCAGTAAACTACTCATCCCCATTATGGCTCACCGAGTAGAACTCGTGCCTCAGGGTCCAAAGGTTGTAGGTTCAATTCCTACGCCAGAAAGAGGGGAAAAAACACAAGAGGGTGCGAGCTTACCAAAAACATTCTAAGTGCCGAGCGAGTGTGAAAAAGAGAGATATTGCATCCAATTCTTAAGCGAGCTCCCGGACACAATCTTATGGCACTTAGAAAAACAAATGAGGCAAACTGTGATTCTCGCCAGTAGGGAGAGTGGGCGGAGTCTATTCACATCGGGAAGCCGGCTGAAGACTGTTAGAGGGCTCTAATGCACATGTGCCTTAATCTCCTAGAGCACTGTGTACTCATATAGTGCATAGGGAGGTTGTCACTCACCCCACCCCTGCCCCACCCCATCCCCCCATGCGCACATTGCACTCCTCCCTATCGAGGCCCTCACCCCGCTCGGCCAGCATGATGAGCTGGTAAAATCGCCTCCAAGATCTTGCTGGTATTCACAGGGTAAGTGTTGCAACACGGAGGTACTGCATTTTCGAATGAGCCGTTAAACTGAGGCAAGACCTGACCTACCAGGTAGATATCAAAGTTTGCACAGCAGCAGTTGAGGAAGAGCAAGGGAGGTCTCCCTGCTATCCTGGTCAATATTTATATCCCAACCACTTGGAAATATATCGCCGTTCCTTCACAGTCGCTGGGTCAAAATCCTGGAATTCCCTCCCTAACGGCATTGTGGGTCAACCCACAGAACATGGACTGCAGAGATTCAAGAAAGCAGCTCACCACCACCTTCTCAAGGGCAACTAGGGATGGGCAATAAATGCTGGCCAGCCAGCGACGCCCATGTCCCACGAATGAATTAAAAAAAATATCAGATGATGTGGTTCATAACTCATTGCTGATGGACCTTACAAACTGCCCGCAGTGTTTCCTACATCACAGAAGTGATGACGCTCTGTAATTACTCAGTTGCCCTGTGCATTGGGATGTCCCGAGGTCGCGATAACCACAACTCTTCCTGTTATGACAGAGCAGGAAAAAGCACTCGGAAGCTCCAAGGTCCAAGGGGGTGAATGGGTCCCACTTCCTGCTTCCTCGTGCGTACCTTGGCAGTATCTCCCAGTGAATCCTGGTAAACATTCACACCGACACAAGCTCAGGTTCAGCTGACCTCTGTTACTGCAGCTCATCCGACACGGGTTCCTGGGCACCTCTGGAAGAAAAGATTTGAATTTACAAAGCATACAGCAGGATCCCACGAATAGAAACATCTAACACAACCAGACCATCTGTTTTAGCGATGCTGGCTTCGGGATAAATATTAGCCAGGACGCTGGGGAGAGGTCCCCTGCCCTTCTTCAACATAATAGCATGGGATCTCTTGCATCCACTTGAATAGCACGACAGGGCGGCACGGTAGCACAGTGGTTAGCACTGCTGCTTCACAGCTCCAGGGTCCCGGGTTCGATTCCCGGCTCGGGTCACTGTCTGTGTGGAGTTTGCACATTCTCCTCGTGTCTGCGTGGGTTTCCTCCGGCTGCTCCGTTTTCCTCCCACAGTCCAAAGATGTGCGGGTTAGGTTGATTGGCCAGGTTAAAAATTGCCCCTTAGAGTCCTGGGATGTGTAGGTTAGAGGGATTAGCGGGTAAAAATATGTGGGGGTAGGGCCTGGGTGGGATTGTGGTCGGTGCAGACTCGATGGGCCGAATGGCCTCCTTCTGCACTGTAGGGTTTCTATGATTTCTTCTATGATTCTATGGGTCTTTGTTTACTGTCTCATTCGAAGAACAACACTTCCAACAGTGCAGCACTCCCTCAGTGCTGAACTGGGATTGGAAGCCCGTTCAAGTTTCTAGAGTAGACTTGAACACACAGGGGCCTGACTTAAAGGATCAGAATACTATCCATAGAACACTTACAGTGCAGAAGGAGGCCATTTGGCCCATCGAGGCTCACTAACAACTATCAGACCTAGGAACTATCCTTGTAACCCCAGGTATTTACCCTGCTGGACCCCCTGACACGAAGGGGCAATTTAGCATGGCCAATCCAGCTAACCTGCACATTTTTGGAATGTGGGAGGAAACCGGAGTACCCGAAGGAAACCCACGCAGACATGGGGGAGAACGTGTAAACTCCACACCTGCTGGTTGGGTGCATTGGCCGTGCTTAATTCTCCCTCAGTGTACCCGAACAGGCGCCGGAGTGTGGCGACTAGGGGATTTGAACAGTAACTTCATTGCAGTGTTAATGTAAGCCTACTTGTGACTAATAAATAAACTTTAGACCCCGAGGCCAGAATTGAACCCGTGTCCTGGCGCTGTGGGGCAGCAGTTCTAACCACTGTGCCACCGTGGCACCAAACACTACCGGGAACACTTTGGCTCAGATGTTGAGTTCTGAAGATATAGCTCAATTAGCCACGAGGATACAGTGAACCAATACAGTCTGTATTGGCGACAGGTTCGGAATGAAAGCGTTTATCCCAGGCTGTGATTGTTAACACAGAGCCTCGGACAGTGAAATGTGTAACACCAGAGGATTATTATGCAGAGTCCCGGTGGTGTGGTACATGACAGGAAAATTGTGTCAGGTGCAGCTACTCACCGCACAGTCCGCCATGGTGGTCCCAGGATTTAAAACAGCCTGACATCTGGGAGGTACAGAGGGAGCATGAAGGCCCTTCCTTATAAGGAATGATTGTTCTTCCATTGATTTCCCAGTTTCCTCTGAAACACAAACAATGATGTGTGAGACACAACCCAATGGAGTCCAGACTGGTGCACCAAGCTCAGCAATCTCACCAACGTTTACAGATGCACCATAGAAAGCATTCTTTTCGGTTGTCTCACAGCTTGGTATGGCTCCTGCTCTGTCCAGGACTGCAAAGAACTACAAAGGGTCATGAATGTAGCCCAATATATCACGCAAACCAACCTCCCATCCATTGACTCTGTCTACACTTCTCACTGCCTCGGAAAAGCAGCCAGCATAGTCAAGGACTCCACGCACCCCGGACATTCTCTCTTCCACCTTCATCCATCGGGAAAAAGATACGAAAGTCTGAGGTCACGTACCAACCAACACAAGAACAGCTTCTTCCCTGCTGCTGTCAGGCTTTTGAATGGACTTACCTTGCATTAAGTTGATCTTTCTCTACACCCTAGCTATGACTGGAACATTACATTCTGCACTCTGTCCTTTCCTTCCCTATGTATGGTATGGTTTGTCTGCATAGCGCGCAAGAAATACTTTTCACTGTATACTAATATATGTGACAATAATAAATCAAATTAAAAGTCAAATCAAATGCTAAACTTAAACTGGAAACTGCAGCAATGCCTGGGGCTGTACTGGCAAAGCAGTGTTTCGCTGGGCTTTTCTATATAGTGATGACACAAGTCCCATTACAGCAAACAGGATTAATGCTACCGGTGAGCGGAGAACATTATCCCATCAGTCTGGGGTCAACCTGACCCCTTATCGCCAAAGGTGAAAGGTCAGTGTACCAATGCAGTTCGCCTCAGTATGCAGAACTTCAATGTTACCCACTCTGTGTTGTGCCTCTGTTCAGTGCTCTCTGAGATGCAATGTCAGGTATGAACTGAGAGAAATACTCTTGGCAGAAGCCAATTTTGTGTCCTTATGGTCTGATACATCCACCTACCAGGTTTGGTAGGCTCACTCAATTGGGTAGTGTGCTGGTGCAGGCCGGAAGGATTGTTGCACATGTACCAACTTGGTCACACCACCGGGGGGCGGCACTTGTGATGAGCTTCCATCTTCTTTTCTGACGAAGGGTCATTCAGACTCGAAACGTTGGCTCTGTGGGGCAGATACCTCTATCAGATCTGACCAAAGCCGTCAGACCTGCTGACTTTTTCCAGCATTTACTGTGTATATTTCAGATTCCAGCATCTGCAGTATTTTGCCTTTCCCTTCTTCTTTTCGAGGTTCTGTGCTCAAGTATATTCGGTGAGGGGATTTGATCTTCTTGCGCAGGGGTCAGAGGTCAGAGTGCTACCACTGGGCCACAGCTGACACCTTTGACATCTCACATTTAAAACAAAGATTAAAAAGTGAACTGGATATCCAACAAAAAGGAAGAGCAGGAATAATAAACTGCACATTGTCGTAGTTTTCATTGAAACCTTTGAAATTTTTGTCTATTAATTATAAAAGAATTGGGGGTGTTTGACTGACAGAAAGGAATGATCTGATTGGGTAATGAAGAATCCACTCCACTTTCCAATAAGGCATGATGAGATTGGGCATCATGAAGATGACATTTCAGTGGCAAATCCGGCCAATGGAGGGAGAAGGTCATGTGAGTTTGTTTTTATTCATTCGTGGGACGTGGATGTCGCTGGCTGGGCCAGCATTTATTGCCTTTCCCTAGTTGCCCTTGGAGGGCAGTTGAGAGTCAACCACATTGTTGTGGCTCTGGAGTCACATGTAAGCCAGACCGGGTAAGGACGGCAGATTTCCTTCCCTAAAGGACATTCGTGAACCAGATGGTTTTTTTCGACGATCGACAATGGTTTCATGGTCATCAGTAGATTCTTAATTCCAGATATTTTTTATTGAATTCAAATTCCACCGTCTGCCATGGCGGGATTTGAATCCGGGTCCCCAGAACATTAGGTGAGTTTCTGGATTAATAGTCTAGTGATAATACCACTCAGCCATCGCCTCCCCAAACTGGAGTTGGCAACCGCATCATCAACAATGTCTTACCCTGGGGAATAGGCACAGACGACCACATCCATCCACTCTCCATTCTGAAAACAAGTGTGCCTCCCACATCCAACCTTGCTGGAGGTAGCCCAAACAAGCTGTAAAATAAACACAAAGACATCAGGACCCTCTCCATCTCCTCCTTTAACTTTTCTTTCACCCGCTGGACAAAGAACAAAGAACAAAGAACAATACAGCACAGGAACAGGCCCTTCGGCCCTCCAAGCCCGCGCCGCTCCCCGGTCCAGGATTGAATCCTGAATCCAGGATCCCCGCCCAATTTTCCAGCCTATCTACATACCAAAATCCTATCCACCGAGCTGTCCCTCACAGCTACGATGCTTTGTTCATTACAACCTATTAACTCACCCCCACCCCCCCATTCCAGACCATGTGATCTCCAGGGAGAGGCGAAAACCCAGAGTGAAAAACCCCAGGGCCAATATGGGGGAAAAAAACCCTAGATGGCCAGCTGTAGTTGGGATTGGGTGACCCTTGGGGGCAGGGCACAGGGCAAAGAGCGCGAGGCAGGGCAAAAGGCATAGGGTAGGGCACAGGGCAGAACATTTGACAGAGAATAGCACAAGATAGAACTGAAAACAACATACAATTTTCTATTTAATTGCGGAAGTGCATATTGCAAGCATGCACCTCCTAACGTAACACCCACAATTTTAATGTGTGTCTATTTATAGGGACTCTTTATAGTGAAGAGCACAGGCAGGATGTTAGTTGTATATTGGTTGTGTTTATGCAGGTAGTGGGCATTACCTGGGGATTCACTTGAGTCCCTATAAATATTGGGGCGGCACGGTAGCACAGTGGTTAGCACTGCTGCTTCACAGCACCAGGGGCCCAGGTTTGTTTCCCGGCTTGGGTCACTGTCTGTGTGGAGTTTGCACATTCTCTTCGTATCTGCGTGGGTTTCCTCTGGGTGCTCCGGTTTCCTCCCACAGTCCAAAGATGTGTGGGTTAGGTGGATTGACCCGAATAAGTGCCAGACTGTGGTGACTAGAGGAATTTCACGGTAACTTCATTGCAGTGTTAATGTAAGCCTTATTTGTGACTAGTAAATAAACTTTATTTTTTTACTTTACTTTTTCAATTCAATTTGACTCAATTCAACTTTATTGTCATTGTATTTGTATTTGTGCATTATACAATGAAAAGTGAGCTTGCAGGCTCCCCAGATATAAAGAGAAAAGCAAATACAAGCAGTCATTATAAAATAGTGCCAATAGTCATTTAGTGTATGCATGCATATGGCACAATGCCCATCGCCCGGGAATATGTTAGAGGATGGGTTCAGCTGGGCAACAGCGCTAGGGGAGAAGCTGTTCCTAAGACTGGTCGTACAGGTTCAAATGCATCTGTCGCGCCTCCCAGATGGCATGAGGGGGAGGAGAAACAGTCTGTGGCTGGGATGGGTGCAATCTCTGGTGATGCTGAGAGATCTCCGCAAATAGCGTTTGGGATAACTGTCCTAGATGGCTGGTAACTGGGTGCCAATGATGTATTGGGCAGTTTTGACTACCCACTGCAGAGCTTTCTGGTCAGAAATGGAGCCGTAGCACACCGTAACACAGTTCGACAACATACTCTCTATTGCACACCGGTAGAAGTTTGAGAGAAGCTGGGGGAGGACAGGTTGGCTCTCTTTAGCCTCCTCAGGAAGTATAGCATCACTGAGCCTTCTTCACTAGGGAGGAGGAGTTGAGGGACCATGAGAGGTTCTCCGTGACGTGGACGCACATTAAAATTGCGGGTGTTACATTCGGAGGTGTACGCTTTCAATGTGTACTCCGTAAATAAATGGAAAATTGAGTATACTTAAGAGTATTGATAGGCAGAGGGATCTGGGTGTACAGGTACACAGGTCACTGAAAATGGCAACGCAGGTGGAGAAGATAGTCAAGAATGCATACGGCATGCTTGCCTTCATTGGCCGGGGCATTGAGTTTAAAAATTGGCAAGTCATGTTACAGCTTTATAGAACCTTAGTTAGGCCACACTTGGAATGTAGTGTTCAATTCTGGTCACCACACTACCAAAAGGATGTGGAGGCTTTGGAGAGGGTACAGAAAATATTTACCAGGATGTTGCCTGGTATGGAGGGCATTAGCTATGAGGAGAAGTTGGAGAAACTTGCTTTGTTCTCACTGGAACGACAGAGGTTGAGGGGCGACCTGATAGAAGTCTACACGATTATGAGAGGCATGGACAGAGTGGATAGTCAGAAACTTTTTCCCAGGGTGGAAGAGTCAATTACTAGGGGGCATAAGTTTAAGATGCGAGGGGCAAGGTTTAAAGGAGATGTACGAGGCTAGGTTTTTACACAGAGGATGGTGGGTACCTGGAACTCGTTGCCGGGGGAGATAGTGGAAGCGGATACAGTAGTGACTTTTAAGGGTGTCTTGACAAATACATGAATAGGATGGGAATAGAGGGATATGGTCCCTGGAAAGGTAGGGGGTTTTAGTTCAGATGGGCAGCATGGTTGGTGCAGGCTTGGAGGGCCCAAGGGCCCGTTCCTGTGCTGTAATTTTCTTTGTTCTTTGTAAAAGTGCATGTTGTTTTGAGTTCTACCTTTCACCAACTGGCTCTAGAGCATAGGACAAGATATAGCACTGGGCAGGACACAGGGTGAGTCATGAGGCCAAACAGGATATTGGAAAGCACAGAACAGGACATAGTGGTACATCAGAGCAGAGACAGCACAGGACAAGTTAAGGTGACATTGCATTTACCAGTCAGTGTGAAAAGACACATAGGTTTCAAAAATTGGCCAATTAACATAAGGTGGGCATTAGGGACGGGCAATCTTGTATTCTGCTGTAAGATGAGGTGCTTCGCTCAGTCTGTGGGCACCAACCTGAGTATAATGGTGGCAGGAAGCGTTGTATTTGCACTGACCAGTGTGGTAGTGATAGTTCTGAGCCTCCCGGAACCATAGGTCAATGATGTCAGAGAGGGACATCGTCCTGGCTGGTGAGGAGTGGTAATTCCAGCCGATCTCCTCCTCCTCTTCTCTCCGAGCCCAGTGGTCCCAGTGTTTCGTGTGGCAGCCTCCGGCCCTCAGCTCTGCCAGTCGGGCGAGCTTCTCACTCCATTCCTGCAGGGGGTGTGGGGGAGGGGGGGTGACAACAGGCAAGGAGGATAAGAGAACGTTTACACTGTTCAGTAAACTCACCATGGCTTCCCCCTTCCAGACGAGATTGAGGACTGCTCTGTCTTGTCAGATAATCGCACTGAACTGCACAGTGTCAAAGGTCAGTAGAGTTCTGTCCTGTTGTCCTGGGCCAATAATTATCCCGCAACCAACATCACTGAAACAGATTCTCTGTTCATTATCACATTACTGTTTGTGGGATCTTGCTGTGCGTAAATTGGCTCCCATGCTTCCTGCATTACAATATTGACTACACTTCAAAAGTATTTCAATGAACATGAAGAGCTTCGGGACATCCCAAGGTTGGGAAAGGTGCTATATAAATGCAAGCTTTTCCTCTCCTGTCAGAGTATGGTAATACCAGTGCCTCAGGGAAGTTGGGCTGTGAGTGCTTAAGACCTTCAAAGATCAAAGAACAGTACAGCACAGGAACAGGCCCTTCGGCCCTTCAAGCCTGCGCCGACCATGATGCCCGACTGAACTAAAACCGTATGCACTTACAGAGTCCGTATCCTTCCATTCCCGTCCTATTCATGTATTTGTCTAGTTGCCCCTTAAATGCCGCTATTGTACCTGCTCCCACCACCTCCCCGGGCAGCGCATTCCAGACATTCACCACCCTCTGTGTAAAAAACTTATCTCGCATATCTCCTCTAAACCTTTCCCCACGCACCTTAAACCCATGTCCCCTAGTACTTGACTTTTCTACCCAAGGAAACAGCATCTGACTATCCACTCTGTCCAGGCCACTCATAATCTTGTAAATCTCTATCAGGCCACCCCTCAACCTCCATCGTTGCAGTGAGAACAAACCGAGTTTATTCAACCTCTTTTCATAGCAAATACCCTCCAGACCAGGCAACATCCTGGTAAACCTCTTCTGTACCCTCTCCAAAGCCTCCACATCCTTCTGACAATG
Source organism: Mustelus asterias (assembly GCF_964213995.1). Taxonomy (NCBI): domain Eukaryota; kingdom Metazoa; phylum Chordata; class Chondrichthyes; order Carcharhiniformes; family Triakidae; genus Mustelus; species Mustelus asterias. The sequence goes on along the minus strand of NC_135818.1, from coordinate 15,189,986 downwards.
TGGCGACCAGAATTGTACATAATATTCCAAATGAGGCCTAACTAAGCTTCTGTACAGCTGCAACATGAGCTGCTAATTTTTATACTCAATGCCCCGACCAATGAAGGCAAGCATGCCGTATTCCTGTTAAGTTGCTGAGTTTCAATATTGTTGTGTGAAAACCGCTTTTAAATCATTCCCAGTCGCTCTGTTAGTTCCTGAATTCTTGGCCTGGATTTGGTAGCTCAGTGCTCACCTTAATTGCATCGACTCCTTAAGGACATTTGAGTCGCAACTTGTGGTATTTAGGGATCTTTCTCAAGGTGGTGACCTCTGCGGGGGCAGGGGGGGGGGGTAGGGATTGTGGGGGAGGGGGGTGAGGTGGAAGCCACGGTGAGTTGACTGAACAGTGTAAACGCTCTCTTATCCTCCTTGCCTCGCAGGGTAAGCAACAGCGCAGCTCTTCAACCAGTCAGACTGAAGAATCCTGACTGAGTCACGCACTCCCCGAAGACAGAAGATGGCCGCTTGGGAGACCAGGGGAAAGCACTCCTGCTTCTCCAGGCCCACAAGCAGTGCTGTAAAGACACTTACCCTTTTCCTAACACTGTCCCCTCCTGTCCTCAGCAGTCAGGTTTCCCGAGGTCTGAGAAACCCAACCATCCTGGATAAAGCTATTAGTCAGATCCCAACCCTCAATGTAATGTTTAAATGCCCAATCAAGCTCCTGGGCACAGACTCAGGCCTGATCCACCTCCCATAAACCAATTTGTAGGCAGGGCCTAGAATCATAGCATGGTAACCACAGAGACGGCTCTCTGGCCAATCATGGCTTTGCTGACTCTCTGTAGGAGCCACTCAACTAGTCGCACTCCTCTTTCTTTCCAATCAGAAAACTATTCAATTCCCCGTTGAAAACCATACTTTCTCACTGCAGAAAGAAGATACTCCTCATGTTCTCTCCCTTTCCCTTTGCCAATCTCCTTATATCAGTGTCCTCTTCGATCAATGAGACCAGTTTCCCCCTGCCTACTCTGTCTGGGCGGCACGGTGTTACAGCGGTTAGCACTGCTGCCTCACAGCGCCAGGGACCCGGGTTCAACTCCAGCCTCAGGTCACTGTCTATGTGGAGTTGGCACGTTCTCCCCGTGTTTGCGTGGGTTTCCTCCAGGTGGTCCAGTTTCCTCTCACATCCCTAAAGATGTGCAGGTCAAGTTGATTGGCCATGTTCAATTATCTCTTAGTGTCAGGGGGATTAGCGGGGTAAATATGTGGGGTTATGGGGATAGGGCCTGGGTGGGATTGTGGTCAGTGCAGTCTCGATGGGCCGAATAACCTCCTTCTGCTCTGTCGGGATTCTATGATTCTCCTTCTCTCTCGATTTTGGACGTCTCTATCCAATCCCCTCTCAACCTTCACTTCCCCAAGGGGAATTCCACTCCCTCCCTTGTTTCCCCTTGTGGGGAAATCTGGGACTGAGGGGCACAGTTTAACATTTAAGATGGAGATGAGTCGGAATTTTTTCTCTCAAACATTGACAGAATTTTATAGTCCACCATCAACTTCGAGATGGGTCGCCAACTTTTAATTTCCTCCCTTTCCCCCTTCCATTTGTAGATGAGGCCTTTCCTGGTGGATTCTGACATGCTCCCAGTCGGAAGCACACTCTCGCACACTTCCAGCAGGTCTGGATCCAATTCCAAAGAGCCAAATAAAACTCAGCCAGTAAACCGTCGCTTCCGGGAGGTTTACTCTCATCGAAGGACTTGGCAGCCGTAGCTCAGTCCAGAGTTAATGGTTTGACCAGACTCTCCTGCGTACTGGCATGGTGGCATCGTGGTTAGCACCAGTTTCTCCCTGCCTACTCTGTTTGGGTGGCACGGTGTCACAGTGGTTAGCACTGTGCCCCACAGCGCCAGGGACCCGGGTTCAATTCTGGCCTTGGATGACTGTCTGCGTGGAGTTTGCACATTCTCCCCGTGTCTGCGTGGGTTTCCTCCGGGTGCTCCAGTTTCCTCCCACAGTCCAAAGATGTGTGGGTTAGGTTGATTGGCCGTGTTAAATTGACCCTAGTGTCAGGGGGATTAGCAGGGTGAATGTGTGGGATTATGGGAATAGGGCCTGGGTGGGATCGTGGTCGGTGCAGACTTGACAGGCCGAATGGCCTCCTTCTGTACTGTGGGGATTCTATGATTCTAAAACCTCCGTGATGGAGGACAGGAGGGACGGAGCGACAGTGCTTTAGGCAATTTAATCTGGTATCAAAGGATTTGCTGACCCTCTCTCTATATGTCAGACCATGGTGTTGTTTCTGAGCCAGCCTCTCTCTTCAGATAGCTGATTGCAGAGCTCTCTCTTTGTGACCTTTCCCACAACATCAGGTTAAAGTCCAACAGTTTTATTTGGAATCAGGATCTTTCGGAGCGCTGCTGCTTCATCAGGTGAGTGGAGAGGTAGGTTTCACAAACAGGGCATATATAGATAGAGACACAATTATCTTGCAATTGTGTCTGTGTCTATATATGCCGTGAAACCTACCTCTCCACTCGCCTGATAAAGGAGCAGCGCTCCGAAAGCTCGTGATTCCAAATAAACCTGTTGAATTTTAACCTGGTGTTATGAGACTTCTTGCAGTGCCCACCCCAGTCCAACGCCGGCATCTCCACATCTTTGTAACCTTTGGAAGAGGAAATGTGAACATGTCGCATCCTGTTCCAAACCGAGGATTCTGGACCAGAAAATGATTCTGGAAACCAATCCCCCACCCCACCCCACCCCTCTCCTCTCCCCTCCCCCCCCCCCCCCCCCCCCCCGTCCCCCCTCCCCCACCTTCTCTTAAACAGCAAAGAGCGAGACCTGTTGGCAAATCTTCACCTGTTGGAGATCCTCTTTGACATTGACAGCAGCCCGAGCAGATTCTGCGCATCTTTCTGGAGTCGGGACATTGCCTTTTGTTCCTCTCTCGCCTTCTCCAACATCTTTGAGGATGAAGAGCCTCTTGATGTTCACCTTGATTGGTTCCCACCAGTGAATGAAAGACTCATGGCTCTCCAAGCTTTGTTCCCCTTTGAGTTCTTATCATTTCCTGGGATTAACAAACTCACATTCAGCTTCCGTGTCCCCCTGTAATAAGTCTGCGGAGGCAGAAGTTCCTTCACCAATTCCCTTTATTTACAAACTCTAACAGCAGTACACAGAGTGCTATCAGTCAGCCGTCTATCTCTGGGGGTGCCAGAGGATCACAAGTACAAGGCAAAGACTCCCTGATTGGCCCATCAATTAGATCCTTAATAAGGGAGTTCATAATTGGAGTTCATACTCCAATAGGCCAACCTCAATGGCCTGGCTGAAGTCATTACGCCCCTGTTAACCCTCTGGTCTTCCTGTAAATGGTATTCTGAAAATCTGGGCCGATATGTGTGCACAATCGTATAGATTTTCTGTTTTATGAACAGCGTAATGGTTTCTCACCGTGTAACTGTATAGTCACTGTTTATTCAGGGTGGGATTTACTCACTAACTGTACACAGTCAAAGATTCTAAGCTTATTTTACGCTACATGCATGACACTCAGAGCTCGTGTTTTGTTTAATTTACAACACCTCATAGCCCATGTGTTATGCGTGTACATCCCTTCAATCCCTTGTACATTTCTACCTATGTATCATTGCCTGCGTTACTGATGCGCTATTCAGACACGAGGCTTGAAGCTCAGTAAATGAAAGGCTTTTATTTACTGTTAACGAAGCTACCAGAACTTATATACACTATCCCAGACTGAAGGGGTCCCGGCCAGAGCAGGGACTCTTATACCTCTCCCAGGAGGTGGAGCCCGACTGGGATGTGCCACAACACTACAGTACAAAGGTGTAACAACCCCACCCTAACCCAACAGCAACAATAGCACAATCCAACAGTAACATATGTACATCCTTGTAGTCCTGGCCAGCCCCTGGCTCAGCACTATCCAGTGGGAACCAACGATGGTTCACCACATTCACCCCTCCTTTGAAAACAAAGGCCGGCGGGGTACAAAAAGACAGAATACAGTGTCAGCATTCTATAAGTTCAGACGGTCAGGGGGACCGCACCGTCGTTGTGACCTCCTCAATACCGGCGGTGACACCGGAGTAGGCACTTGCGGTGGCGTTCTCCCCAAAACGGCATCCAGCTGTTCTTCCACGGACTCACAGGCCGGTTGACCCTGAGGTGACGGTAGTCCAGGGGATCCTGACACGCCCTGCGGTGGCGACCATCTTCTGGGCTCAGGCAAGCTGTACATGGGAGTAACATGGTTAAGCAATGGTCCCGATGCTGCCCGCGCCGTGTCCGGGGAAGAAATAAGAGATAAAGGGTTTGTTACTGGGGGTATGGGAGCGACAGGGGTTGCTACGTCCCCTGCTGGCGCCAGGTCTTGGATCGAGACCGTGTCCTCTCGCCCGTCAGGGTATGCCACATAGGCATACTGAGGGTTGGCGTGGAGGAGATGGACCTGTTCGACCAACGGGTCGGACTTGCGGGCCCTTACATGTCGCCGCAGGAGGACGGGTCCTGAATACGTCAACCAAGACGGTAATGAGGTCCCCGAGGAAGACTTCCGAGGGAATGAGAACATCCTCTCGTGGGGAGTAGCAATGGTTGCCGTACACAGGAGGGAGCGAATAGAATGGAGCGCATCAGGGAGCACCTCTTGCCAACGGGAGACTGGAAGACCTTTTGACTTCAACGCCAGTAAGACAGCCTTCCAGACTGTAGCATTCTCGCATTCCACCTGTCCATTACCCCTAGGGTTGTAACTCGTGGTCCTACTAGAGGCAATCCCGTATGAGAGCAGGAATTGCCTCAAGTCATCGCTCATGAACGACGAGCCCCTGTCGCTATGAATGTAGCTGGGGTACCCGAACAGGGTAAAAAGATCACGGAATGCCTTGATCACCGTGGCAGCGGATGTATCAGAGCAGGGAACAACAAAAGGGAACCGAGAGTACTCATCAATGATATTGAGGAAGTACACATTCCGATCTGTTGAGGGAAGGGGGCCCTTAAAATCAACACTCAGTCTCTCGAAGGGACGAGTGGCCTTGACTAAATGTGCCCGGTCAGGTCGGTAAAAGTGCGGTTTGCATTCCGCGCAAACCCGGCAGCTCCTTGTTACCGACCTGACGTCCTCCACCGAATAAGGCAGGTTGCGGGCTTTTACAAAGTGGTAGAGCCGAGTGACCCCAGGATGGCACAGGTCATTATGGAGGGCGTGCAAACGGTCCTCCTGTATACTAGCGCATGTTCCACGCGAGAGGGCATCCGAGGGCTCATTGAGCTTCCCTGGACGATACATGATATCGTAGTTATAGGTGGAGAGTTCAATTCTCCACCGCAAGATCTTGTCATTCTTGATCTTGCCCCTCTGCGTGTTGTTAAACATGAACGCCACGGACCGCTGGTCCGTGATCAGGGTTAACCGTTTTCCCGCCAAGTAATGGCGCCAGTGCCTGACGGCCTCCACAATGGCCTGGGCCTCCTTTTCCACCGCTGAATGCCGAATTTCGGGGCCTTGGAGGGTGCGGGAAAAAAATGCGACGGGCCTGCCCGCCTGGTTAAGTGTGGCGGCCAGGACGAAATCAGATGCATCGCTTTCCACCTGAAAGGGGATGGACTCGTCTACAGCGTGCATCGTAGCTTTCGCGATGTCGGCTTTCAATTTATCGAAGGCCAATCGGGCCTCTGGCGTTAAGGTAAAAGTCGTGGACTTAATGAGCGGACGGGCTTTGTCCGCGTAGTTGGGAACCCACTGCGCATAATAAGAGAAGAAGCCTAAGCATCTTCTCAGTGCTTTTGCACTAGTAGGTAAGTGAAGTTCAGAAAGGGGGCGCATACGGTCTGGATCAGGGCCAATGACCCCGTTTTCCACCACGTATCCTAGGATGGCTAAACGGCGCGTACGAAACACACACTTCTCCCTGTTGTAGGTCAAGTTCAGGCGAGATGCAGTGCGTAAGAAGTTCAGGAGGTTTGTGTCGTGGTCCTGCTGGTCATGGCCGCAGATGGTGACGTTATCCAGGTACGGGAAGGTAGCCCGCAGCCCGTTCTGGTCCACCATTCGGTCCATAGCACGCTGGAAGACCGAGACCCCATTGGTGACACCAAAGGGAACCCTGAGAAAATGATACATAGAATCATAGAATCATAGAAACCCTACAGTGCAGAAGGAGGCCATTCGGCCCATCGAGTCTGCACCGACCACAATCCCACCCAGGCCCTACCCCCACATATTTACCCGCTAATCCCTCCAACCTACGCATCTCAGGACTCTAAGGGGCAATTTTTAACCTGGCCAATCAACCTAACCCGCACATCTTTGGACGGCGGCACGGTGGCACAGTGGTTAGCACTGCTGCTTCACAGCTCCAGGGTCCCGGGTTCGATTCCCAGCTCGGGTCACTGTCTGTGTGGAGTTTGCACGTTCTCCCCGTGTCTGCGTGGGTTTCCTCCGGGTGCTCCGGTTTCCTCCCACAGTCCAAAGATGTGCGGTTAGGTTGATTGGCCAGGTTAAAAAAAATTGCCCCTTCGAATCCTAAAATGCGTAGGTTAGAGGGATTAGCGGGTAAAATATGTGGGGGTAGGGCCTGGGTGGGATTGTGGTCGGTGCAGACTCGATGGGCCGAATGGCCTCCTTCTGCACTGTAGGGATTCTATGATTCTATGATTCTATGAAGATCCGATCCTCAGTGCTGTAACGCCTACTTTTAGTCGCGATGGGCTTGCAGCCTGGCACAAGATTCTGGAACAAGGAGGGTGTGGTGATCTTCAGCATCGAGAGGCTGCAGGCGGGGCACATTGGGCAATTTGGAGGCTGCTGCTGTTTTCCCACCGCCAATGAAGGGAGTGGCCCACCGTACTGTAGGATTACACTCCTCAAGTGGACCATGAAGTTTAGTCCGAGAAGTATTGGCGCGCAAAGATACAGCAACACAAGGAGCTTGAAGCGCTCGTAAACTGTGCCTTGTACTTTCAAGGTTACCACGCAACTCCCTAGCACGGCAACAGACCGGGACCTTGATGCCATAGAGATTGTCTGTTTGGCAGGTTGAATCTGGAGTCCACACCGCTTCACAGTGTCTGGGTGGATAAAGCTCTCAGTGCTCCCGCTGTCAAACAGACAATAAATCGCGTGGTTATTTACCTGGATATTCATCATAGATCTGTCGAGTCTATGAGGCTTGGCCTGATCCAGGATGATCGACGCCACCGTTGGTTCATGAGCGCCACTGCAGGCAGCCGAAATCGATGAGGAGGACCCCTGCTGGTCGTTCGTGGTCAGTGTCGACCAACATGGCTGCCCCCATGAATCGCACGTGGGTGAGGGCGCCAAACTCAGCGACCCCTGGTGGTCATACTCCTCCGACTCCGTCGACCGTAATGGCGTCGTCCTGGTCTCGCACGTGGACGAACCCCGCGACGACTTCGACGATGAAGACCCAAGCTCTGAAGAATCGCAGGCCGCACTGCCGTTCCTGGGTTTGGATCGGCACACTTTTGAATAATGCCCTTTTTTACCGCATGCGGTGCACAATACAGCTTTAGCGGGACACTTTTGCCGGGTATGCTTCGCTCCTCCACAGAAGTAGCACCGCGGGCCGCCCGGGGCTGCAGCCGTCGTCTGGCCCGAATGGGAGCACGCCATTACACAGCATTTCGAACCCGAGGGACGAGGAGGGATTTGCTCCTGCCACGTTGTCTCCACGTGGTCCTCCGGATATAAAACTAAGCTCTTGGAAGCCGACTCGAGCATCTCTGCTAACTCGATGGCCTGGGTAAGATTAAGGTTACCCTTCTCCAACAGTTTAGGTCGAATGCCACAAACGCATCTCGGGCGAGGTCGTACATGCTCTGCTCAGCCGACACAGCTTTGCAGTCACAGCCCCTGGCTAGCTGTAGGAGCTCATTGGCATAGTCCTCCATCGTTTCGCCAGACTGCCGTCGTCGAGTGGCTAGGAGGTAACGAGCGTGTATCTTGTTAGGTGGTTTGGTATAGCGCTTCTTTAGAAGCTCGAGGGCCTTAGGATAATTAGTGGCTGCACGGATCGCGAGGTAGACAGTGTCGCTTACCCTCGCATGGAGGACCCGGAGTCTGTCATCATCTGTGGTGATCGCTGCGGAGGCTGCTAGGTAGTCTTCGAAACACTTCAGCCAGTGGTCGAAGGTGTTAGAAGCGCCCACCGCACGTGGATCTAGTGTAAGGCGTTCCGGCTTCAGGATTTGCTCCATACCCTCTCCTTTTTCTTTTCTTCCACGAGAGTTTAACGACAGTAAATAAAATTGATGCGCTACTCAAACACGAGGCCTGATGCTCGGTAAATGAAAGGCTTTTATTTACTGTAATGAAGCAGCCAGTAATTATGTACACTATCCCAGACTGAAGGGGTCCCGGCCAGAGCAGGGACTCTTATACCTCTCCCAGGAGGCGGAGCCCGACTGGGATGTGCCACAACACTACAGTACAAAGGTGTAACAACCCCACCCTAACCCCAACAGCAACAATAGCACAACTCAACAGTAACATATGTACATCCTTGTAGTACTGGCCAGCCCCTGGCTCAGCACTATCCAGTGGGAACCAACGATGGTTCACCACAGCTACATACTGTACATTCTGTGCACTGTACTGTCCATGTGTTATCCCATGTACAATGTGTGTGTTACCCCATGGAAAACACATTCAGCACTTTTGTTATCCTACACGCAACACACTCCAGTCCGTGTACGATCCTACACACAACATGGACTTGATGAAAGCAAATTCTCTGTCAGATTGATTTGTTCCCCCTTTCATCCAGAGTAAACACTTGCCTTTGACTGAGCAAACATCATTCGATTAGTCACGAGTCACCAGCAAGTCTTTCTCCTGCACATCTGTGGTTACAGAGCAATCATCAAACACCTTCATGTCAGATAAGATTCCAGAACCTTCCCTGGCTGTTACAAACTGAATGATCCGGGAAGCGGTTTGAATCATAGAATCCTACAGTACAGAAGGAGGCCATTCGGCCCATCTGCACCGATCACAATCCCACCCAGGCCCTACTTCCGTAACACCACATATTTACCCTGCTAAGCTCCCAACACTAAGGGTCAATTTAGCATGGCCAATCCAACTAGCCTGCATATCTTTGGACTGTGGGAGGAAACCGGAGCACACAGAGGAAACCCACGCAGACACGGGAAGAATGTGCAAACTCCACACAGACAGTGACTCAAGCCAGGAAGCGTATCCGGGTCCCTGGCGCTGTGAGGCAGCAATGCTAACCACTGTGCCACCGTGCCACCTCTTATATTCTGCTTATCCTGAGTTTCACTCCTGTCAGTATTTACGCTTCGGATCAACTTCCTGCCTGCTTTCTTAATGAGCCCTAAAGAGACTAGATTTTGTGGACCAGTGGCTCCCAACTTTTTATGTTTCTATACTTGAAAAATATTTTGAGACAGCCCTCTTATATTCTGTCTACTTCCCATAGCGGTACTTTTGTTTCTAATTTCTCCCTACCCTCTCTCCTGTTTTTTCTTTAACATAAGGGGGATGTGGGGAACAACGTTTTTGCTCAGAGGATGGTGATGGTCTGGAATGCGCTGCCTGGGAGGGTGGTGGATGAGCGCTTGGCGCACCATAACATACAGGGCTATGGGCCACGTGCTGGCAAGTGGGATCAGTTGGACAGGTCAGGGCCTTTCAGGTAACGGTGCGAACTCAATGGGCCGAAGGGTCTGTTCTGCACTGTAGTATTCTGTGATTCTGTGATTCTCCCTGTCTCTCTCGCTCCTCCCAGGATTTTTGCACCCTTTTGAAGTTGTTGCTTTTTGTGTGGGGACGCATGGGGCTTTTGCCTTTAGCTCCCAGTCCCGTTGGTCACGTGCATGGGCCTGACCAGCGTAAAAAATCTAAACCGCGCACGGGTGGCTCTTTCCCAGCTGGCGCATGTGCGGGAGGCCCAAGGTTCGGCAGGTCTTGGAGATGACAATCGGAGAGCTGAAGATGAAGTTCAGTTTTTGTTTAGTTATCTGAATTGTGAATCATCTGGAATCTTTTCTCACTGCACACTGGGTGGGGCGGAGAGGGGGGGGGAGGGGGGCGGGGTGGTGGGGGTTCTTCACGGCACACTGGCGCACCACAACACACTGTCGGAAGCCACTGATATAGACCATGATGCAACCTGCTCTTCAAGAGATGAAGATAAATTCAAAACAGATTGCACGGTGGCACAGTGTTTGGCACTGCTGCCTCACAGCGCCAGGGTCCCGGGCTCGATTCCCGGCTCGGGTCACTGTCTGTGCGGAGTTTGCACTTTCTCCACGTGTCTGCGTGGGTTTCCTCCGGGTGCTCCGGTTTCTTCCCACAGTCCAAAGACGTGCTGGTTAGGTGCATTGGCCATGCTCAATTCTCTCTCAGTGTACCCGAACAGGAGTGTGGCGACTAGGGGATTTTTACAGTAACTTCATTGCAGTGTTAATGTAAGCTGACTTGTGGTACAAGTTCATTCAAATGCAAATTGGATAGATTTAATTCAGAAAATAATATGAAGGGATGCAGCATGTATGTAATTTGAGACACGGGCTGCGATTCTCCCATCCGGCTGTGCCGACCCCCTCCCCCTCCTGCTAAAATAAATTAGCGCATTGGACTGGGAGACTGTCGCATTGGCAAATCCGCGGGGTTCCCCGTGCTGGAAATCAGTGGGAGGCGCAAAGACCATTAACATGGTCATTTTAATCTCATTTAAATTAAATTCAGTAAGTAGTCTCACAACACCAGGTTAAATTTGGTAGCATGAGCTTTCGGAGCGCTGCTCCTTTATCAGGTGAGTCTTACAGTTCTTACTGTGTCTACCCCAGTCCAACGCCGGCAACTCCACATCTTAAATTAAATTAGCAGCCCCGGGACTGAATTTTCCGGGCCCGCTGGTATCTCCCTCCCCACCAGAGTGGTTCACTCCAGGAGGGATGACTATAGCTCCCCACTTTCGGGGAACTAACGTTCCAATCCCGCTGCAGTGAAGGGGGGGGGCAATTGGGGCCCCTCCAGAGGGTCGGGTGGCGGGGAGAGTTGGTGCCCCCTGGCCTTTGGCACCCTGGCAGTGCCAGCCTGTGCCCCCTCGTACTGCCCAAGGGACAAAGTGCCCATGCCCAGGGGGCAGCTTGGCACTGCCCAACCAGCATTGGGCAGTGCCAAGGGGGTGACGCCAATTGGGGGTGGGCCATGTTGGGAGGGGCCTGATGGGGCAGGGCCTAGGGGGCAATCAGTGAGGGTGGGGGGGGGGGGGTCCTGCTGCCAGTCTGCACAGGGATCAGTGGGGGAAGAAGGGAGGCCAGCGATCGGGGCGGGCTGGGTGTGGGCGCTCAGTTGGGTGGGTCAGCCTGCTGGTGGGGTGGGGTTGGCACAGTGGGGGAAGGGGATCAGCATTGCAGGGGGGGTGGGGGGAGGGACTGTGTGGGGGGGGGGTTACTGTCGGGGGAGGGAATCGGTGTGGGGAGGGCTGGAGGTTGGGTCGGGGTGGTCGGGACTGGGCCCGGGGATGGTCGGGGGGCCGACGATCGGGCTTGGGGGGTGGGGGGGAGAGCTGGCGTCACGGGAGGCCATCAGTGTGGGGCCACTGCACATGCACCAATCTCAGCACTGACAGATCGGCACATGCACAGTCGCCCACTCAGCACGCTGATTCCAGCCTCTCCAGCGGGGATAGGTCCCGCTCCCTGGTTTTTAACGATATTCGCGCTGGTGACCTCTGCACGGAGTGTGGGAGATTCTTCTCTGAACTCCCACTGAAAAAACCAGCGTGAATTACTCCAGTTTTCCCGCCAAGTCGACATTTTTTGGGGAGAATTCCGCCCATGATTTGTGGCGAGTATCGATTGCTTGGGAGAACATGTGGCTTTGGACCAACGTCACCTGAAGAGTCAATGGGACCTGCAGTTCCACCAATCCCAGCAGCCCCGCAAATACTTAATGCTCAGTGGGGCGTTAATGGGTGGTGGATGAGATCACTGACCCCGTCTGTTTAAGTTTAAAGTTAATTTATTAGTGTCACAAGTAGGCTTACATTAACACTGTAATGAAGTTACTATGAAAATCTCCTAGTCGCCACACTCCGGTGCCTGTTCGGGTACACTGAGGGAGAATTTAGCACGGCCAATGCACCTAACCAGCACGTCTTCCGGACTGTGGGAGAGCATCTGGAGGAAACCCACACAGATACGGGCAGAACATGCAAACTCCACACAGACAGTGACCCAAGCCGAGAATCAAACCCGGGTCCCTGGGGCTGTGAGGCAGCAGTGCTAACCACTGGACCACCGTGCCGCCCCACCCTCAACTGAGTTGCTTCTGAGCAAAGCCCTTGCAATTTGTTGAGGTCCTTCCCTCTTATCTTCAATGTTGGTCTTTTTAATTATACTCTTGGCTCCCGCTTCTCAGTGTCTCTCAATCCCAAGGCAGCTGCGAGAGACACCACGCAGCCAAAGAATTATAATTGAACAGCATCCCCGAGTATTTCCTTGGTTTTGTTCCCACACTGCGGTCGCCCCCTCTACTCGAGCCAGGATTTCTGTTGCATTTCTGGGGCTATTGCAACAAAGGTTCATGTCCCATGTCTTTGTTAAATAAAGCAAAACTTAACACACACCGGTCCTTCCTGTACCTTTTTCTGGAGCAGCTGTTGACATTTCTCCAAAGCTTGTCTCCAGTTGTTGCCTATCTCAAGGAAGATGGGAAGACAAGCAGGCTTGATTGTCTCAAAGGCCTTTCCTCTTTACATATATCTTTCCTTGATCCTGCATCATTGACTGATATTATTTCCATCCCTTCCCCAAGTGATCAGTGCCCGCCAATGGGGTTCGTTACTAGATTACGGCCAGACTTTGTGAGAAGGGACATCTCTACGCTTATCTTCCTATTAGACCTTTCTGCAGGGCTTCTCTCTTGCAAAGAAGGAGTCACTTGGCCTAAAGAACTTTTGCATTCCTCAGGCCCTACAAGTACAACAGAACTGGTGCCAACACAACATGTGATGACCGGAACCTTGTGTTCCCTTTTGGTCTCTGCGTTGCTTGCCAGGTTGCTGGATGGATTTGCACGGATCGCTGTAGGTGCCAGGGGAGATCCAGTACTAGTCCATGCATAACAACTAAGAATCATGGAATCCGACAGAAGGAGGCCATTCGGCCCATCAAGTCTCCACCGACCACAATTCCGCCCACGTCCCATCCCCATAACCCCATGCAGTTACCCTAGCTAGTCCCCCTGACATTCAGGGGCAATTTAACATGGCGAATCCACCCAACCCGCACATCTTTGGACTGTGGGAGGAAACGGGAGCACCCGGAGGAAACCCACGCAGACACCGGGAGAACGTGCAAACTCCACACAGTGACCCAAGCCGGGAATTGAACCCGGATCCCTGGCGTTGTGAGGCAGCAGTGCTAACCACTGTGCCACTGTGCCGCCCTGGCAGTCACAATTAGTCCTGACTCCATTACACCTTACACCTAATCTTGCCACTTTACACAGGGTGGCACAATGGTTAGTGCCAGGGACCCGGGTTCGATTCCTGGCTTGGGTCACTGTCTGTGCAGAGTCAGCAATCGGGGCGCCCCAGGGGGTCGGGCGGTGGGGGGGAGTGCCCCCTGGGCATGGGCACCCTGGCAGTGCCAGCCTGTGCCCCCTGGTACTGCCCAGGGGGCAAAGTGCCCATGCCTGGGGGGCATCTTGGCACTGCCCCCCGGGCATCAGGCTGGGCCAAGGGGGCGGGGCCTATTGTGGACGGGGCCAAGGGGTGATCAGTGGGGGTGGGGGGCCTGCTGCCAATCTGCATTGGGATCGGTCTGGGATGGAGGAAGGGCAATGATTAGAGCGGGCCGGCGGGCGGGAGGTGGGGGGGGCGGGGGGGGGGGGTCTGCCGGGGGTGGGGGAGGCCTGCCTCCCGGGGTCTCGGGCTGGCCAGCAAATGGGGAGACTGATAGATCAGGATCACTGCGCATGCGCAGAGTTCCGGAACTGTCAGACTCCGGTGCAAATAGGCCCCGCCTCCCCTGGGCTTTTAGTGAGATTCACGACTGGGACCTCTGCAATGATGTGGAGATGCCGGCATTGGACTGGGGTAAACACAGTAAGAAGTCTAACAACACCAGGTTAAAGAAGGTTTAACCTGGTGTTGTAAGACTTCTTACCTCTGCAATGCACAGAGTGCGGAGATTCAGGTGAAAAGCTGAACTGACAAAACAGTTGGTATCTAGAACAGTTTTTATTGGACGTGTTGAACTTCGATACCACAAGCTGATTAGCCTCTGTGTGCCTATCTCTTCATGGAAATCATCTCTGTTGGAAAAGTGAATTATCCAGCATCGGTTTTCAACCTGCAAAGTGATACACCATCTGAATAATGAGAGTGAGCTAACAGAGGTCATTAAAATTCTAAAAGGTTTTGATCGAGTGGATAGAGAGACAATGTTTTCTCTGGTGGGGAAGAGCATAACTCGGGCCTGTCAATTTAAGATGGTCACCAAGAAATCAGATTGTGAATTCAGAAGGAACCCCTTTAGCCAAAGTGTGATGAGAATGTGGAACTCACTCCCACAGCGAGGGGTTGAAGTGAATAGGTGGCCAGGTGGTTAGCACTGCTGCCTCACAGAGCTGGGCAGCTGGGTTCAATTCCAGCCTCGGCTCACTGTCTGGGTGAAGTTTGCATGTTCTCCCCGTGTCTGCGTGGGTTTCCTCCAGGTGCTCCGGTTTCCTCCCACACTCCAAAGATGTGCGGGTTAGGTGGATTGGTCATGCTAAATTGCCCCTTAGTGTCAGGAGGACAAGAGTAAATATGTGGGGTTACGGGGATAGGGCCTGGTTGGGATTGTTGTCAGTTCAGGCTCGATGGGCCAAATGGCCTCTTATTGCACTGTAGGGATTCTACGATACTATGGGTGCCAATGCATTTAAGGGGAAAGTGGAAAAGCATTGAAATCATAGAAACCCTACTGTACAGAAAGAGGCCATTCGGCCCATCGAGTCTCCACCGACCACAATCCCACCCAGGCCCTACCCCCATATATTTTACCCACTAATCCCTCTAATCTATGCATCCCAGGACACTAAGGGGCAATTTTAGCATAGCCAATCAACCTAACCCGCACATCTTTGGATTGTGGGAGGAAACTGGAGCTCCCGGAGGAAACCCACGCAGACACGAGGAGAATGTGCAAACTCCACACAGACAGTGACCCAAGCCGGGAATCGAACCCAGGTCCCTGGAGCTGTGAAGCAGCAGTGCTAACCACTGTGCTACCGTGCCGCCCAAGGAAGAACAACAGGGTTACAATGATAGAGATAGGAGAAACCCGTAGAATCCCTACAGTGCAGAGGGAGGCCATTCAGCCGATCGGGTCTGCACTGACTCTCCGCAACAGCAACTTACCCAGGCCCAAATCCCCGCCCTATCCCTGTAATCCAGCACATTTCCCATGGCCAATCCCTCTAACCCACATATCTTGGGACACTAAGGGACAATTTAGCATGGCCAATCCACCTAACCTGCACATCATTAAACACTAAAGGGCAATTTAGCATGGCCAATCCACCCTAACCTGCACATTTTTGGAGTGTGGGAGAAAACTGGAGCACCCGGAGGAAACCCACACAGACACGGGGTGAATGTGCAAACTCCACACAGACAGTCGGGAATCGAACCCGGGTCCCTGGCGCTGTGAGGCAGCAGTGCTAACCACTGTGCCAGCGGGCCACTGTTACACTCAGTGTAGAAAGGGAACAAGGATAGTTTGTTAGCGTTATGGTGGACCAAGCTCAGAGTCACAGATCCCGATCACAGGCTGCCAAAGAGTGGGATTGTTGGGAGGAGTTCCCACGGTTGGTGTGTGAGAAGATAACAGCTGGGAGGGAGACAGATGTTCATTGTTTATCTGGATAGTGTTGAACTGTGGAACTGTTTTTGTAGGCCGAGAAAACCACCTGTTTGAAGATAGACGCGATCCACAAAATAAAAAGCACTGAGGACCATAACCCAGTCCCAAACTCTTAACCCTTTGAGGACCGCGGTCAGGCAGATTAGCAGAGGGGGTTAATATATCATTTCCTAACTCCTCCTGCCAACATCTTCTGATATGAGAGGAGACAACAGCTGGTTCAAGGCTGTTGCAGAAGCAATCCAGCCAGGTTATAAATACACGGGGAGGCCTGTAGTTTTGGTTACCTGGCAGCTGAAAGGACATCGCAAAACAGTGAATAGAAAAGGAATCTGTTCACCCAATTAAACTGTCTGGTGATAAAAATCACTACAAATATTCCCAGTAAATGTCATTCATTGGGCCAAAGTTTCCGAGCTTGAGGAGAAACAAAATTAAAACAACATTTTTCACTGGTGTTCCAAGGGAATGTCCCTCCATGTGATCAGAGGGATTACGGATATAGTACCATACGGATATTAAAAGCTCAGAGTTACAGTGACAGGGACAGCTGGTGTAAGGGTGCAGTACAAACACACAGCTCCCCATCTCCCACAAGCACGTGAGGCAGAATGAAACTCTGATGTGAGGTATTCCCCGATTCATGCGAAGGTTTGACATTGTCGGGCTGTGCGGTTCTTTTCACCATCTGGTTCAGGTCTGACACCCAATCCCGGGCAACACCCCCAGCACATCTTTGGACTGTAGGAGGAAACCAGAGCACCCGGAGGAAACCCACACAGACAAGGGGAGAACGTGCAGACTCCACACAGAGAGTGACCCGAGGCCAGAATCGAAACCAGGTCCCTGGCACTGTGAGGAAGCAGTGCTAACCACTGTGCCACCGTGCCACCCTTCTGTACAATGTCTCCTTCTGCGCCATATTTATCCATCCACCAACATTATACCTGGCCGTGATCACACTGCCATTTGTGGGATCTTGCTGTTCTCGAATTGGCTGCTGCGTACCTAATATTATAAGAGTGGCTACACATGAAAAGTATTTAATTGATTGTAAAGCAATTTGGGAGCTCCTGACTTTGTGAAAGACAAATATAAACACAACTCTTCCTTTCCGGTGTACGCTCAGTGAGGGATGGAGCTCTTTCTCTGCTGCTGCCTGATGTACTGGAACTTCCAATCCAAGACTGGTCCAACGTGAGAAAACACAACTTGTGCTGCCCTGACTCCCCACATTAACCTTGTGGTTCCTCCCACGTCCAAACACCCCAGCCTCCATCGAATATCTCTGTGTTACAATCAAGCCCCCATTCAACCGCTCACAATCCAACCCACTGTCACTGAGGACAATCCCACTGGTTGCTCCTCCCTCCCTCGACATTATCCCCCTCCCTCGACATTATCCCCCTCCCTCGACACTATCTCCCTCCCTCGACACTATCCCCCTCCCTCGACACTATCCCCCTCCCTCAACACTATCCCCCTCCCTCGACACTATCCCCCTCCCTCGACATTATCCCCCTCCCTCGACACTATCCCCCTCGACACTATCTCCCTCAACACTATCTCCCTCCCTCAACACTATCCCCCTCCCTTGACACTAAGTCCCTCCCTCAGCACAATCTCCCATCCCCAGCTCTGCCTCGGTTCTGCCTCCCTCACTAAGCTCTCCCTCCACCCTCACCTTTTACAGATGCAACATAGAAAGCATTCTTTCCGGATGTATCACAGCTTGGTATGGCTCCTGCTCTGCCCAAGACTGCAAGGAACTACAAAAGGTCACGAATGTAGTCCAATCCATCACGCAAACCAGCCTCCCATCTATTGACTCTGTCTACACTTCCCGCTGTCTCGGAAAAGCAGTCAGCATAATTAAGGACCCCACGCACCCCAGACATTCTCTCTCCCACCTTCTTCCGTCAGTAAAAAGTTACAAAAGTCTGAGGTCACGTACCAACCGACTCAAGAACATAGAACATAGAACATTACAGCGCAGTACAGGCCCTTCGGCCCTCGATGTTGCGCCGACCAGTGGTACCAATCTAAAGCCCCTCTAATCTACACTATTCCAATATCATCCATATGTTTATCCAATAACCACTTGAACGCTCTCAACGTTGACGAGTCCACCACTGTTGCAGGCAGGGCATTCCACGCCCTTACTACTCTCTGAGTAAAGAACCTACCTCTAACATCTGTCCTATATCTCTCACCCCTCAATTTAAAGCTATGTCCCCTCGTGCTAGCCAACACCATCCGAGGAAAAAGGCTCTCACTATCCACCCTATCTAATCCTCTGATCATCTTGTATGCCTCTGTTAAGTCACCTCTTAACCTTCTTCTCTCTAACGAAAACAACCTCAAGCCCCTCAGCCTTTCCTCAAACGATTTTCCCACCATACCAGGCAACATCCTGGTAAATCTCCTCTGCACCCTTTCCAACACTTCCACATCTTTCCTATAATACGGCGACCAGAACTGTACACAAGAACAGCTTCTTCCCTGCTGCTGTCAGACTTTTGAATGGACCTACCTTGCATTAAGTTGATCTTTCTCTGCACCCTAGCAATGACTGTAACACTACATTCTGCACTCTCTCCTTTCCTTCTCCTCTATGTACTCTATGAATGGTATCCTTTGTCTTTATAGCGCAAGAAACAATACTTTTCACTGTATACTAATACACGTGACAACAATAAATCAAATCAGCTCACCCTGCCACCCTCCCACCACCCAGCTCTCCCTCCCTCAGCTCTGCCTACCTCATTCGGCTGTTTTCTCTCCCTCGCCTCTCCCTCCCTCGCCTCTCCCTTGCTCGCCTCTCCCTACCTCGGCTCTCCCTCCCTTGTCTCTCCCTTGCTCGTCTCTCCCTCCCTCAGTTCTTGCTCCCTCGCCTCTCCCTCCCTCGCCTCTCCCTCCCTCGGTTCTTGCTACCTCGCCTCTCCCTCCCTCGCCTCTCCCTCCCTCACCTCTCCCTCCCTCGCCTCTCCCTCCCTCGCCTCTCCCTCCCTCGCCTCTCCCTCCCTCGCCTCTCCCTCCCTCGCCTCTCCCTCCCTCACCTCTCCCTCCCTCGTCTGTCCCTCCCTCGCCTCTCCCTCCCTCGTCTGTCCCTCCCTCACCTCTCCCTCCCTCGCCTCTCCCTCCCTCGCCTCTCCCTCCCTCACCTCTCCCTCCCTCGCCTCTCCCTCCCTCGTCTGTCCCTCCCTCACCTCTCCCTCCCTCGCCTCTCCCTCCCTCGCCTCTCCCTCCCTCACCTCTCCCTCCCGCGCCTCTCCCTCCCTCGCCTCTCCCTCCCTCGCCTCTCCCTCCCTCGCCTCTCCCTCCCTCACCTCTCCCTCCCTCGTCTGTCCCTCCCTCGCCTCTCCCTCCCTCGTCTGTCCCTCCCTCACCTCTCCCTCCCTCGCCTCTCCCTCCCTCGCCTCTCCCTCCCTCACCTCTCCCTCCCTCGTCTCTCCCTCCCTCGTCTCTCCCTCCCGCGCCTCTCCCTCCCTCGCCTCTCCCTCCCTCACCTCTCCCTCCCTCGTCTCTCCCTCCCTTGGCTCTTCCTCCCTCGGTTCTCCCTCCATCAGCTCACTCTCCCTCTCTCGGCCCTCTTGCAATGTACAGGCTCTCACACTGCAAGTTCAGTGTCACTGCTGTTTAGTGCTACTTTCCCTCACTATTTGACCTTGCTGGCAAGCTGCGAAGGGAGCTGTGTTCCTTCGCTTACATCTCGGCCTAAAACAACATAGGTGTTACCCTATCACAGTAACAGTGTCGCGGAGTCAGACCCTGAATCCTGAAGTACCTTTTACATCAAGGTCTCAAAAAAAATGATCGGTCAGATTGGAGAAGGAAGCTTTTACCCTTGTCCTCCCTGCGAGTTGCTATCACAAAAACAAAGAGGGTTTTTTAAAATAAAATATTTACAGGCTGCCTCAAGATGCCAGTTCAAAAGCTGGCTAGACTTCGAGGCTCGTTTAAAGGGTATCAAAGGACAAAGTGTCTGAAAGACTTAACATTATTAAAGAAAGTAACTCCTAAGGACTGGTTATAATCACCTGCAAACCCCATCGCCCAGGGCAGTGTTTATATTTTAAAGTTTATTCGTTAGAGTTACAAGTAGGCTTACATTAACACTGCAATGAAGTTATTGTGAAAATCCCCTAGTTGCCCACTCCTGCGCCTGTTCGGTACACAGAGAGAGAATTTAGCATGGCCAATGTACCTAACCAGTATTGTCCACACAGTGGTCACATTCACCTCCAACCCCATCGCTCATGGAAGCAGTTGTAACAGCACCCAAAACGCATTCCTATTGGCTGTGCCTCGAATCAGCTCATTGAAACCCCCTCCCCCCAACGAACCATCCCATTTGCGGAAATTATATCCAATCCCAGCACAAGAAAAACTTGCATTGACGTAGCACCTTTAGTACATTAAAATGTCCTCAAGGCATTGCCCCGTGGAATGAACCAGCGAATTACTATCACTTATTTTGTTTTGCTGAAAGAGATGCAGCATGTGTACATGTCCTTTCTATTAACAAAATAGGTGATAGCTATTGGCTGATGCATTCCAAAAGGCAATGCTTTGACCAATCAGAGTCAAGCTGCTTGGTTTAAATTTCAAGCAATTCCCGGCAGTTAATTCTCAGTCACCATCAACTGGTACATTCTCCATGGCAACACCTTCAGCAATTAGAGACCATGTGCCAACCAATCAGCACTTTCTCCTCATGGAGTATAAAGTTGCTGTTTCTCCTAACATTGGTATTCTTGGGGTTGTCCTGATGAGTGCAAGTTGAAAAGCTTTGACAAAATATATTTTTACAGCAATACTATCAGCTGTGATACGTAAAGTTTTAAAGTTTATTTATTAGTGTCACAAGTAGGCTTACATTAACACTGCAATGAAGTTACTGTGAAAATCCCCTAGTCGCCACACTCCGGCGCCTGTTCGGATATACTGAGGGAGAATTTAGCATGGCCAATGTACCTGACCAGCGAGCAACTCTCAGGTCATGAGCTGCAGTCGCACCATGGTGAATTGTGACATTGAATTATCTAAGTCTGGTACTTGCTGAGCTGACAGCGTGGGGAGAAAATTGACCATTAAAACAAAATTCCAGATTGTTGTGAAAAACCAAAAGGTTCCCAATGCCTTTCAGAGAAGTAACCTCACGTCTTTCTCTGAGCGCACGCCATCTGATTAATTATAATGGATGTAATTGTGATAGTCCCCAGTACTCATATGGGAATCCTTAATCATAGAATGATAAAATCCCTACAATGCAGAAGGAGGCCATTCGGCCCATCAAGCCTTCACCGGCAACAGTCCCATCCAGACCCTATCGCCGTAACCTCGTGCATTTACCCTAGATAGTCCCCCGACACTAAGGGGCAATTTAGCATGACCAATCAACCTAACCTGCACATCTTTGGAGTGTGGGAGGAAACCGGAGCATCTGGAGGAAACCCACGCAGACACGGGGAGAATGTGCAAACTCCACACTGACAGTCACCCAAGGACAGAAGTGAACCTGGGTCCCTGGCACTGTGAGAGCAGTGCTCACCACTGTGCCGCCCACTGACCTCTCCAATTGACCTCTCTGTGGGACTCGTGGAATACGAGGCTCCCTGGTAATAGGCAATTGCCTAATGTTTAAAGTTTATTTATTAATGTCACAAGTAGGCTTACATTAACACTGCAATGAAGTCACAGTGAAAATCCCCCAGTCTCCACACTCTGGCATCTGTTTGGGTACACTGAGGGAGAATTTATTATGGCCAATCCACCTAACCAGAATGTCTTTCAGATTGTGGGAGGAAACTGGAGCATCCAGATGAAATCCACGCAGACACGGGGAGAACGTACAGACTCCGCACAGACAGTGACCCAAGCTGGGAATCGAACCCGGATCCCTGGCGCTGTGAGGCAGCAGAACTGTGCCACTCAACTAGGTGCAACTTGTATCCTGAGTCCTTGATAAGGCGGACCCCAGAGCAGGACCGGTGATCTATCGTCCCGGATGGGACTCATGTACATGTACCACAGGGTTGTGGCTTAACTTTTGCCTTGATGAATAAATGTCATTCATTTACAGTTGGCTTCCTGAGTTGTTAGACTAATGTTGGGTAAGTGTATCAGGGATATGAAGCAAAAATGGGTAAATGGAATGGAGGTACAGATAGACCGTGATCCAAGTGAGTAATAGAGCAGTTCCAGGGGGCTGAGGGGAGGGGAGGGGAGGCGACGCCTAATGGTATTATTGTCGCTTGAGTCTTAATCCAGAAACTCAGCTAATGTTCTGGTTCGAATCGCGCCACGGCAGATGGTGGAATTTGAATTCAATAAAAAAAAGATCTGGAATTAAGAATCTACTAATGACCATGAAACCATTGTCGATTGTCAGAAAAACCCATCTGGTTCACTAATGTCCTTTAGGGAAGGAAATCTACCATCCTTCCCCGGTCTGGCCTACATGTGACTCCAGAGGAACAGCAATGTGGTTGACTCTCAACTGCCCTCTGAACAAGGGCAACTAGGGATGGGCAATAAATGCTGGCCAGCCAGCGACGCCCATGTCACATAAATGGATAACGTGGTGAAGAAGGCATTTGGCATGCTTGGTTTCATTGGTCAGACACAGAGTTGGGACATCTTGTTGAAGTTGTACAAGACATTAATAAGGCCACACTTGGAATAATGTGTACAGTTCCGGTCATCCTATTATAGAAAGGATATTATTAAACTAGATAAGAGTGCAGAAAAGATTTACTAGGATGCTACCGAGATTTGACGGTTTGAGTTATAAGGAGAGGCTGGATAGACTAGACTCTTTTCCCTGGAGTGTAGGAGACTTAGGGGTGATCTTATAGAGGTCTATAAAATAAGGAGGGGCATAGATCACCTAGATAGTCAATATCTTTTCCCAAAGGTAGCGGAGTCTAAAATTAGAGAGCATCGGTTTAAGGTGAGAGGGGAGAGATACAAAAGGGTCCAGAGGGGCAATTTCCTTCACACAGAGAGTGGTGAGTGTCTGGAAGGAGCTGCCAGAGGTAGTAGTAGAGGCGGGTACAATTTTGTCTTTTAAAAAGCATCTAGACAGTTACATGAGTAAGATGGGTATAGAGGGATATGGGCCAAATGCGGGCAATTGGGACTAGCTTAGTGGTTAAAAAAAAGGGCGGCATGGACAAGTTGGGCCGAAGGGCCTGTTTCCATGCTGTAAACCTCTATGACTCTATGAGCTGGATTTTACGACCTCATTCGGGCGAGGCTCGTAAAATCTTACTCGAGGCCAACAGAGAGTTCCATTCTGCGAGCCTTGCCTGCCCCGATTCTGGGCGAGGCGGTAAAATTCCGGCCTATGACTCCATGAAACAAATCCCAGCCTTGCCAGTTTTTCCCACTTCCCAAAAGCAAATTGAAGCCAAAAATGCTTCAACAACATGTCATTCCTTGGATAATCACACTCACCCAAATAGCCCTGGTTGCAGTACCCACTGCCTTCCAGTCGCTGCTTACGAGGTTCAGCCCTCGCCCCCCTTCTTATTCACAAACAATGACTGGTAGTTCTAAGCCTGGCAGCAACAATATAAAACACTGTAAACATAAGACAAAGATTCAAGGTCAGATGCCCGAGTAAAGCTCAGTCTGGGTGAGGCACTTCAAACAGTAACATCAGGGAACTGGAACTATGCCCCGAGCAAAATGCACGTTACAAGCCCCAGCGTGTATAATCGACAGCGAATAACAGCACCTAAGGTCATACAACAAAGCCCTGGATCAGAGTGAAGGTTTTTCATTCATTAGCCATTCCTGAAGACAATAAAGAGAGAGAAATCACTGGAGCATTAAAATTTCTGCCCTTGTTTTTGACACGGCAAGTTCAGGCAAGGAGGGCAATGGTCTAGTGGTTTTATTGCTAGACTATTAATCCAGAAACACAGCTAATGTTCGGGGGACCCGGGTTCGAATCCCGTCACGGCAGGTGGTGGAATTTGAATTCAATAAAAAATGTCTGGAATTAAGAATCTACTGATGACTGTGAAACTATTGTCGATTGTTGGAAAAACCCATCTGGTTCACTCATGTCCTTTAGGGAAGGAAATCTGTCGTCCTTACCCGGTCTGGCTTACATGTGACTCCAGAGCCACAGCAATGTAGTTGACTCTCAAATGCCCTCGGGCAACTAGGGATGGGCAATAAATGCTGGCCAGCCAGCGACACCCATGTCCCATGAATGAATAATAATTAAAAAGCAATGAGGAGAATGACCAGGTAATTCATTGCAATGATGTTGTCCAGGGGATAAATATTGGCCAGGACACCAGGGTGATCTCCCCAGTGTTGTGCAGTGCGATCTTTACTGTGGATCTCAGAGGACAGGTGGTGGCACCAGTTTAACATCTCACTCACAAGATGGCAATTTTGACAGTGCAGCACTCCCTCAGAGCTGCATGGAAGCATGTGGCCTGTATTAGGTGCTTAAGGATGTGGAGTGGGACTTGAAGCTACAACCTTCTGAGGTGAGATTGCTACCTACAGGATCATAGAATCCCTACGGTGCAGAAGGAGGCCACTTGGCCCATCGAGTCTGCACCGACCACAATCCCACCCAGGCCCTATCCCCATAACCCCACATATCTACCTTGCTAGTCCCCCTAACATTAAGGGTCAGTTTAGCATGGACAATCAATCTAACCCGTGCTCGTTTGGAGTGGGAGGAAACTAGTGCACCTGGAGGAAACCCACGCAGACACGGGGAGAACATGCAGACTCCACACAGAGAGTGACCCAAGGCCGGAATTGAACCCGGCTCTCTGGCGCTATGAGGCAGCAGTGCGAACCACTGTGCCACCGCGTCATGAGTGAGTGCCTAAGTAAAGCTAGTGTCCCTCTGCTGGTGTTCTCATCCCAAGTCTCAAAATGCCTTTTACCCTTTCCCATGTTTCAGGCAGGAAAGTAGAACAGCTCCAGCGGCCTTCTCCCTCTCTCTTCCCTGAGCGGCCATTAACATTTGACTCAGTTTACCCGAAAGCAGCAGCGTTATTATCTACTGCTCAGCAAGGATTGCCTATGAGGCTGATAGCAGAGGTGGGTGTGACCCACTGACTTCATTGGTGTTTGGTGAAACTATAGAAGCCCCAACCGTTGCTTGGAAACAATAGGAAGTTAACCTTTCCCCTTTGTAAAGGGGCAATACCCTGTGGGCTGTATTCTGGCCAATATTTATCCCCTGAGAAACATCATTGCAATGAATTACCTGGTCATTCTCCTCATTTCTTTTTTCTTATTATTCATTCATGGGACATGGGCATCACAGGCTGGCCAGCATTTAACAAAGAACAAAGAAAATTACAGCACAGGAACAGGCCCTTCGGCCCTCCAAGCCTGCACCGAGCATGCTGCCCGACTTAACTAAACCCCCTACCCTTCTGGGGACCATATCCCTCTATTCTCATCCTATTCATATATTTGTCAAGGCGTCCCTTAAAAGTCACTACCATATCCGCTTCCACTACCTCCCCCGGCAATGAGTTCCAGGCACCCACCACCCTCTTGTAAAAAATCTGCCTGGTACATCTCCTTTAAACCTTGCCCCTCGCACCTTAAACCTGTGCCCCCTAATAATTGACTCTTCCGCTCTGGGAAAAAACTTCTGACTATCCATTCTGTCCCTGCCTCTCATAATCTTGTAGACTTCTATCAGGTCGCCCCTCAACCTCCATCGTTCCAGTGAGAACAAACCAAGTTTCCCAACCTCTCCTCATAGCTAATGCCCTCCATACCAGGCAACATCCTGGTAAATCTTTTCTGTACCCTCTCCAAAGCCTCCACAACCTTCTGGTAGTGTGGCGACCAGAATTGAACACTATATTCCAAGTGTGGCCGAACTAAGGCTCTATAAAGCTGCAACATGACTTGCCAATTTTTAAACTCAATGCCCCAGCCGATGAAGGCAAGCATGCCGTATGCCTTCTTGACTACCTTCTCCACCTGCATTGCCACTTTCAGTGACCTGTGAACCTGTTCACCCAGATCCCTCTGTCTATCAATACTCTTAAGGGTTCTGCCATTTACTGTATATTTCCTATCTGTATTAGACCTTCCAAAATGCATTACCTCATATTTGTCCAGATTAAATTCCATCTGCCATCTCTCCGCCCAAGTCTCCAACCGGTCTATATCCTGCTGTATCCTCTGATGGTCCGCATCGCCATCCGCAAATCCACCAACCTTTGTGTCATCCGCAAACTTACTAATCAAACCAGTTACATTTTCCTCCAAATCATTTATATATATTACAAACAGCAAAGGTTCCAGCACTGATGCCTGAGGAACGCCACTTGTCATAGCCCTCCATTCAGAAATGCATCCTTCCACTGCTACCCTCTGTCTTCTATGACTGAGCCAGTTTTGCATCCACCTTGCCAGCTCACCTCTGATCTCATGCGACTTCACCTTCTGCACTAGTCTGCCATGAGGGACCTTGTCAAATCCTTACTGAAGTCCATGTAGACAACATCCACTGCCCTACCCTCATCAATCATCTTCGTCACTTCCTTGAAAAACTCGATTAAGTTCGTGAGACACAACCTCCCCTTCACAAAACCATGTTGCCTCTCACTAATACGTCCACTTATTTCCAAGTGGGAGTAAATCCTGTCTCGAAGAATCCTCTCCAATAATTTCCCTACTACTGAAGTCAGGCTCACTGACTTGTAATTACCTGGATTATTCTTGCGACCCTTCTTAAACAAAGGAACAACATTGGCTATTCTCCAATCCTTTGGGACCTCCCCTGTAGCCAGTGAGGATACAAAGATTTCTCTCAAGAGAAGTCCTTAGCCCTTACAGAGGTCCACTCAGCACATACGGAATGCAGGCATGCACATCATCACAATTAGGGGAGGTGATGGCCTAGTGGTATTATCGCCACACTATAATCATTCAACCAATGTTCTGTGGATCTGGGTTCGAATCCCGCCACAGCAGAGGGTGGAATCTGAATTCAATAAAAAAAAATCTGGAATTAAGAATCTACTGATGACCATGAAACCATTGTTGATTGTCGGAAAAACCCATCTGGTTTACTGATGTCCTTTAGGGAAGGAAATCTGCCGTCCTTACCTGGTCTGACCTACATGTGACTCCAAACCCAAAGCAATGTGGTTGACACTTAACTGTCCCCTGAAAATGCCCAGCAAGCCACTCAGTTCAAGGACAACTAGGGATGGGCAATAAAAGCTGTCCAGCCAGTGAAGCCCACACTCTATAAATAATTTTAACAATCCCAAATGCGTAAATTAATCAGTTGCTGAGGTGGGATTTCAACCCATCACCCCAGACCAGTGCAGCTCCAACAACACTCAAGAGGTTCCACACCATCCAGGGCAAAGCAGCTCACTTGACTGGCACCATATCCACTACCTTAAACAATCGCTCTCTCCACCACCGATGCACAGTGGCAGCAGTGTGTACCATCTGTTAGATGCACTGCAGCAACTCACCAAGGTTCCTTCGACAGCACCTTCCAAACCCCCAACTTCTACCACCTGCAATGACAAAGGCAGAAGATACACGGGAACACCACCTGCAAGGTTCCCCTTCAAGCCACACACCACCTTGACTTGGAATTATATAGTTCCTTCTCTGTCGCTGCCAATAAAAGTCTTGGAACACCCTTCCTTACAGCACAGTGGGTGCACCTAAAACGATGGACTGGACAGCAGAGGTTCATGAAGGTGTCTCACCATTATCTTTTCAAGGGCAATTAGGGATTGGAGATAAATAATGATCTTGCCAGCGACGCCCACATCCCATAAATGAATGAGCAAAGATTCTACTATAAAGCTCTCTAAATGATACACCCCCAATAATACTGAGGCCAGAATTTTACTGCCTCGCCCACCCTGATTCCGGGGCGGGCAAGGTTTGCAGAACAGAAATCTCCATTGGCCTTGGGCGCCCGATCTCGCCCGAACAAGGCCATAAAGTCCTGCCCTGAGTGTCCATCCTATATGGACAGATAGATGACTGGAGACATTACACAAACAAATCGCAGAGATTTCTAAGTTAGGTCGCCAGTGTCTTATTTAATACGATAGTAGATTTTGACACGTGCAACTGGAAATTTAGATGGCGTTCAAAATGGGTGGATATTTGAAAACCAGATCACCAGCTCCCTGGCTTTCTCAACCCCATATCTTACTATCCTGTACCCTGCCTTTCTCTCCCCATATCACAACAGCTCATTGATAGTAACCACCTCCACACATCATCCTTCCAGCAGTGGTGAATATTCGCTCTCTCATTCACTTCGCTTCACCCCTCTTAGTTTCACAACCCCTTTGCGTCAGAACATTCCAATGACAGAGACCACAGGGGAAATTTTAGCCTCTTCAAGATTGGTGGGGTGGACATGGATGGGGAAATAAAAATGTTAAAATTCTCCCTTTGTGACGGAGCCGCAGAAGCGGTGGGGAGAGGCAAGCACTACGAGTTGCTGGCGAAAATTCTTAAGGAGACATGCCTCTATTTTAGCAGTGTTTGTTTATACTAATCCATGGGTGGCATGTTTCATGGGGTTTGGGAATCTCGGCAGGTAAAAGGAAGCGAGAAGTCCTGATCAATGAGGGAAGTGCCTTTACAGCACTGCTTGTGGACCAGGAGCCCACTAACATGCAGGCATTTGGACCTCGTGATCTGCCATTCCCCACCCTTACAATGTCTAAAACACACCCCACAATGTCCATATTTCACCCCTGATATCCAACACCAATCCCACGTTGTCCCATTGGCCACAAGGTCCCGGTCCCCGGATGTCCCACTCTCCCGAGATGTCCAAACCTGCACAGTGTACCAAACCTCCTGCCTTGTTCCCCACCATGGCACAGTGGTTAGCACTGCTGTCTCAGTTCGATTCCCGGCTTGGGTCACTGTCTGTGTGGAGTTTGCACGTTCTCCCCATGTCTGCGTGGGTTTCCGCCGGGTGCTCCGGTTTCCTCCCACAGTCTGAAAGATGTGCTAGTTAGGTGCATTGGCCATGCTAAATTCTCCCTCAGTGTACCCGAATAGGCGCTGGAGTGTGGCGACTAGGGGGTTTTCACAGTAACTTCATTGAGTGTTAATGTAAGCCTACCTGTGGCACTAATGAATAAACTTTAAGTGCTGGAAGATGGGATTAGCACAACTTTAATAGTAGTTATTGCCGGTGCAGGCTTGATGGGCTGAAGGGGTTTTTATTGCGTGTTATGACACTGTATGCAGTGTTAATGTAAGCCTACTTGTGACTAATAAATAAAAGCAAAGTGATTTTCCAAAGCCCTCTGACGTCCTAAATCCTGTAATCTCACAGCCCTCCCAAAGCCTGACCACCCCATGATGCCCCGTTCCACAAACTGTCCCATTGCTTGTGATATCCTACCCCCATGTGTGAACACCACCCCTGTAACCTTTGACCCCTCCCTGTGAAGTTCCACCCACGGTGTCCCAAACTCCCATGCCCTCCCCACCTCCCTCCTCCCCCTGCACCATTCAAATCTCAAACCACCCAACATCTGCTCCCTTGCTGATTTCCCAGCCGACTGTCTGTCAATCTGTGTGTGGCTGTCGGGTGTTTAGAGCCATTTGCCTGTTAGTTCTGGCAGGACGTGGGGCAGACCCAAACACCTCCACACCCCTCTCGGCCCTGAGTAAATATCGGATCCAATCATTTGTTGGTGTCACCAATGTATTCTCTTTATGTCTGTCACCCCCTTCAGCCCGATAAGCCTCTGAGATCGCAAGACACTGCTCTGTTCTCTGACAATTGTCTTGGTCACCTGTCCCAACATGTCCTCGTTTGGTTCAGTGCCGTTTTGTGAACGCACAATGCTGCTGCGAAACAACATTATTGGTGCTATTTAAATGCAGTTGTTGTTGCCGCTGGCAGTCTGCACGGTGACACAGTGGTTAACACTGCTGCCTCACAGCACCAGGGACCCGGATTCGATTCCCAGCTTGGGTCACTGTCTGTGCAGTGTTTGCACGTTCTCTGCGTGGGTTTCCTCCGGGTGCTCCGGTTTCCTCCCACATTCCGAAAGACGTGCTGGTTAGATGCATTGGCCATGCTAAATTCTCCCTCAGTGTATCCGAACAGGCACCGCAGTGTGGCGACTAGGGGATTTTCATAGTAACTTCATTGCAGTGTTAATGCAAGCAACTTGCGACACTAATAGCTTATACTTAAACAACCTTTAGTCCAATAACTGAAGCCCCGCTGTATATAATCATGGTCGACTATGAGTAACAAGCCTACCGAAGTCTGGGTGCCGACCTGCGACTTTTATCTGTCTTCAATATGGTTTATCACTGTTTGCATTTCAGTGAATCTGTCGTTGAAAATATATCTTGGTGGGAACTAGGACACAATCTCCGAGCGTCAGCAGGGAGTGCCAGATTTGAGAGATTAGTGCTCTTTGACTGGGTATCATTAGTCTGGCTGATTCCTTTTTTCTCTTTAATGCTCCTGATCCAATACTGAACACCTTTCCCCATTCTCAGGGGCTCCCTCGAGTCGTACATATTTTTCAGACGAGGATCTCTTTGGGGTGAGAAAGGGTGTTCTTTTGTGTTTTTTTTGTTACCGGGTCACCACAGCAGCGAGCAACAAAGGATGTGAAGTAAACGTCTTCAGATATTTGTAGGCCCTTTATTAGTAGCAGGTTCCTGTTGGAGATCGTGTTACTGAATACAAGGCCAATTAATCCTCCGCTTCTCTTTTTGGTGGAGAGAATTTTTCTGAATCATGATCTAGGTTATAGCTGAGGGTTTGCTCATTTATAGTCTGCATGTTTTGGAACACTGGTTACCACGGTGATTCCCTCCCCCTCTCCCCCCACTAATCACAGACCAACATGCTGAATAAAATCATTCTTATCTATTGGAATTCCTCTCCCACCATCCCCCCAGCATCCCTCCCCTCCCCCCCCCCCAATCTCCCTCCCACCCAGCCAAGGTCAAAGCCCTTTCCTTATTCCTGCACAATTATTTATTGCCCCGTTACCACACATCTTTGCCATTTTGGGGTCAGTCAGACCACCACGGCACCAGGAGTGGGAGGGGAGTATGCAGGGGTCGTGGGAATGAAAGGAGAAATCAGATCAGAACCAAAGCAGAATCCTGGATGTTACGGTGGCACAGTGGTTAGCACTGCTGCCTCACAGCGCCAGGGACCCGGGTTCAATTCCCGGCTTGGGTCACTGTCTGTGTGGAGTTTGCACAGTCTTCCCATGTCTGCGTGGGTTTCCCCCGGGTGCTCCGGTTTCCTCCCACACTCCAAAGATGCGTGGGTTAGGTTTATTGGCCATAATAAATTGCCCCTTATTGTCAGGCAGATTAGCAGGGTGAATATGGAGTGTTACGGGGATAGGGCCTGGGTGGGATTGTTGTCGGTGCAGGCTCGATGGGCCAAACGGCCTCCTTCTGCACTGTAGGAATTCTATGATAACTTCATTGCAGTGTTAATGTAAGCCTACTTGTGACACTAATAAATAAACCTTAAACCTTAGAATAAAGTCTCGACATTTATACAGCACCTCTCACAACCTCAGGATGTCCTAAAGCACTTTACACTTCATGACTGGGTTTCGTAAAAGCAGTCACTGTAGCAAGGGAGAGAAAACAGCAGTCAATATGTGCACAGCAAGATCCCGCACACAGGTGGGTAATGGCCAATAAATGATCTGTTGGTTGAGGGATGTAAAGTTGCCAGGATCCTGACAAAACGTCCTGCCCATCTTTGAAGTAGCAGTGTGGACACTTTTATATCCACCTCATGTCTAACCCTCATCTGAAAGGCAATACCTCAGACTATACCTCACCTGAGTCCAAAGATGTGCAGGTTAGGTGGATTGGCCATGCTAAATCGTCCCTCAGTGTCAGGGGGACTAGCTAGGGTAAGTGCATGGGGTTATGGGGATAGGGGCTGGGTGGGATTGTGGTCAGTGTCGACTCGATGGGCCAAATGATCTCCTGCACTGTAGGTTTCTATGATTCCATACAGTGCACCCTCAGTGCCAGCTTGGACCATGCACTCAAGTCTGTAGAGTGGGATTTGAACCCATGACTTATTGGCGTGAGTCTTGTCTGCCTTTTGGCTAAGATCAAGTGTAGGATCCAGCTCAGGATCAGATGTAATGTCTGTTCTTGTCAGCTTGTATCTGGGATGTCTTCTTTCCACTGCAGGCTGCCTTGAAAGTGGCTAATGGCCGGGGCGGGGGGGAGAGCGCACATCTCCTTGTGGAATGTGTCCATGCAAAGAATCATAGAATCATAGAATCCCCACAGTGCAGAAGGAGACCATTTGGCCCATCGAGCCTGCACCGACAATAATCCCACCCAGACCCTATCCCCGTAACCTCACAGATTTGGTGCTGGTTTGGTTTCTCCTTTCATTACATCGACCCCTGGATACTCCACTCCTGGTATTAATCCCCCTGTCACTAAGGGGCAGTTTAGCATGGCCAATCCATCTAACTAGCACATCTTTAGACCATGGGGGTAAACCGGAGCACCCGGAGGAAACCCACGCAGACACGGGGAGAATGTGCAAACTCCACACAGACAGTGACCCAAGCTGGAATTGGGCCCAGGTCATTGGTGCTATGAGGCAGCAGTGCTAACCACTGTGCCACCATGTCACCCCAGGAGATGATCTGGAGAGCGATGCACTGGTATTTGTTGAGATTCATCCCGAGAAGGTCCGTGGCGCAGGGCTCTGTGGCTAGTTGGGCTGTTCTCTGGGATGCGCATCAAGACAAACTGGAGGATCATTAACTCAGTGAAAGATGCTCTTTGGCCTGCCTGAAACTTATTGATCTTCCAGTGGGAAGAATTGACCTTGACCGAGTGTTGCAGACTGGCACATTCCAAGGTCCAGGACTATGTGCTGAGGGATGCACTCAAGCCTGGGGCAGCCGGTGCCAAGGCACAATGGGGCAAGGTCACGGTGTAAGGCCTTTCTGCCAAAGTAGACAGAGGGGCGAGTAACCGGGTCAAAGCCTTTGGACTGTAAGCTTAATCCTGACTATAGTAAATGTAAGTAGGTTGAAGCAACGCAGTATGCAATACGACTGATGCATATAATTTGAACAGCACTATACTCCCTGTTATAAAAATATTGGAAGGGTTGTAATGTTCTCATTTTCAAACTGAAACACCTCAGAGTGCATCTTGATTCTGTGGAAAATGGGAATATCATTGCACTTTTCTTTTCTGGCGATTTGAAATGTTTCTCTCAGGTATTGTATGAATAAAATATATTTTTTGCAAAAATAAGGTTGCTTTCACTGAATCACAGCTGACTCAGTCGTATCAGTTACCATTTGCTGGTACATTAGCAAGCATGTGGAGGGCACTGCCCATTGGCCATCTGGCTAAAGGAGGGTTCATTCTAAATAGGACCTCCCTCGGGGGTGAATAATCTTTGACTCGGACAGGCCACGACCGAGGCCCAGGTAGACCTAATCCAAGGAAGAAGCCCTTATCCTACACCAGTGGTGCCCAACCAGTGTGCCATGGCACATCGGCATGCCTCAAAGATCCTCCAAGTGTGCCATGAGAAAAGACTCAACATCACTCCTCATTCATGTAATGAAACTAAAACCAATCTTCATCTTCAGCTCGTGGTCAGTGTCTCCAAGACCCGCCGAATCTTGGGCCTCCCCAACAAAGAGGGGGAACGAGCCACCCATTCACGGTTTAGGTTTTTTTATGTTGGTCAGACCCCATGCACACGACCAAGGGGACTTGGAGCTGAAGACAAAGGCCGCCATGTGAAAACTCAAAAAGGTTGCAAAAATCTTGGGGGAAGCGTGAAAGGCAGCAAGAAGTTAAAAAAAAACAGGAGAGAAGTCAGGGAGAAGTTAAAAATGAAGTTTCCAGTAAGTTCCCCATGTGGGCAGCACGGTGGCACAGTGGTTAGCATCGCTGCCTCACAGGGACCTGGGTTCGATTCCTGGCTTGGGTCACTGTCTGTGCGGAGTCTGCACGTTCTCCCCGTGTCTGCGTGGGTTTCCTCTGGATGCTCCGCTTTCCTGCCACAGTCCGAAAGGCGTGCCAGTTAGGTGCATTGGCCGTGCTAAATTCTCCCTCAGTGTACCCGAACAGGCGCCGGAGTGTGGCGACTCGGGGATTTTCACAGTAACTTCATTGCAGTGTTAATGTAAGCCAACTTGTGACACTAATAAAGAAACATAAAACTTAACCTTAAGAAGACAGAGAATAAGAGATGTGCTCCAAAATCTGTTTCTCGTATAGAAGTGTGCCGTGACATATAAAAGATTGGGAACCACTGCCCTTCACACAATCGGCTAACATGTGGACAGGGATGCAGGGATGAGGCAGGAAGACAGCAACAGAAAATAAATGGCAAGGATGTGATTTGAAATAGAATTCCAACAGGATGATGAGCATCTGGGAACAACTGGGTAACTCTGAAGACCCAAAGGGTTAAAAATAATGATCCCAAGTCTTCAGGAATTTAAGGGCCCAATTTTACCATTGCGTCACGCCCGTTTTCAGGCACGAAAACATGGTAAAGTCAGGTGTGAGGCCATTAATGCGATCCACGCCCGCATCCGCGCAGATTGCCACTTTACCAATGCCCGGGAATGGCCGCAATCTGATTCATGCCCAGTTCATTCAATTGAATGAATGAACTGCCCGCCCAACTATATCAGCACTTCCCCCTTTACCACCGCATTCGCCGATCCGGAATCACGCCGAAACGGACATGCTGAACAAAAGCCCGAATCGGGCACTCCAGCTGCTGAAGAGGCGAGTTCAGAGGTTCCAATGGCTCTCTGACTCAGATCGGTGGTGGGGGTGGGGGGGCGGGGTGGGGAGGGGGGGTGGTGGGGGGCGGGGTGGGGAGGGGGGGTGGTGGGGGGGGGGTGGGGAGGCAGGAGACTGGTCAGATCATTCTCTGGTGGTGGGGGGGAGGAGGGAGGCCCAATCATTGTCTGGTTGGGGGGGAGGGAGGAGAGTCAGATGTACCTCGGGGGGGGGGAGAGTGAGGCCAGATCATTCTCTGGGGGGGAGAGTGAGGCCAGATGATTCTCTGGGGGGGGGGGGCGGGGGGAGAGGGGGGGGGGCGGGAGAGTGAGGCCAGATCGTTCTCTGGGGGTGGGGGGGGGGAGTGAGGCCAGATCGTTCTCTGGGGGGTGGAGGGGGGAGGGAGGCGGGTAAGATGTATCTCTGGTGGGGGGGGAGGGATGGGGACACGGGGGGTCTGCTGCCACTCTGCGGGTGATCGGTGGGGGGGGAAGGGGGCAGGTGGTCGCAATTGATCTGGGTAGCGGGGAGGGGTGGGTGGATAAGGGGGACAGTGATGTGTGTGGGGACCATCGCTCCCGCTTTTCGCTCCTGGGCTGCTTTTTTCGCTTTCTGCAGCCATGAGCGACCTGACACAGGCGCACTTTTTCAAGTTGTTTTTCGAACTGCGCATGTGCAGTTCAGAGCTCCAATCATTCCGGGCGCGCTAAGCCCCGCCCACATGATTTTTTTTTCAGGCTAAGTGCTAATGGGGGCACCTGAGAACAGATTTCCAAGTCAGATCTGAATTGCGCCCAGATTCAGCGCTTAGAATGAAAATGGTAAAATCAGGCCCTAAGTCGCATCTATTTGAGGCAGGTTCTACTAACATTAAATGTTGTGGGCAGCACAGTGGCACAGTGGTGAGCATTGCTGCCTCACAGCGCCAGGGGCCGGGGTTCAATTCCAGCCTCAGCTGACTGTTCGAGTCTGCACATTCTATCTGTGTCTGCGTGGGTTTCCTCCCACAGTCCAAAGATGTGCGGATTAGGTGGATTGGACATGAGTAAACTAACCCTTAATGTCAGGGAGATTAGCGGGATAAATATGGGGGCTCACGGGGATTAGGGCCTGGGTGGGATTGTTGTCAGTGCAGGCCCAATGGCCCAAATGGTCTCCTTCTGTACTGTAGTGATTCTATGGTTAAAAAAAACTTAACATCACCAAAAAAAAGTCTCAAAGCTGAAGGTGAATTCTTGGTGCAATATCATGTTCTGAAGATGATGATGAACGGATTGAGCTCAGGACAATTTTTAAGTGAGCGATTCGTTACACTAAAAACAGGTGAAACAATAAGGCCAGCTTGGTATTTTTTCTGTATTTAGGTGAATGGAAATGTTACTATCAAAGACTTTTGCTCACATAGCAGTAAAAGAGAGTCAGAAACAGGGAAAGACCCTTTATTTAGCATCTGGGACCCCGTGGACAGAGCAAGCAACTGAGACCCCCTCACAACCAGCACGGGGGACACAGAACCAGGAAGCATGATTTGGACTAATGATTTTAATGTCCAATCTGGTACACAAAGCAAAACATAGAGAGGGAAGAAAGATTGGATTGAGAGAGAGAGATATGAAAGAGACAGAAAGTAGTTTTAAATAAATTACAATTAAAAGCTAAAGGAATGGAATCGTTATTTTTCAATGCCAGAGAGGTTGCTTTGATAGTAATTATCAAACCCTAAAAAAGGACACCTGGATTGAAATGTTTAAGTTGCTGTGGCGAATCTAGCCTATCACCCCAGTATGAGTTCACACCATTCAATGTATTTGATTGGGGAACAAGATGGTGTGATGCTGTTTAAAATATTATTTATTAGTGTCACAAGTAGGCTTACATTAACACTGCAATCCCCGAGTCGCCACACTCTGGTGCCTATTCGGGTACACTGAGGGAAAATTTTAGCATGGCGAATGCACCTAACTTGCATGTCTTTTGGACTGTGGGAGGAAACCGGAGCAACTGGAGGAAACCCACACAGACACGGAGAGAACGTGCAGACTCCGCACAGACAGTGACCCAAGCTGGAATCGAACACGGGTCCCTAGCACTGTGAGGCATAGAAACATAGAAACCCTACAGTGCAGAAGGAGGCCATTCGGCCCATTGAGTCTGCACCGACCACAATCCCACCCAGGCCCTACCCCCACATATTTTACCCACTAATCCCTCTAACCTACGCATCTCAGGACTCGAAGGGGCAATTTTTAACCTGGCCAATCAACCTAACCTGCACATCTTTGGACTGTGGGAGGAAACCGGAGCACCCGGAGGAAACCCACGCAGACACGAGGAGAATGTGCAAACTCCACACAGACAGTGACCCGAGCCGGGAATCGAACCCGGGACCCTGGAGCTGTGAAGCAGCAGTGCTAACCACTGTGCTACCGTGCCCACGGTACCGTGCCCACTGTGCCCACGGCAGCAATGCTAACTACTGTGCCACCCCATTCCCAGGAAGCTAAAGCAGAATGGCACATGTCCTGAAGTTGCTGTACAATTTGCAGGTAAATACCCATTAGTCTCGCCATTATCTTGATGGTGACCCATGTTTACTGCCTCTTGTGGTGAAAATGATTATGTAATAATATCACAGCCTCAAGAAGCTAATGCAAACTAAACCAATCAGATAACAGACCACAGAATGATCCTGCCAACACTGTATCATACCAAATCTTACAGTCAGATTCAGAGTTTCAGAGGTAAATTAGAGCGAGACCCCATTATTCTGGGGATAGACTTTAATGGGTCTTTACTGTCACAAGAACTGAACTCCATCAATCCTTCCACCATCCAAATGATGAACAATTGCTATACGAATAACAGAGTTCACTCTCGCTTATGCTGCATGCAGGATAAACAATGATCAGGCATTACTCCTCTGCCCAATCCCCCAGGAAGATGTTGCTGCACTTTGCCTACCATCGCCCTTACCATGACTAATTGAATTCAATTCAAAATCTCAGAGGTTCAGGTAAAGAATGACTGTTTGTCCTATTCAACTGTGACCCTGTAACACTCAATGAAATTCACTGGCAGTTTATCTTACATTGTACTATCTCACTGCCTGTCCCTGTTACACTGTATATCTCTCTGCCTGTCCCTGATACACTGTATAACTCACTGCCTGTCCCTGATACACTGTATAACTCACTGCCTGTCTCAGATACAGTGTATATCTCACTACCTGTTCCCACTACATTGTATATCTCACTGTCCCCATTACATTGTATATCTCACTGCCTGTCCCTGCTAACCTGTATATCTCACTGCCTGTCCCTGTTACAATGTATATCTTACTGCCTGTCCTAGATACACTGTATATCTCACTGCCTGTCACTGTTACCCTGTATATCTCATTGCCTGTCCCTGTTACAGTGTATATCCATCTGCCTGTCACTGTTACCCTGTATATCTCACTGCCTGTCCCTGTTACAATGTATATCTTACTGCCTGTCCTAGATACACTGTATATCTCACTGCCTGTCCCTGTTACAATGTATATCTCACTGCCTGCCCCAGATACAGTGTATAATCTCACTGCCTGTCTCTTTTTCGCTGCATATCTCATTGCCTATTCCTGTTACAGTGTATATCTCACTGCCTTTTTCTGTTTTATTAGTGTATATCTCACTGTCTGTTCTCATTACATTGTATATCTCACTGCCTGTCCCTGTTACATTATATATCACACTGTCTGTCTCCATTACATTGTATATCTCACTGCCCGTCACTGTTACCCTGTATATCTCACTGCCTGTCCCTGACACTGTATATCTCACTGCCTGTCCCTGACACTGTATATCTCACTGCCTGTCCCTGACACTGTATATCTCACTGCCTGTCCCTGACACTGTATATCTCACTGCCTGTCCCTGACACTGTATATCTCACTGCCTGTCCCTGATACCCTATATCTCATTGAGCCATATATTATTCTCTGTATCTCACCGGTTGCCCTCCAATGCCCCTGTATACCTCACTCACTCCCCTCTATAATACTCTGCGCACCTCAGTGTTATGCCCTACTATTTGTAGCCATTCCCCCTCCCGTGCCGGGCTGTGATGAGCTGGGTGGTGGCACTGCCCTGAGGCACCCCAGCAAATACCATTGATCGACAAGTCGGGGTTAAGCTGAGAGTTTGCCAATCTCTCAGAACACAATAAGGCTCACTCACCATTTTCTGCATGTTAGCCGCTGGGGGCTGAACTTTGCTCCTGACACGGTTATGGTGGGCCAGGATGGCGAAAGCCTCTTTTGGTGCCAACTCTGCAAAGAGAAAATGATAAAAGTGTAAAAATGCAAATGCTGGGGCCCGGGCTGGCCATCTCCATGGCAACAATTGAATGTGTCTCAAAGGTCCAACTCTGACACTGGGGCACCAGCAGAAATATTTAACTTCTCCGTGGCAAACAACGTTTAATAAAAGACAAATCTTCGGCAACTTCTGGATACAACTTGACCCCTTTACAAGATCAGCTTCTAAAGTTAGTCAACATTGTGCACAAGATGGTCAACAAAGATTGAAGGCATTCTGCTGATAAGGAGGTCAGATGAAAGTTTTTTTTTGCCACCTGCAAACTTTTATCTGAAGTTTTGATTAGAAGAAAACTAGTCCTGCTATTTGCTACAAGCTTCTCAGAATAGGAGCGCCTCGTGAATAACTGGGGCGAGTTTCAATCAAATGCAAATCCCCTCCCTCAGCACAGAACTTCAGAACTTCCCTTACCTTTCAGATCCCAGTTGAGGGTCCCTTTTCCGGGCGCTGTGTCTGCTTCTCCCGTGGCGGGAGGTGTCAGTGCCAGGCTGGTCAACAGGACCGCTAGCACTGCCGTTCCTTTCATCTGGGCTGGGTAGTGGGAGCGTTGATGCAGGAGGGAAAACTTCGGGACTCCCTTCTCGCCTTCTGATACCAGTGTGTCCTACTGCAGCAAGGGGGGTTGGAGAGACAGAGAGAGAGAGAGAGAGAAACAAGCAGAGAGGGGAGCAGAGAATGCAACCCAGAGAGAGAGAGAAACAAGCAGTCAGGGGAACAGAGAATTCAATTCCGACTGCTGCACACTGCGTCCAGGGACAGTTACATGCACTGCCCCATTCAGCACATGAGTGTCTCACTGCAGTAACTGTGGTTCCCACTGCACCCCGCACTGAACTGCGTGCAACATGCAAAGTGTCACTTCATGCTAGTATAGTGCCAGTGCCACTTGTGTCAGCTCTCAGTGCCAACCCTCTCAGGGGTGTGGTTTTACACTCCACACACCTCACTGGCTTGTCTCTATCACCGCTTCTACCAATTCAGGCTTGATCTCCGATTCTGAGCAAGTTGAGATGGAGGTCTGCCTTTTGCTTTGATTTGATTTATTATTGTCACATGTATTAACATACAGTGAAAAGTATTGTTTCTTGCGCTATACAGACAAAACATACCGTTCATAGAGAAGGAAACGAGAGAGTACAGAATGTAGTGTGACAGTCATTGCTAGGGTGCAGAGAAAGATCAACTTAATGCAAGTAAGTCCATTCAAAAGTCTGACCACAGCAGGGAAGAAGCTGTTCTTGAGTCGGTTGGTACCCTCAGACTTTTGTATCTTTTTCCTGCCGGAGGAAGGTGGAAGAGAGAATGTCCTGTTCTGTAAGCCAGCATTTGTTGTCCATTCCCAATAGAGTCATAGGCCAGAATCTTACCACCGTTCACACTGGCGGATATTCCCATCCTGCTGTAGGGAACGGAGATTTGGCTGACCGCCAAATTCTCTGATCTCACTGCTGCGAGAGTGTGGCGTGAACAGCAGGTGAGATCACACCCTTACAGCCACATGGCTCAAACAAGACCCTTCAGCCCATCGTGTTTTCACCGACAATAACTACCACTAAAGTTGCACTAACCTTTTCTTCCAGCACTTAAAGTTTATTATTTTATTCATGTCACAAATAGGCTGACATTAACACGGCAATGAAGTGACTGTGAAAATCCCCCAGTCGCCACACTCCGGCACCTGTTCGGGTTCACTGAGGGAGAATTTAGTACGGCCAATGCACCTAACCAGCACGTCTTTCGGAGTGTGGAGGAAACCCACGCAGACACGGGGAGAACATGCAGACTCCACACAGACAGTGACTCAAGCTGGGAATCAAACCCAGGTCCCTGGCGCTGTGAGGCAGCAGCGCTAACCAGTGTACCACCGTGCCGCCCCCATATCCTTGAATGTTACGATGTTTCAAGTGCTCATCCAGATCCTTTAAAGGTTGTGAGGTTTCTGGCCTCCCCTACCTTGTAAGAGTTTTAACAACACCAGGTTAAAGTCCAACAGGTTTATTTGGTAGCAAATACCATTAGCTTTCGGAGCGCTGCTCCTTCGTCAGATGGAGTGGAAATGTGCTCTCAAACAGGGCACAGAGACACAAAATCAAGTTACAGAATACTGATTAGAATGCGAATCCCTACAGCCAACTAGGTCTTAAAGATACAGACAATGTGGGTGGAGGGAGCATTAAGCACAGGTTAAAGAGATGTGTGTTGCTTCCCAGGCGGTGCATTCCAGATTCCCACCACCCTCTGAGTGATGTGTCCTTTCTCAAAACTGCTCTGAATATACCCCAGGTGTCGGGGGGGGGGGGCTGGAAGTGGGGGAGATGTTGAGAAGTCAGGGCCTTCATCAATAACCTCAGCCGGTACAGGAACCCATGCTGTTGGTGCCGCTCTGCATCACTAACCAGCCGTCCAGCCAACTGAGCTAACCGACTCCCTACAATAACTACACTCAAAAAGCAATTCATTGGCTGTAAAGTGCTTTGGGATGTCCTCAGGGTGTGAAAGGCATTATGTGCATGCAAGTTCTTTTTTTAGTCATACGACGAAGGAAGCACCCGTTCTAGTGTTACACTACGTAACTAAGAGATAATGTAAGGAAGAATCGATGCATTCAACCAAAGCCAGATCAAGGAAGGATTGATTCTAATGCAGAAAACTATAATCGATCACATCCCCCTCACTAACGCCTGGGATATTATCACAAAACTGAGAAAACTGTCCCACATTCCAGGCGAGCAACAGCCCAACATAATCACACTCACAGAATCATGTCTTCTATCTACTGTCCCACACTCCATCACCACCATAGAAAAGTTACAACACAGAAGGAGACCATTCGGCCCATTCTGTCCATGCTAGCCCAATGACACCCAGGTGTCCTTTCTAACCCCGCCTTCCTTCATCCAACCCATAGCCCTGTAGCTTACAGCACCTGAGGTGCAGCTCCAATTATCTTTTAAACAGAGTTTAGAGTCTCTGCCTCCATCACAAACACGTCAGCGAATTCCAGGCACCCACCACCCTCTGCGCAAAATGTTCTTCCTCATGTCCCCTCTGCACCTACTGCCACTTATCTTGAATCTACATCCCCTGGTTCTAGAATTCTCCGCCACGGGAAAAAAATGGGTGTGTCCTGTCCCAATTGAAGAGATTGTCCAAAGGTGGAAAAGTCAGAGATTTAGTTAGCTGTCACAAATCAATGAATCATAAACCCTTACAAGACAGAGCAAGGTCATTCGGCCCATCCAGCATGTGCCAGCTCTTTGAAAGCGTGAGCCAATAGATCATAGCCTTGCAAATGTCTCCTTTCAAGTGAATAACCAACTTTCCTTTGAAAGTTACTGTTGAATCTGCTCCCGCTGCCCTTTCAGCCAGTGCGTTCAAGATTATATCAATTCACTGCTTAATCTTCATCACCCCCACCCTATTTCATTTGCCAATCGGCTGATGAAAGTCAATGTTCCTGCTGCAATCTGAAATCTGCATCCTTCAACATTCAGTCCCTGCCCAACGTGTAAACTCAGGAGTTATCAAACATACCATGTGCTGAAGTGTGTGCTGGAATTGAGATAGGATTCAATCTAACCAGCAAGTGGGAAGTCAAGACAGAGTGATAAACACAAGAACACAGGCTGAAATTATTATTTGAAAAATGAGAGCATTGAGACAATCCGCAGTAGGGTTAAGGGTCATTTGATCAATGAAGAGCTTGTCGTATGAGGAACGGTTGAGGACTCTGGGTCTGTACTTGTTGGAGTTTAGAAGGATGAGGGGGGATCTTATTGAAACTTACAGGATACAGCGAGGCCTGGATAGAGTGGATGTGGAGAGGATGTTTCCATTAGTTGGAAAATCTAGAACCAGAGGGCACAACCTCAGGCTAAAGGGACAATCCTTTAAAACAGAGACGAGAGGAATTTCTTCAGCCAGAGAGTGGTGAATCTGTGGAACTCATTGCCACAGAAGGCTGTGGAGGCCAGGTCATTGAGTGTCTTTAAGACAGAGATAGATAGGTTCTTGATTAATAAGGAGATCGGGGGTTATGGGGAAAAGGCAGGAGAATGGGAATGAGAAAAATATCAGCCATGATTGAATGGCAGAGCAGACTCGATGGGCCGAGTGGCCTAATTCTGCTCCTATGTCTGATGGTCTTATGGTCTCATTTTTGGGTATGGGGTGCCAAATAATACAGAGAGACTCAGGGAACTGTACCCACATTGTTGAAACAACCTGTCCTGGTCCCCCATGCTGACACTATAGTTATGAAAGCCCACCAAAGCTTCTACTTTCTCAAAAGACAAAGGAAATTTGGCATGTCAGCTACGACTCTCACCAACTTTTACAGATGCACCATAGAAAGCATTTCTGGTTGTATCACAGCTTGGTATGGCTCCTGCTCTGCCCAAGACTGCAAGAAGCTACAAAACGTCGAGAATGAAGCCCAGTCCATCATGCAAACCAGCCTCACATCCAGTGACTCTGTCTACACTTCCCACTGCCTCAGCAAAACAGCCAGCATGATCAAGGACCCCACACACCCCGGACATTCTCTCTTCCATCTTCTTCCGTCGGGAAAAAGATACAAAAGTCTGAGGTCACGTACGAACTGACTCAAGAACAGCTTCTTCC
Source organism: Mustelus asterias (assembly GCF_964213995.1). Classification (NCBI taxonomy): domain Eukaryota; kingdom Metazoa; phylum Chordata; class Chondrichthyes; order Carcharhiniformes; family Triakidae; genus Mustelus; species Mustelus asterias. The sequence continues at coordinate 15,146,265 of NC_135818.1, read as the reverse complement.
CTGCTGCTGTCAGACTTTTGACTTTTGCATTAATTTGATCTTTCTCTGTACCCTAGCTATGACTGTAACACTAAATTCTGCACTCTCTCCTTTCATTCTCTATGAACAGTATGCTTTGTCTGTGTAGCGCGCAAGAAACAATACTTTTCAGTATATACTAACACTTAACAAAAATAAATCAAATCAAGTAAAAAAATGATACACGATTTTATATAAGTAAGAGAAACTTAGCGGCACAGTGGCACAGCGGTTAGCACTGCTGCCTCACAGAGCCAGGGACCCAGGTTCGATTCCAGCCTCGGGTCACTGTCTGTGTGGAGTTTGCACATTCTTCCCATGTCTGCATGGATTTCCTCTGGGTGCTCCGGTTTCCTCCCACAGTCCAAAAGATGTGCGGGTTAGGCTGATTAGCCATGCTAAATTGATCCTAGTGTCAGGGGATTAGCAGGATAAATATGATGGGTTACAGGAATAGGGCCTGGGTGGGATTGTGGTCGGTGCAGACTTGATGGACCAAATAACCTCCTTCTGCATAGTAGGGATTCTATGATTCTATGAAATGGATAACGCAAATGCAAAGGTTGGAATTCTCTGGCTGTTCACATCCCGCTGCCACTGACAGCGAGAATGGAGAATTTGGCACTCAACCAAATCTTCTTATTCATTTGTGGGACATGGGCATCGCTGGTTGGGCCAACATTTATTGCCCCTCTCTAGTTGCCCGAGGGCAGTTGAGAGTCAACCACATTGCTGTGGCTCTGGAGTCACATGTAGGCCAGACCAGGTAAGGATGGCAGATTTCCTTCCCTGAAGGACATTAGTGAACCAGATGGGTTTTTCCAACAATCGATTCATGGTCATCAGTAGATTCTTAATTCCAGATTTTTTAAAAATGGAATTCAAATTCCACCACCTGCCATGGCAAAGATTCGAACCGAGGTCCCCAGAACATTAGCTGAGTTTCTGGATTAATTGTCTGGCGATAATACCACTAGGCCACCGCCTCCCTATCACCATTCACTGCAGAGAATCCCAGCCACGAGTGAGGTTGGAGAATTCAGCGCAGAGACTGAAAATAAAACAACGGAACAGAAACAAAACTCATTAGCTTCCAAAAGCCTTGTGACTGGAACAAATTGTTTCCCTACAGAAAGAAAGAAAGCATTTGCTTATCGCCTTTCACATTTTTACAACCAAAGGAGTAATTTTGAACTGTAGCCACTGTTATAATGTAGGGTAATACTGGATGGTGGATATCGAATAGATTTCCGCTGTAACTATTTAATGCTGCATTGTTCGGAGCTGGATAACTATTAGACCGGGAATGGGATTGGGAATTCGGAGGATCATCATGGTAACTAAGCATATAACACGGTGGTCGTGAGATAATGCAACCATGGTAACATCAGTAGCAGGAACCTTTATTTACATGCATTTACATACATTTACATATATCCACATTTATGCCTTTAATGTATCAAACGCCGGATTTCTACCGCCCCGCTCACCAGGGGAATTGGAGCGGGTGAGGTGCGGACAATGGGAAGCTCCATTCACCTCGGGTGGGATTTTCCGGATGCGGGTCAAGTGAGGCCGTAACATCCTGCCCAAAATGTCCCAAGGCTCCTTGCAGGAATCTCAATAAATTTAATTTGGTGCCAAGTCATTTATGGGAACGTTAGGGGAGGTGACAAAAAGTTTGGCGAATGACTTCATCGAATGCAGGTTCCTCAGACTGATTCCGGGGATGAAGGCGTTGACGTATGAGGAGAGATTAAACAGTTTGGACTTGTACTCGCTGGAGTTTAGGAGGATGAGAGGGGATCTGATCGAGGTTTATAAAATTTTAAAAGGGATTGATAAAGTAAATGTATGTTTCCTCGTGCGGGGCAATCTCGAACAAGCAGTCACAGGTATAGGTTGTGAGGCGGTAGATTTAAAACTGAAATGAGGAGGAACTTCTTCTCGCAGAGGGTGGTGAATTTGTGGAACTCGCTGCCCCATCGCGTGGTGGAGTCTGAATCATTGAATAGTTTCAAGAGGGAGATGGACACATTTCTAATTAAAAAAGGGATGAGGGGAATATGGGGAACAGGTGGGGGGGGGGGGTGCATTTGAAACATAGCATCATAGAAAATAGGTGCAGGAGTAGGCCATTCAGCCCTTCAAGCCTGCACCATTCAATATGTTCATGGCTGATCATGCACTTTCAGTATCCCACTCCCACTTTCTCTCCATACCCCTTGATCCCTTTAGTTGCAAGGGCCACGTCCAGCTCCCTCTTGAACATATCTACCAAACTGGCCCCAACAGCTTTCTGTGGTAGAGAATTCCACAGGTTCACAACTCTCTGAGTGAAGAAGTTCTTCCTCATCTCAGTCCTGAATGGCTTACCCCTTATTCTGAGACTGTGACCCCTAGTTCTGGACTTCCCCAACATCAGCAACATTCTTCCTGCATCTAGCCTGTCCAGTCCCATCAGGAATTTATATGTTTCTATGAGATCCCCTCTCATTCTTCTAAATTCCAGTGAATACAAGCCCAGTCGATCCAGTCTCTCTTCATACGTCAGTCCTGCCATTCCAGGAATCAGTCTGGTGTACCTTCGCTGGACTCACTCAATAACAAGGAATGTCCTTCCTCAAACTCGGAGACCAAAACTGTACTCAAGGTGTGGCCTCACCAAGGCCCTCTAGAACTGCAGAAAGACCAGGGAGAGATCAGCCATGATCTGATTGAATGGCGGAGCAGAGCTGAATTGCCTACTTTTGCTCCTAATTCCTATGTTCCGCTGTGCCGCCCAAATATCTAGTTGGAGAAAATTTCCACTCCTTCACTCCTGGATGTCAGTCCAGCAACACAACAAACCAAAGACAGTGGAGGGGCTCAATGAGTGGTTTGTGTTCAGACATGTGGAAAGAATGGCACACAGGTGTACCCAGAGAGAGAGAAAACACGGCACAAAGAGACAAAATGACGCACCGAGGCTTGGGGATTACTTTGTGCAGCTATTATTGAACAAATGGTTAACACAGCCATATCAAACTACTCTCTATTACACCCTTTTATTTTCAAATCAGCGGATCCGTGAATTGGCTTTACATGATAGGATTGAGGGAGCACCTGGTACAAGAATAGTGAAGTGTACGAATTGAAACCTAATCCCATTTTGCTTGGCTCACTTTCATCTGGGATTTCTGCAGGTCCACCTCTCCCAGTGAAAGCTACTCATTAGAGAGTGTAATCCCTCTTGTGATTTCTGTCAGAGAGATTGGAAAGGACTAGGCTGCACCAGTCCATTACTGCGACTCTACCTTTCTGTCGGACAGGGATTACAGTTGTTGACATTATAGTCAGAACTCTTAACACATGCATAACACACACCCATTTGGAGTATTGTGAGCAGTTTTGGGCCCTGTATCTAAGGAAGGATGTGCTGTCTTGGAAAGGGTCCAGAGGAGGTTCACAAGAATGATCCCTGGAATAAAGAGCTTGTCGTATGAGGAACGGTTGAGGACTCTGGGTCTGTACTCGTTGGAGTTTAGAAGGATGAGGGAGGATTTTATTGAAACTTACAGGATATTGCGAGGCCTGGATAGAGTGGACGTGGAGAGGATGTTTCCACTAATAGGAAAAACTAGAACCAGAGGGCACAACCTCAGGCTAAAGGGACGATCCTTTAAAACAGAGATGAGGAGGAATTTCTTCAGCCAGTGAGTGGTGAATCTGTGGAATACTTTGCCGCAGAAGGCTGTGGAGGCCGGGTCATTGGGTATCTTTAAGACAGAAGTAGATAGGTTCTTGATTGATAAGGGGATCAGGGGTTATGGGGAAAAGGCAGGAGAATGGGGATGAGAAAAATATCATCCATGATTGAATGGCGGAGCAGACTCAATGGGCCGAATGACCTAATTCTGCTCCTATGTCTTATGGTCTTATATTGAATTGTTCTCCCATATCTGGATGAAAGCTTGAATCAAAGCTTGTTACAGACGGAAAGAGGCCATTTGGCCCATCATGAATTTGCCAGCTCTTTGAAAGTGCCATCTGAATGTCCATGGTCCTATGAGCTGTGAGGTTAACCTGGTGTTGTTAAACTTCTTACTGTGTTCACCCCAGTCCAACGCCGGCATCTCCACACTGTGAGGAAGATACAGAGATGCTTCGGTGTGAGTTGAACAAGTTGAGTGAGTGGGCATGTGCATGGCAGGTGCAGTATAATGTGGATAAATATGAGGTTATCCACTTTGGTAGCAAAATCGGGAAGGCAGATTATTATCTGAATGGGTATCGATTGGGAGAGGGGAGTGTGCCAACGGGACCTGGGTGTCCTTGTACACCAGTCTCTGAAAGTGAGGTGCAGCAGGTGGTAAAGAAAGCAAATGGTACATTGGCCTTCATGGTGAGAGGATTTAAGTATCAGAATAGGGATGTTTTACTGCAATTGTATAAGGTGTTGGTGAGGCCACACCTGGAGTATTGTGTGTATTTTGGTGTCCTTATCTGAGGAAGGATGTCCTTGCTATAGAGGGAGTGCAGCGAAGCTTTACCAGGATGATTCCTGGGATGGCGGGACTGATGTACGAGGAGAGATTGAGTCAATTAGGGTTATATTCACTGGAGTTTAGATGCATTAGGGGGGATCTCACAGAAACCTATAAAATTCTAACAGGACTAGTCAGGGTAGATGCAGGAAGGGTGTTCCCAATGACGGGGGCATCCAGAATGAGGGGTCACAGTAAAATGATACAGGATAGATAATTTAGAACAGAGATGAGGAGAAATTTCTTCACCCAGGGAGTGGTGAGCCTGTGGAATTTACCACAGAAAGCAGTGGAGGCCAAAACATATGTTTCCCAAGGAGAAAATTGACATAGCTCTTGGGGTTAAAAGGATCAAAGGATATGGGGGAAAGCAGAACTTGGTTGGATGATCAGCCATGAGAATAATGAATGGTGGAGCAGGCTCGAAAGCTCGAATGGCCTACTCCTGATTCTATTTTCTATGTTTCTCCTTTTCGGATATTTATCTGAAAGTTATAATGGAAAAAGCTTACACCAGCTTTTCAGGCAGTGCATCCCAGATCAGAACAACCCGGTACAGAAAAGAATTTAGAATACCTACAGTGCGGAAGGAGGCCATTCAGCCCATTGAGTCTGCACCGAAAACAATCCCACCCAGGCCCTATCCCCGTAACCCCACATATTTACCCTGCTAATCTCCCTGATGCTAAGGAGCAATTTAGCATGGCCAATCAACCTAACCCGCACATCTTTGGAGGAAACCAGAGCACCTGGAGGAAACCCACGCAGACACGGGGAGAATGTGCAGACTCCGCACAGACAGTGACCCAAGCCGGGAATAGAACCTGAATCCCGGGTGCTGTGAGGCAGCAGTGCCAACCACTGTGCCACCGTGCCGCCCCAATTGCTCCTCCTCATCGTTCCTCTGGCGCTTTTGCCATTAATCTTGAACATGTGACCTCCAGTTACCAACCCTCCGGCCAGTGGTGGGAGCCTCATCTTGTTCACGATATCAAAAGCCCCTCATAACTTTGAGCACCTCAGTTGAATCTCCCCTGACCTTCTCCGCTCTCAGGTGAGCAACCCCAGGTTCTCCGACCCTCCAAAGCAGAGGTCCCTGGCTCTCCTGAAACTCCTCTGCCACTCTTTTGATATGCTTCCTGTGGTGTGATGCCCAGAACTGGGGACACGATACACCGGGTCTAACCATGATTTGTGAAAAGTTCGTTGCGTGGGTTTTCAGTGCCTTTCGAGGTAGTACCTCCAAGTTTTCAGCAGAAGAGGAGGGAGAGCAAGGGGTTAATGAGCACATCCATGACATATGCTTCTGCTGAGGAGGCACTTTTCAGGTACGTACATTTGTGCAGCTGGAGGTTGAAAGTCCGCAGAATTTTCCTTCTAGTAACCAAGGCAGCAACTCCACATAAGCAGCATAAATGGTCTTCTTCAACCATATCTATGGCTATCCACCAAAGCTATGGCATTGAGGATGGCAGGAGAGATTGAGAGAACAGCGAACAAAGTATATAAAACCAAAAGAGAAAATGCTGGAAAACCTCAGCAGGTCTGGCAGCATCTGTAAGGAGAGAAAAGAGCTAACGTTTCTAATCCCTTTGTCAAAGCATATAATATCCTCGGCTCTATTAATAGTGGCATAGAGAACAAGAGCAAAGGGCGGCACGGTAGCACAGTGGTTAGCACTGCTGCTTCACAGCTCCAGGGACCTGGGTTCGATTCCCGGCTTGGGTCACTGTCTGTGTGGAGTTTGCACATTCTCCTCGTGTCTGCATGGGTTTCCTCCGGGTGCTCCGGATTCCTCCCACAGTCCAAAGATGTGCGGGTTAGGTTGATTGGCCATGCTAAAAATTGCCCTTAGTGTCCTGAGATGTGTAGATTGGAGGGATTAGTGGGTAGATATGGGGGTAGGGCCTGGGTGGGATTGTGGTCGGTGCAGACTCGATGGGCCGAATGGCCTCTTTCTGTACTGTAGGGTTTCTATGTTTCTATGTTATGTTAGACTTGTGTAACACACTGGTTTAGTCTGAACTGGAGCATTCAGAATGTCAGTAAAACAAAGGAGGTAGTCATTGGCTGCCTCACAGCGCCAGGGACCCGGGTTCGATTCCCACTTAAGTCACTGTCTGTACAGAGTCTGCATGTTCTCCTTGTGTCTGCGTGAGTTTCCTCCGGGTGCTCCAGTCCCCTCTCACAGTCCGAACAATGTGCTGGTTAGGTGCATTGGCCATGCTAAATTCTCCCTCAGTGTACCCAAATAGGCACCGGAGTGTGGCGACTGGGGGATTTTCCCAGTATTTCCATTGCAGTGTTAATGCAAGCCTGCTTGTGACACTAATAAATAAACTTTGAACTGAAGTGTTGTGGAGGACATGCCCCTGTCTACATCAATGGAGATGAAGTGGAAATTGTTGAGAACTTCATGTTTCTAGCTGTCTACACATCACCAGCAATCTGTCCTGGTCCCTCCACACTGACAATGTAGTTAAGAAAGCCCACGAACGTCTCTACTTTCCCAGGAGGAGAAGAAAATTTGGCATGTCCGCTACAACTCTCACCAATTTTAACAGATGCACCTAAGAGAGCATCCTTTCCAGATGTATCACAGCTTGGTATGGGCTCCTGCTCTGACTAAGACCGCAAGAAACTACAAAGGGTCGTGAATGAAGCCCAATCCATCACGCAAACCAGCCTCCCATCCATTGACTCTGTCTACACTTCCCGCTGCCTCGGAAAAGCAGCCAGCATAAGAACATAAGAACATAAGAAATAGGAGCAGGAGTAGGCCATCTAGCCCCTCGAGCCTGCCCCGCCATTCAATCAGATCATGGATGATCTGAAGTGGATCAGTTCCACTTACCCGCCTGATCCCCATAACCCCTAATTCCCTTACCGATCAGGAATCCATCTATCCGTGATTTAAACATATTCAACGAGGTAGCCTCCACCACTTCAGTGGGCAGAGAATTCCAGAGATTCACCACCCTCTGAGAGAAGAAGTTCCTCCTCAACTCTGTCCTAAACTGACCCCCCTTTATTTTGAGGCTGTGCCCTCTAGTTCTAGTTTCCTTTCTAAGTGGAAAGAATCTCTCCATCTCTACCCTATCCAGCCCCTTCATTATCTTACAGGTCTCTATAAGGTCCCCCCTCAGCCTTCTAAATTCCAATGAATACAAACCCAATCTGCTCAGTCTCTCCTCATAATCAACACCCCTCATCTCTGGTATCAACCTGGTGAACCTTCTCTGCACTCCCTCCAAGGCCAATATATCCTTCCGCAAATAAGGGGACCAATACTGCACACGATATTCCAGCTGCGGCCTCACCAATGCCCTGTACAGATGCAGCAAGACATCTCTGCTTTTATATTCCATCCCCCTTACGATATAGGCCAACATCCCATTTGCCTTCTTGATCACCTGTTGCACCTGCAGACTGGGTTTTTGCGTCTCATGCACAAGGACCCCCAGGTCCCTCTGCACAGCAGCATGTTGTCATTTCTTTCCATTTAGATAATAATCCAATTTGCTATTATTTCTTCCAAAGTGAATAACCTCGCATTTGTTAACGTTATACTCCATCTGCCATATCCTCGCCCACTCACTCATCTTGTCCAAATCTCTCTGCAGACCTTCTACGCCCTCCACACGATTCACTTTTCCACTTATCTTTGTGTCGTCTGCAAACTTTGTTACCGTGCACTCAGTCCCCTCCTCCAGATCGTGTATATAAATTGTAAATAGTTGAGGCCCCAGTACCGATCCCTGCGGCACGCCACTAATTACCATCTGCCAACCAGAAAAGCACCCATTTATTCCGACTCTCTCTTCCTGTCGGATAGCCAATCCCCAATCCACGCTAACACCCTACCCCCAACTCCGTGTGATCCAATCTTCTTCAGCAACCTTTTGTGAGGCACCTTATCAAACGTCTTTTGGAAATCCAAAAACACCGCATCCACCGGTTCCCCTCCGTCAACTGCACTAGTCACATCTTCATAAAAATCCAACAAGTTCGTCAAGCACGACTTTCCCCTCATGAATCCATGCTGCGTCTGCTTAATCGAACCATTCTTATCCAGATGGCCTGCTATTTCTTCTTTAATGATGGATTCCAGCATTTTCCCAACTACAGACGTTAAGTTAACCGGCCTGTAGTTACCCGCCTTTTGTCTATTTCCTTTTTTAAACAGCGGCGTAACATTAGCCGTTTTCCAATCCGCCGGCACTACCCCAGAATCCAACGAATTTTGATAAATAACCACTAACGCATCCGCTATTACCTCTGACATTTCTTTCAGTACCCTGGGATGCATTCCATCCAGGCCCGGGGACTTGTCCACCTTCAGTCCAAGCACTGCCTCCCTGGTAACATTAATTGTATTGAGTACCTCTCCTCCTACCAACCCTCTATCGTTAATATTCGGTAAACTATTTGTGTCTTCCACCGTGAAGACCGACACAAAAAATTTATTTAAAGTTTCAGCCATTTCTTCATTTCCCACTATTAAATCCCCCCTCTCATCCTCCAAGGGTCCAACATTCACTCTTGCCACTCTATTCCTTTTTATATATTTGTAAAAACTTTTACTATCATTTTTTATATTTAGAGCTAGCATAGCTTCATAACCTATCTTTCCTTTCTCTATCGCCTTCTTAGTCGTTCTTTGTTGTTTCTTAAAGTTTTCCCAATCTTCCGATTCTCCACTATTTTTGGCCACTGTGTACGCATCGGTCTTTAATTTAATACTCTCCTTAGTTTCCTTCGTTATCCACGGCTGGTTATCCCTTTTCTTACAGCCCTTCAGCATAATTAAGGACCCCACGCACCCCGGACATTCTCTCTTCCACCTTCTTCCATCGAGGTAAAGATACACAAATCTGAGATCACGTACCAACCGACTCAAGAACAGCTTCTTCCCTGCTGCTGTCAGACTTCTGAATGGACCCACCTCACATTAAGTTGATCTTTCTCTACACCCGAGCTATGACTGTAAAACTATATTCTGCATTCTCTCCTTTCCTTCTCTATGAATGGCATGCTTTGTCTGTATAGTGCGCAAAAAACAATACTTTTCATTGTATCCCAATACATGTGACAATAATAAATCAAATCAAACAAGTAGGCTTACATTAACACTGCAATGAAGTTACTGTGAAAATTCTTTAGTGGTCACAGTCCGGCGCTTGTTAGGGTGCATTGAGGGAGAATTTAGCACGGACAATGCACCTAACCAGCACATCTTTTGGACTGTGGGAGGTAACAGGAGCACCCAAAGGAAACCCATGCAGACATGGGGAGAATGTGCAAACTCCAGACATGACCCAAGCTGGGAATCGAATGTGAGGTAGCAGTGCTAACCACTGTGCCGCCCCATGACCAAACATGCTTGTTCACTAGCCGGATGACTAATCCTATTGAATTGCTAGTGATATGTTGACTGACTGGATCAGTATATCTTTTCCAGTACACATGAATCAAAGGAACAGTTCAGATACAACTACAAAGTAGAAAGGTCCTTGTGTTTCGCGAATGTGTACAATGTGGGGTATGGGGAAACTGGAATTGAGTTCAGTCAGAGCCATTTCTCCCCCCACCTTACCCCACTGAAAGGCTTGTTCTTAGCTTGACTGCACTTCCCTGGAGTTCGTCAACACTGTGCCTGGAACCAGCAGGTATGAGCATAACCTCAGTGCCTCATGGCTCAACAAGCCGAGGGTTTATGTCTGAAAATCTACAATAGGAGCTTGGTTAATGAGGCTTTTGACAGAATCCAAGAGGTCACATGATGCAGGAATGCAGCCAAGTCCTCTCCTTTCAGGACAAAAGGACTGAACATTGCCACCACTTTTAACCCCTTCTTGCCCAGTTTGGTTCTTCGGCCCTGCACCTTGTCCTTCTGCCCCTGCTGTGCAAAGCTCTGGTTAGATCGATACCCATCTGGAACTGGCTGTGTTTGACAATGCCATTATCAAGGAGGGCTCACTTAGAATCATAGAATCCCTACAGTGCAGAAGGAGGCCATTCGGCCCAGCGAGCCTGCACTGACAACGATCCCACCCAAGCCCTATCCATGTAACCCCATGTTTGAGCCTCTCGGTTGCTGTAAAGGAGACACGAGTTCTGCTTCTTCATAAAATATCTTTATTTCGTTGATCCAACTCCACACACAATTCTCCACCAACAGACAGTGCCACCTGTGGCCCTCTTTATATATCAGTGACTTCTATTGAATAATTGACATCAAATTAGGACTTATTTGGAAGGTCTCTTAACCCATTCCTAACAACCCACATATTTACCTTGCTAATCCCCCTGACACTAAGGGACAATTTATCATGGCCAATCAACCAAATCCGCACATCTTTGGTTTGTGAGGGGAAACCGGAGCACCCGGAGCAAACCCACGCAGACACGGGGAGAATGTGCAAACTCCACACCGACAGTGACCCAAGCCGGGAATCAAACCCGACTGTGAGGCAGCAGCGCTAACCACTGTGCCACCGTGCCGCTGTGCCACCGTGCCGCCCTCGCACACGTGCGGATGCAGGATCTGTGGTGCCAAAGCCGTAGATGTCGTGGGTGTCTGCCTGCGCTAAAGATGGCAGGGATCTTGGCAGAATCCTCCTCGGCTGCACAACATTGCCCAGAGGACTGAGCGAGGAGGGCATCTCTTGATATGCGCACCCTTGTTGGCATCACGGCCGGTAAGAGGTTGGTGCGTCACTTCCGTTGTTTAAGTGCTTGTTTTTTCTAAGTCAAGTTCCATTCAATTGGAAAGAGAGAGGGAGAAAGAGACAGAGGCATGGCCTGCTTCCACCAGCTTCTAGCAGCAACTGAAGCAAATCTAAAAACTAGGAATGCTCTGTGTCCCCCGGCATATCATCTGACCTATCAATCATCCTCCATCAAGCTCCACTCAGCAATCCCAGAGGACACTAAAAACCACAGAACACTGCATTAGTCCAGATTAAAAATAAACATGATGATAATTATTATTGGCACAAATAAATGCTCGGACCTGCTTGAAGCATCCTGCGGAGAAACATGACTGAATACATTTCTTAAAGGCACAGTCACAAGTCTAATTGACTCACAGACATGGGTCATGTCTGCCCCAAGACCCTCCATTCCAGGAAAGTGGCACTTAATTTATCGGGCCTATTTTAAATGAGTTGACCCAAGGCTTTCGCCAGCTCTTCAGCTGTTTCGATTAAAAACCACCCACATTTTGGATTTCCCTACAAGTGGAAGGGGGGTCTTGACAAATACATGAATAGGATGGGAGTAGAGGGATATGGTCCCCGGAAGGGTAGGGGGTTTTAGTTCAGATGGGCTGCATGGTTGGTGCAGGCTTGGAGGGCCGAAGGGCCTGTTCCTGTGCTGTAATTTTCTTTGTTCTTTGTTCTAGAATGCCTTCTCTCTAATGGATGCCCTACCAAACACCTTTGTAATTTTAAAGAACTCTATCCAGTCACCTCTCTGGGTTCTCTATGCTAGAGGAAAAGCTCCCCGGCTGTTCAGTTATGCTGATAACTTGCTTTCAGTTCTGGTGGCAATATTAATCCAGAAACTCAACTAATGTTTTGGGGACCCGGGTTCAAATCCCACCACGGCAGATAGTGGAATTTGAATTCAATGAAAAATATCTGGAATTAAGAATCTACTGATGACCATGAAACCATTGTCGATTGTCGGAAGAACCCACCTGGTTCACTCGGCACGGTGGCACAGTGGTTCGCACTGCTGCCTCACAGCACCAGGGACCTGGGTTTGATTCCCGGCTTGGATCACTGTCTATGCGGAGTTTGTATGTTCTCCCCGTCTCTGCATGGTTTCCTCCGGGTGCTCCGGTTTCCTCCCACAGTCCGAAAGACGTGCTGGTTAGGTGCATTGGCCATGCTAAATTCTTCCTCAGTGTGCCTGAACAGGCGCTGGAGTGTGGCGACTTGGGGATTTTCACAGTAACTTCATTGCAGTGTTAATGTAAGCCTACTTGTGACACTAATAAATAACTTGACTAATCCCATTAGTCAAGTTAAGTTGAGGGAGGGAGTCAGAGGTTCGAGCCCCTATCAATGTAAATTAAATGGTAAACAAACCTGGGGCGGCATGGTGGCACAGTGGTTAGCACTGCTGCCTCACAGCGCCAGGACCTGGGTTTGATTCCGGCCTCGGGTATCTGTCTGTGTGGAGTCTGCACGTTCTCCCCGTGTCAGCGTGGATTTCCTCTGGTTTTCTTCCACACTCCAAAGAAGTGCAGGTTTCGGGGGATTGGCCGTGATAAATTGCCCCTTAGTGAACCAAGATGTGCAGGTTAGGTGGATTGGCCATAGTAAATGTATGGGGGTTACGGGGATAGGGCAGGAGGGTTTGCCTCGATAAGATTCTCTTTCAGACAGTCAGTGCACTCGATGGGCCAAATGGCCCGTGGGGATTCTATGGGTGTTTAACAGTCAAAAGTTTGGGGGCCTTGTTGACTGAAGAGATCAGAGCTAAAAAGGTAAGATAATGAACAGCAGGGAGCTTGATCTTGGCTTTATAATGGTGCCAGTAATCCCAGGATGCATTGTACTGTTTTCAGGATTATAAATTATACATATAACTTCTCAGAACCACAAAAACATTGGAATTCAAAAGGTAGTTAATTTGTATTTCTGCTTGGGAACAGGCTGTGTGGTCACATGACAAAAATGAATAATTCAGGGTGGAGCTTTGGTTAGAACATGCTTTTGTTAATTTATCAGTGTGTGTTTGTTGACAGAAGCATGCGGTTCAGTTTGGAAACAGGCAAAGGCCATTTGGAGCTTTGGTCAAAGTGTGGACTGAAACACACTAGGGGGGGAGAGGCGAAGGAAATGTTGGTCAGGCAAAATACTATCTTTATCCCTCGTCACACAGAATGCAGACGGGGGTTCAACAGCAGAGGATTTTTTGAGGGGAAAAACAACTGGGAAATTTGCCTAGTTTAAAGCCAAGGGAAGACAACTACAGTGGTCCTCACAGAGCCTTGTGGCAGAAAGTGGCCAGCTCAAATATTTAGCTTGCCAGGAGTCATAGCAAAGCTGTGGGAATGGACTGGAAAAAAATCAGTCAATGTACATCCAAAGTCAGGACAAGGACCTGAAGAGTCCGTCGTCATGATGTCTGCAAAGAAAAAATGGAGAATCAAACAATCATAGAATTCGTACAGTACAGAAGAGGCCATTCAGCCCATCAAGTCTGCACAAACTCCCTGATGGTGTATCTTACCCAGGCCCTCTCCATCGCCCAATCCCCATAGCCCTTCTCATGGCCAATCCATCTAACCTGCACATTTTTGGACCATGGGAGGAAACCGGAGCACCCGGAGGAAACCCACGCAGACACGAGGAGAATGTGCAAACTGCACACAGTCACCTAAAGCCAGAGCCCGGGTCCCTGGAGCTATGAGGCAGCAGTGCTAATCACTTCACAAAAAATTTAACAGGAGGATCCCCACAATTGCACCTTGAGGAGTAGCTAGAGCACTGAGAAGAACGAAAGTAAATTACAGGGGGCTGTGGCATACCTTTTGGGTTGGTCTCATGGAAAATGAACAAACCTTCAAGATTTCGTCAATGAACCTTCAAGATATTGTTACATTTGGGAATTATTTGATGGAGTGGGGGAAGTAAAAAATAAAACTGAGTTTGTAGCATGCGTCTTTCTAATCTATAGTATTAGGTTAGTAGCCCTTGCTTTGTTTAGTATTTTTTATACAGTCAATAATGTTTGTTTTTGTTTAAAAATGTGAAATCTTGTGGCAGAGCTTTGTTGATTTCTCCTATAAACGCTAATGGTTTGTAACAGGATCGTAACAACTATGCTTTAATTCTCCACCTCCAATGAATGAAGCTTTGCTGTCAACCAATATGTCAAGAATCATTTTAATTTTAATATGATAGAATGATAGAATCCCTACAGTACAGAAAGAGGCCATTCGGCCCATCGCGTCTGCACCGACCACAATCCCACCCAGGCCCTACCCCCATATCCCTACGATATGTAATCATTTTAATATTCATTGGAGTTTAGAAGAGGGTATCTCATAGAAACCTATAAAATTCTAACAGGGTCAGACAGGGTAGATTCAGAAAGCAAAAGAGAAAATGCTGGAAAATCTCAGCAGGTCTGGCAGCATCTGTAAAGAGAGAAAAGAGCAGACGTTTGTCAAAGATTCAGAAAGAATGTTTTCGATGATGGGGGAGTCCAGAACTAGGGGTCATAGTTTAAGGATAAGGGATAAACCTTTTAAAACTGAGGTGAGGAGATATTTCTTCACCCAGAGGGAGGTGAATGTGTGGAATTCACGACCATCGAATGTCGTTGAGGCCAAAACATTGTCTCATTGCAAGAAGAAATTAAACATAGCTCTTGGCGCTAAAGGGATCAAAGGATATGGGAGTAAGGGGGGGATCAGGATATTGAATTTGATGATCAGCCATGATCATAATGAATGGCGGAGCAGGCTCGAAGGGCCAAATGGTCTCCACCTGCTTCTAGTTTCTATGTTAATTCCAGCTCTCAGGAATTCAGGTTCAGCACCTGAAACTTAGTAGCAAACAGAATCCCAATACTTTAAAAGAGAAGGCCGTCCATTCATTTTTTGATGGGGGAGAGGTTGACTACGCTGGAGAGAAGCTGAAACCTCTGGAGAGGTTGGGCACTGTCAGAGCACAGAAAACTCACTGAGCTCCAGAGAGCTTCGGAATCCTGGCGTGAAGCGACCAGCTAGCTACCCATCACCCTCCATACACACAACAATCCTGATCCGATACAAAGAACAATTTCAAATGTTGGGAGTGAAACTTCAAGGAGAAGATTGCCTTTAGAGACAGACAGGGGGAAACAAAAGGGGAGGGAATTGGAACCTCAGGTTCCTGATTGGAGCTGATGAGGGAGTATTACTTTCTCCCTTCGCTCTGAAGGTGATGACTCCTTGCTGCAGTGGAGGACTGGTTTTTGAGTGTATTTAAGACAGAGGTAGATAGGTTCTTGACTGGTAAAGGAATCAAGGACTATGGGGAAGAGGCGGGAGAATGGAATTGAGAAACATATCAGCCATGATTGAATGGCAGAGTAGATTCGATGGGCTGAATGGCCTATGTCTGCTCCTATATCTTATTGTCTTATGACCCTCCATCCCGTGGTGTTCCTCCTTCTCCAACATAATGGCTTCCAAGACTATTCATAGAAAACATAGGAACATAGCAGTAGTAGGCCATTCGGCCCTTCGAGCTTGCTCCACCATTCATTTTGATCATGGCTGAACATCAAATTCAATATTCTGATCCCCCCACTCCCCATTTCCCTTGATCCCTTCAGCTATATCTAATTTCTTCTTGAAATCAGATGTTTTGGCCTCAACTACTTTCTGTAATAGTGAATTCCACACATTCATCACCCTCTGGGTGAAGAAATTTCTCCTCACCTCAGTCCTAAAAGGTTTACCCCTTATTCTCAAACTATGACCCCTAGTTCTGGACTCCCCCACCAGTGGGAGCATTCTTTCTGAATCTACCCTGTCTAACGCTATTATAAGTTTCTATGAGATCTCCTCTCACTCTTCTAAACTCCACTGAATATAATCCTAATCGACTTAGTCTCTCCTCATATGACAGACCTGCCGTCCCAGGAATCAGCCTGGTAAACCTTTGCTGTACTCCCTCTATAGCAAGGACATCCTTCCTCAATAAGGACACCAAAACTACACACAATGCTCCAGGTGAGGCCTCACCAATGCCCTGTACAATTGCAGTAAGAGTTTTAACAACACCAGGTTAAAGTCCAACAGGTTTATTTGGTAGCAAATACCATAAGCTTTCGGAGCGCTGCTCCTTCGTCAGATGGTGTGGAAATGTGCTCTCAAACAGTGCACAGAGACACAAAATCAAGTTACAGAATACTGATTAGAATGTGAATCCCTACAGCCAGCCAAGTCTTAAAGATACAGACAATGTGGGTGGTGGGTCGCTAAGCAGAAACTGATAGCCAAGTTCCACACACATGAGGACGGCCTAAACCGGGATGTTGGATTTATGTCACATTATTAGTAACCCCCACAGCTTGCCTCCTGGACTTGCAGGCTGTCCTGTCTGGAGACAATACACATCTCTTTAACCTGTGCTTAATGCTCCCTCCATCCACATTGTCTGTATCTTTAAGACTTGGCTGGCTGTAGGGATTCGCATTCTAATCAGTATTCTGTAACTTGATTTTGTGTCTCTGTGCGCTGTTTGAGAGCACATTTCCACTCCATCTGACGAAGGAGCAGCGCTCCGAAAGCTAATGGTATTTGCTACCAAATAAACCTGTTGGACTTTAACCTGGTGTTGTTCAAACTCTTACTGTGTTCACCCCAGTCCAACGCCGGCATCTCCACATCACAATTGCAGTAAAACATCCCTGTGGCTAAACTCCTATATTCCCACTGCCTCTGGGCAAAGGGTCAGGAATCCCTACATCTGGTGATCCTCTGGGAAGCAAGTCTGGATATGTGCAAGCAGAAATGGTCCCAAAAAAGCACACTTTATATAGGCACTTTATATAGCGACAGAAATCTTCCTTTCTTGATGCTTGTGATACATTGCTAACGTATGGTAACTAGTGAGATTTGCCCTCCAATTTAAAATTCAAATTTGCACAAATCTAAAGAAGACCATATCCTCAGATTAAGTTCACCCAAAAGTAAAATTGACCTTGTCTTTAAGCTCTGTGTACTCAAATCCGAAGAGAACTTTGCTTTTAAATTTAATGTGTACCAAATTAAAGTGGACAGTGCTTACGAGTGCATGGTGCGTGAAACTAAAAAGGACTACACCTTTAATTTGAGCTAATGTGGCCTATGCCTTTAAACTCAGGGTTCCGAAAGTTGCTAAAAATAAATGTGCTGCTTTTTTTCTGAGGAAAATGTCCTGTTTTTTTTGGCCACCCGGCAGATTGAAAGTTACTCATGAAAGGCTCCTAATGTTAAGGCCGCAGCATATTTTTCCAGAGGTTCATTTTCACTCTGAACATTTCAAAACTGGGAATTATTGTATTTATAATCCACAGACCAAAGCAAAGGTGCAAGCCCAGCTTAAAACTGTGGTGTACCAGACATCTTACACCTGGTGAAAGCTAAAATGACCATCTGAGGCTAAGAACTCAAACGAAAGGAGAAAAAGTCGATTAGCTCATTAAGTCCACTCCTTTCGCAAACTCAGTTCAAGCTATGTTGAGCTCTCTGCCACCTATCTAATCGGTGGTAGCGTACTGTAGGTGGCAGTCGTGGGTAAGATTCTCACCTCAGGTTCAGAAACTTACATGTTCCATCCCCACTTCAGTGACCTGAGCAGGGAAGTGTTGCACTGGAGTGTTAGTCAGGGTTAGGTGTTCTGGTGTAGCTCTGATACACAGCCACCTGATACACAGACAAGAGTAAGTGCAACTAAGCCGCTGCCACTGACCCCTGACCCACAAAGGTCATGACATTACAGGCTTGTCCAAACCCCACGGCCTACAGGCCAGTTGAGGCCCACGAAGCTACCCCTTTGTGGCCCCTGCAGCCACCGTTCAAAACGCAGGTAAGACAGGTAAGTGAAATTGAAGCTAAGATAAGGGGTAAGTAAAAAGTCTCACAACACCAGGTCAAAGTCCAACAGGTTTATTTGGTATCACGAGCTTTCGAAATGCTGCTCCTTCCTCAGCGACTCACCTGATGAAGGAGCAGTGCTCCAAAAGCTCGTGATACCAAATAAACCCCCTGTTGGACCTTAACCTGGTGTTAAGAAATTTCTTACCGTGCCCACCTCAGTCCAATGCCGGCATCTCCACATCTTGGCTTCCACTTTTAGGACTGAGGTGAGGAGAAATTTTTTCACCCAGAGAGTGGTGAATGTGTGAAATTCACTACCACCTGCCATGAGGCCTGCTAATAAGCAGTCACAATGGCCATTCAGTGCTGTTGTTTTTAAAAAATTTTAGTCCATTCTTTAACCCAACGCTCAGAGCAGACGGGGCGAGCCCTTAATCCATCTCCTGCTTGCTCCCAAAACCAATTCAAAATTCAAATTGCATCCAATTCATGGTCCCCCAAGGGAGACAAACAAGATCCAAGCTGACAAGAAAAGGCATTGAACCTGATCTTGGGCCTGATTTGACACTTGGGATGGGACTCTCCGACCGCGCTCGCCTCAAAACCAGAGCATTCTGTCCGAGGTCAATGGACCTTTGCATGGTGCGACCCTCGCCCGCTACAATTCCCGTGGCGGGCACGACGGGAGAATTCCGGCCTTGATCTTTGCCAAAAGGCCGATCAGGCTGGTGACTGGCCAATTACTCACTGCAGTTGTGTCTAATGTTCCCACATATGACCGGTGGGCGGGCTTTTCCAGCCTCACTCGCCCTGAAACTGGAAAATCCTGCCCGAGGTCAACGGACCTTTTCATGGTTCACCCCTTGCCTGCTCCGATTCCCATGGCGGACGGGACAGTAAAATTCCAGTCAATATACTCAGCAAGCAAGACTGAATTAAAAGTCTAACAAACTCACAGACCACTTGGTATCTCTTCCAGCAATGGCATTCTATTCAAACTAACCAACCTTATTGAAGAAAAATTATCTCCTGAGCCCGCACAAACGTGAAACCTTATGTAATTTCCAATGAAAAAATCTTAAAACATTCATTATATATACAATATATATATGCATACATACATATACACAGATTCAAACCCTTTCCTTAATTGTAGATAATCCTTATTTCTAACAACATGTAGCATGCTGCTCAGTATCATAGAATATTAGAATCATAGAAACCCTACAGTGCAGAAGGAGGCCATTCAGCCCATCGAGTGTGCACCGACCACAATCCCAACCAGGTCCTATCCCCATAATCCCACATATCGGTGGCACGGTGACACATGGGTGGCAGAGTGGCACAGTGGTTAGCACTGCTGCCTCACAGCGACCGAGACCCAGGTTCAAATCCCAGTTTGGGTCACTGTCTGTGTGGAGTCTGCAGGTTCTCCCCGTGTCTGCGTACTTTTCGGGTGCTCCAGTTTCCTCCCACAATCCGAAAGACGTGCTGGTTAGGTGCATTGGCCATGTTAAATTCTCCCTCAGTGTACCCGAACAGGCGCCAGAGTGTGCCGACTAGGGGATTTTCACAGTAACTTCATTTCAGTGTTATGTAAGCCTACCTGTGACTAATAAATAAACTTTAACTTTAACTTATGTACCCAATAATCCTTCTAACCTATACATCCTGGAACAATAAGAGGCAATTTATCATGGCCAATGCACCTAACCCACACATCTTTGTTCTCTTTGGAGTTCAACTCTTTTTCTATAACTGGGCATAATTCTGGGGTGAAGACTTCTAAATTATGAGAATAACAAGGGTGAGATTTGGTCCATTGGGATGCCAGATCAAGAAAGTGAATGGTTGGATCTTTCTGGTTTACCATTCTATTGAGTTAAGTGGGAACAGCTTGGTTTACTGATATTATATTTCATTGGAATAAATCAAGCAATTAGTCTATTGCCTTTCTGTTGAATTGAGGTGAATTGTAATGGAAGGGGTTTTGCTCCTGTACTAAACTGGGGTCAAGGGAGAGAGATTGATCTAATCGTATTCCATTCAACCGAGATGAATTGGAGTGGGTTAGTTTCTTGATAGGCTATTGTATTAGGGTTAGTGGGAAGGAGTTGACCTTTGATATTCTATTTAGTTGAGGTTAATGGGAAGGGAGCCACCTATTCAGATTCGACTTTATTGAGCTGAATTGGTGGCGCGCTGTTCCATTGGAAATCTGTTTAATTGGGGTGAACAGGAAGAAAATTGGTACACTGGCATCCTGTTCTTTTGGAGTGAATGGAAAGGTCTAGTTCTGGGCTGTTTCATTAACTAGCTACAGACATAGGTATGTGTGCTTTGTCTGTCTCATGTGTCATTAGATGCGGGAAAACCTCCAAGCTTAAGTCTATTCCATTGAAGTGAACCAGGAGGGGAATTAGTCTATTAAATTATGATGAATGGGAAGGGAATCGCTTATTAATGTTTAGAATAATTGGGGTGCATCAGGATGAATTGATTTAGAATACACCATTTAATTAATCTGAATTGGAAGGGTGTAGGTTTATTGGTATTTGATTAAATTGGGGTGAAATGGAAGGAATTGGTCTATCAGTGTTCTGTTGAGGCAAATAGAAAGGTGCTTGATCTGTTGGATTTATTAGGTTGCAATAAATGGGGATTGATTTATTGATTTAATTGAGATACGAAGAGAGGGTTAGTTTATTGATTTAATTAACTGAGTTCCATGGGACAGGATTGGTTTATTAATATTCTACTTATCATAGAATCTCTACAGTACAGAAGAAGCTGTTTGGCCCATCGAGTCTGCACCGACTCTCTGACAGAGTATCTTACCCAGGCCCTCTCCCTACCCTATCCCTGTAATCCAAAACATTTATCAAAGCTAATCCCCCAATCCTACACATCCTTGGACACTAAGGGCCAATTTAACATGGCCAATCCTCCTAACCTGCACATCCTTGGACACTAAGGGGCAATTTAGCATTGTCAATCCACCTAACCTGCAGATCTTTGGACACTAAGGGGCAATTTAGCATAACCAATCCACCTAACCTGCACATCTTTGGACACTAAGGGGCAATTTAGCATGGCCAATCCACCTAACCTGCACATCTTTGGACACTAAGGGGCAATTTAGCATGACCAAATCATGTAACCTGCACATCTTTGGATTGTGGGATGAAAGGATGGAAAGCTCCGTTGACCTCGGGTGGGATTTTCCAGTTTCGGGGTGAGCATGGCTGGAAAATCCCATGGCTGGAAAATGTTCTGTCTGGAGACAATACACATCTCTTTAACCTGTGCTTAATGCTCCCTCCACCCATATTGTCTGTACCTTTAAGACCTGGTTGGCTGTAGGGATTCGCATTCTAATCAGTATTCTGTAACTTGATTTTGTGTCTCTGTGCACTGTTTGAGAGCACATTTCCACTCCATCTGAGGAAGGAGCAGCGCTCCGAAAGCTTATGGTATTTGCTACCAAATAAACCTGTTGGACTTTAACCTGGTGTTGTGAGACTTCTTACTGTGTTCACCCCAGTCCAACGCCAGCATCTCCACATCATGGAAAATCCCACCCATAGAATCCCAACATTGCAGAAGGGGCCATTCGACCCAATGAGTCTCTAACAAAGTATCTCACCCAGACCTTCTCCCAGTCACACTATCCCTGTAACTCCACACATTTACCACGGCCAATCCATTTCACCGATAGAGAGAGGGCTATTATGATTTTTATCCCATCACTCTGGACGCGGGTCCACCACACAGGATTGCTGTATTTAAAGAGGGGAATATATGTTGTGGATTTGTACGATTTTAGTTTTAAAAAGTCTTCAGCAAATGTATTTGCTGTCGCACAACATTTATCCTCTCGGTGAATGGTGGAAACATTCATACCTTAGATTTATATATTTAATGTTCAGACATTGGAGAAGGAATGGGGAATGTTTTATTTTACTGAGAACAGCTATCAAACTGTGAGCGTCTAAATAGGTGGAAACTCAACTTCAGGCAGCGATTCCTACAATAAATTTGGTACCATTCCAAAATATCATAGCGTAGATTCCATGCCTAAAATCACAGCCAAAATCTAACTTTCCTTACTCCTTTCCTTTCTTCTGGCATCACACCCCACCCACTACTCCCAGCACACACACACACAAAGCCCCTTCCAAATGCCAATCAAACTCGCAGCATCTAAACCTTTGGCATTCCCAAGTACACACAAGATAAATAACTCGGGCCAGACCAGCTCAGAACTTCGATCCGGAACTTTGGGAAGAGGAGCGTTGAAAAGGGATAACGAAACATTACCGAGAGGGAGAGAGACTTGTTTGGTTTGCCGGAGTATCCCACACAAGCTGGGCTGTGGGCTGGGAGCTCGCTAGCTTCGACACTGTCTGGGTCACTTTGTCACACTGTCAGGATGATTCTTGGAGTTTCTGGCTGGCTGATACTGTGCATTCTGGAACTGGCTTCCAGTGCAGACCAGGTAAGGCAGCTTGTACCCTGGAGAAACAGCCTGAAGCTACCCTCAAATGTTTCCTTCTGAATGTGTCTGTATTTCACCCTGAAACTTCGAGGTAAAAAAAAGGTTTTTTTTTTAATTTGCTGCCAATCTTGTCTCTGCATTTAAAGTTTGTGAATGATGCAGGAAGTGGGAGAGACAGAGAACAAAACAAGAAAGGGACAATTGTAACTGATGAATTGCAGTTGAAATGTGACAAGCCAGCGGTGAAGTGTATTGATTGGTGTTTAAATAGTTGTTGCAAATTGCGGACCTGTCCCTGAAAGTAAATGATTTATCTGGATGAATGAGTTAAAGTGGCAGTTTGCCAAGCATTTGATAAACCTGTTTATCCGAAGCAGGACTTTTGTGTGTGTCCCGGGCGAACCACACTGTCAAATGGGACACGAACGAACCCAAATCAAAGACAATGAAACCCACCTCCAATAAATACAGCACTACCCCCCTCCCCCCACCCCCCGCTGTTTCACTCTGGGGTTTTCTTGTCTCCAGAAATACACCTTGGTACAAACTTTCAGTTCCTCAGATGGCTGCCTGGGATCTAAATTTAAAACCCCAAACGGTGGTACAGTGGTTAGCCTCACAGCTCCAAGGACATGGGTTCAATTCCCGCCTTGGTCACTGCCTGTGTGGAGTTTGCACGTTCTCCCCGTGTCTGCGTGGGTTTCATCTGGGTGCTCCAGTTTCCTCCCATAGTCCAAAAGACGTGCTGGCTAGGTGCATTGGCCATGCTAAATTCTCCCTCAGTGCATCAGAACAGGTGCCGGAGTGTGGTGACTAGGGGATTTTCATAGTAACTTCATTGCAGTGTTAATGTAACCCTACTTGTGACACTAATAAACAAACTTTAAGTCTCAATTTTAATCTCTGATACAGATGTGTGGACAGGTTAATTTCTGATAACTTTGATTTGATATATTATTGTCACATATTAACATACAGTGAAAAGTATTGTTTCTTGCGCATTATACAGACAAAGCATACCATTCATTGGGAGGTAACGAGAGGGTGCACAATGTGGGTTACAGTCTTAGCTAGGGTGTAGAGAAAGATCAACTTAATACAAGGTATGTCCATTCAAAGGTCTGATGGCGGCAGGGAAGAATGTGTTCTTGAGTCAGTTGGTATTCAAACTTTTGTATCTTTTTCCCGATGGAAGAAGGTGGAAGAGAGAATGTCCGGGGTGCGTGGGGTCCTTAATTATGCTGGCTGCTTTGCCAAGGCAGCGGGAATTGTAGACAGAGTCAGTGGATGGGCTGGTTTGCGTGATGGACTGGGCTTCATTCACGACCCTTTGTAGTTTCTTGCGGTCTTTGAATCATAGAATCTACAGTGCTGAAGGAGACCATTCGGCCCATCGTGTCTGCACCGACCACAATCCCACCCAGGCCCTATCCTCAGAATCCCATGCATTTACCCGAGCTGGTCCCCCGACACTAAAGGACAATTTAGCATGGCCAATCCACCTAACCCGTCCATCTTTATACTGTGAGAGGAAACTGGAGCACCCGGTGGAAATCCACGCAGGCACGGGGAGAATGTGTAAACCTTTTCAGTGTTGGTGAGATGAGAGAGTGTTTGTTTGCTCAATGTTGCTCCTTGGTTACTGCTTCGTGTCCCGTTAGCTGGGTACACACATGTAGAATACACTGACTGATGTGTGAGAACACTGCTGAATAAAGTTAGTGCATGTACAGGCTAGAGCGGTGTCACATTAACTACACACATGGCGTAGGGAGGGCAATGGCCGAGTCGTATTATCACTAGACTATTAATCCAGAAACTCAGCTAATGTTCTGGGGACCCGGGTTCGAATCCCACCACGGCAGATGGAGGAATTTGAATTCAATAAAAAGATCTGGAATTAAGAATCTACTGATGGCCATGAAACTATTGTCGGAAAAACCCATCTGGTTCACTAATGTCCTTTAGGGAAGGAAATCTTTACCTGGTCTGGCCTACATGTGACTCCAGAGCCACAGCAGTGTGGTTGACACTCAACTGCCCTCGGGCAACTAGGGATGGGCAATAAATGCTGACCAGCCAGCGATATCCGTGTCCCACGAATAAATAAAAAATAATCCGAGATTGGACGGCACTATTCTTGGCCCTACAAAAAGATCTGGCTGCCCCTTATTTGACTCTTAGTTCACTGGTCGAATGGATGCACAAGCAGCCCGGCCACTGACCCCCAGTTCCAGCATTCAGCCGGTACCTGCAATATAAATGTGTCCAGTGTGTCTTTAGTTGAGTGGAGTAGCTGTAGGTGCACACATGTGCACACAGTACACGGGGCCTGTCCAAAAACCTCTAGGTAGTGCTGCATTCCGGAACATACAAACACAAGAATGAGAGCATTATACCACCACCGGGTAATTAGAGTTGTGTGTTTATGTGGAGTTGAAGGCATCATTTATTTTGGCACTTGGAGAAGACTGGAGGTAAAGGAACTCAGAGGCTGTGATAAACCTATGCAATTGGGTTCATTGTCCTCAGCTGCGAAGGCACAGAAAGAACTTGCATTTATATAGCGCCTT
Organism: Mustelus asterias; assembly: GCF_964213995.1. NCBI lineage: Eukaryota > Metazoa > Chordata > Chondrichthyes > Carcharhiniformes > Triakidae > Mustelus > Mustelus asterias. Next base: position 15,121,059 of record NC_135818.1, on the reverse strand, counting down.
CCACGACTGCCAGACGTTCAAAAGTGCTTTGGAACATAGAAATATAGAAAATAGGTGCAGGAGTAGACCCTTCAAGCCTACACCACCATACAATATGGGCGGCACGGTGGCACAGTGGTTAGCACTGCTACCTCATAGCGCCAGGGGCCTGGGTTCAATTCCAGCCCAAGGTCACTGTCACTGTGTGGAGTTTGCACATTCTCCCCATGTCTACGTCGGTTTCCTCCAGGTGCTCTGGTTTCCTCCCACAATCCAAAGATGTGCGGGATAGGTTGATTGGCCATGCTAAATTGCCCCTCGTGTTAGGGGATTAGTGGGGCAAATATGTGGGGCTACGGGAATAGGGTCTGGGTGGGATTGTGGTCGGTGCAAACTCGATGGGCCAAATGGCCTCCTTCTGCACTGTAGGGATTCTATGATTCTAATATGATCATGGCTGATCATGCACTTTCAGTATCCCACTCCCCCCTTCTCGCCATACCCCTTGATCCCTTTAGCCGCAAGGGCCACATCCAGCTCCCTCTTGAACATATCTACCAAACTGGCCCCAACTGCTTTCTGTGGTAGAGAATTCCACAGGTTCACAACTCTCTGAGTGAAGAAGTTCTTCCTCATCTCGGTCCTGAATGGCTTACCCCTTATTCTGAGACTGTGACCCTTAGTTTTGGACTTCCCCAACATCAGGAACATTCTTCCCGCATCCAGCTTGTCCAGTCCCATCAGGATTTTATATGCTTCCATGAGATCCCTGCTCATTGTTCTAAATTCCAGTGAGTACAAGGCCAGTTGATCCAGTCTTTCTTCCTATGTCAGTCCTGCCATTCCAGGAATGTGGTACTCTTGAAGTGAAGTTCCTGTGTGGGGAAACGCAACAGTCAAGGTGCCCATGGCAAAGTCCCACAAACAGCAGAAAGATGGCTGCATCCCCTGTTTTAGGGATGGCTGTCGAGTGATTGGCTGGGATGTCGGGGGGGACTTCCCTCTGAAATCGTGCTTCCAGAGTCTTCCGGGAAGGAAAGATAGGTTTAATGTTTCACCCACAACACCTCCAGTGGAGCAGGGCTCCCTCAGGACTACCTTAGGGTGTCAATCCAAATTATATACTCTAGTCTCTGTACTGGAGACTTGACCTCACAACCTTTATGTCTGAGCAGTTTACTTGCTACACACTGAGCCAGACTCGACACCTGAAGAGAGACTTCTCCCTCTCGATTAATAATTCTGACTCGCCCAGCAAATGTATCTCTGAAGAATGGACAATTGTGCGAGTGTGAGTGTTTGTGTGTGTGTGTCTGTCTATCTGTGTGTGTTTGTGGGAGTGTGTTTGTGTGCCTGTCTATCTGTGTATGTTTGTGGGTGTATGTGTGCCCCTGTGCCTGCTTGGCACTTACTATGCCAGGTCCTTCCCAATGGTTGTGGATTAATTTCTGCCCCTCAGGTCTGGGTCTGTTATAGACTGGTTGCCATTAAATGCCAGGATTAGTTAACCGTTCCATTATTGTAGCATCATACAACCACCAGGATGGTGAAAGGCCAACTGGATTCAACATGGTCTATTTTTTATCAGGTGATTCCTACGTTAATTTGAGTTTCAGCTTCAAGGTCAAAGAATTTTTTAAAAGTTGCTGATTTCCTGTCTTCCCTTTTGCCCACGGCACACTCTGCAAACTGGCATACGCAAAGTCAGAAGTGGGGATTGTGCAAACTTCGACAAACATGTTCAGCACCATTCACAGCTCCTCAGAGACTGAAGCAGCCCGTACCCATATACAGCAAGGCCTGCTCAGCATTCAGACTTGGGCTGATAGTGGCAAGTGACAGTCATGCCACACAAGGGACAAGTAATGACCATCTCCCACGAGAGAAAATCTAACCATTTCCCCTCGATATTCAATGGCATTACCACCACTGAACCCCCCCCCCCACTATCAACATCCTGGGGATTACCATCAACCAAAAGCTGAACTGGACAAGGCATAGAATCATAGGATCCCTACAGTGCAGGAGGAGGCCATTCGGCCCATCAAGTCTGCACTGACAACAATCTCATCCAGGCCCTATTCCCGTAACTCCACATATTTACCTCTAATTTATGCATCCCAGAACACTAGGGGGCAATTTAGCATGGCCAATGCACCTAACCCACACATCTTTGACTGTGGGAGAAAACTGGAGCACCCGGAGGAAACCCACACAGACACGGGGAGAACATGCAAACTCCACACAGACAATGACCCAAGTCAGGAATCGAACTCGGGTCCCTGGAGCTATGAGGCAGCAGTGCTAACCACTGTGCCACCCACAGGCATAAACTATATTGTGACTACACACTGCTGCCTCACAGCTCCAGGGACCCGGACTCAATTCCAGCCTTAAGTTTTAAGTTTAAGTTTATTTATTAGTGTCACAAGTTGGCTTACATTAACACTGCAATGAAGTTACTGTGAAAATCCCCTCGTTGCAACACTCCGGTGCCTGTTCGGGTACATTGAGGGAGAATTTAACATGGCCAATGCACCTAACCAGCACGTATTTCAGACTGTGGGGGGAAATGGAGCACCCGGAGGAAACCCATGCAGACACGGGGAGAATGTGCAGACTCCACACAGACAGCGATCCAAGCTGGGAATCGAACCCGGGTCCCTGGCACTATGAGACAGCGGTGTGCTACCATGTGACTGTGCCACCATGATGACTGTGTGGAGTTTGCACCTTCTCCTCATGTCGGCGTGGGTTTCCTCCGGGTGCTCCGGTTTCCCCCCTCAGTCCAAAGATGTGCAGGCTAGGTTGATCGGCCATGCTAAATTGCCCCTTAATTTCCCAAGATGTGTAGGTTAGATGGATTAGCCTTGGGAAATGTGTGGGCTTATGGGGATAGGGAGGAGGAGAGGGTCTGGGTAAGATACTCTGTCCGAGAGTCGGTGCAAACTCGATGGGCTAAAAGGCCTCTTCTGCATTTCTGTGACAAGAGCTGGTCAGAGGTTGGGAATTCTGAGATGAGTAACTCATCTCCTGTCTCCCCAAAGCCTGTCCAACATCTGTGGAACACAGTTCAGGAATGTGATGCAAGACCCTCCACTTGTCTGGATAGGTGCGGCCCCAACAGTACTCAAGAAGCTTGACACCATCTACCAGCTGAAACATTCATTCCCTCCAGCACCAGCGGACTGGGGCACCAGTGTAATTATATACATTGCTGCACCTCATCAAGGCTCCTTTGACAACACCTTCCAAACCTGCAACCTCTATCACCTAGAAGGACAAGGACAGCAGATGCATGGGAACACCACCACTTGCAAGTTCCCCTCCAAGCCACGCACCATTTTGTCTTGGGACTGTATCATGGTTCCTTCTCTGTTGTGGGATCAGAATCCAAGAATTCCCTCCATAATAGCACCAGGTGGACTTCAGTGCCTCAGGAAGGCAGCTTGTCACCATTCGCTCAAGGGTAGAATTGGGTTAAAAATGTTGGCCTGGCCATGCTCACTTCCCATGAAAGAATGAAAGAAAATGAAGAATTTGCTTACTAGCTTTTCTTCAGAACATGAATGTTTTGGAAATAAAGGCCTTGGGAAAAGATAACAGGACAGTTTAAGGTCTTCCAGCTACACACCTTGTAATGTCTGAAAGATCTGCTGAGTTTTTCCAGCATTTTCTGTTCTTGTAGTGTTCTGGGGGCCCGTGTTCGAATCCTGCAAGGACAGATGGTAGAATTTGAATTCAGTCAAAAAAAATCTGGAATTAAGAATCTACTGATGACCAGGAAACCATTGTCGATTGTCGGAAAAACCCATCTGGTTCGCTAATGTCCTTTAGGGAAGGAAACCTGCCGTCCTTACCTGGTCTGGCCTACTTGTGACTCCAGAGCCACAGCAATGTGGTTGACTCCCAACTGCCCGCGGGCAACTAGGGATGGGCAATAAATGCTGGCCGGCCAGCGACGTCCCATGTCCCACAAATGAATTTTTTACAAGTGTCTGGCTTCCACTTGGCAACTTGAACATCCTTCTACAGTTGAAATCAGGCACCCATGGGGGGGGGCAGTGGTGATGTGCGATAGTATAAAATTGGCGATAGAGGCCCAGTTTGTATCTCTCCCAATTCACTTCAACAGAAACAAAATCAATAGAGATATAAAGGATTCACTAGCCACTGTTTTACACATTTACACAAAGTCAATGTGAGGAGCAGACCCATATCGCGTCATTATTTTTCACAATTCCTAAAAAATCTCATTCTGGCAAGGCACAGATTGGACTTGCATCTCTGAACTATTTAGATTTATCATAAGAGATGAGAGACTTCAGTTATGTGGAGAAGATGGGAGTATTCTCCTTCGAGCAGAGAAGGTTGAGGGGTGATTTAATAGAGATTTTCGGAATGGAGGGATATTGAATGGAGAGAAACTGTTTCCTGGGAAGCTTAAAATAATTGACAAAAGAACCACTCAGGAGTGAGATTTTTTTTTAAATGCAGAAAGCTAACATAATTTGGAATGCACTCCCTGGAAGGATAATCAAGGTAGATTCAGAGGCAACGTTCAAAAAAGAATTTTGATATGAACTTAAAAGGGAAAGGTTTGTAGGTTTATGTGGGTAATTGGATAATTCTTTCATTGAGCAGGTACAGGTGCGATGGGCAGAATGGCCTGCCACATTGCACGATTCTATAGTTCCGTGATTCGCTAACTGGTTTCACTGAAGGATATTCGGGCAATTTTGCATGTTGTTGACCCAAGCCAGGAGTAGGCGCAACTTCCTTGAAAAGAAAATGGAGTCACAGGTGGACAGAGTGGTGAAGAAGGCATTTGGCATTATTGATTTCATTGGTCAGAACATTGAATACAGGAGTTGAAACGTCATGATGAAGTTGTACAAGACATTGGTAAGGCCATACTTGGAATACTGTGTGCAGTTCTGGTCACCCTATTATAGAAAGGATATTACTGAACTAGAAAGAGTGCAGAAAAGATTTACTAGGATGCTACCGGGACTTGATGGTTTGAGTTATAAGGAGAGGCTGAATAGACTGGGATTTTTTCCCTGGAGCGTAGGATACTTAGGAATGATCTTATAGAGGTCTGTAAAATAATGAGGGGCATAGATCAGCTAGATAGTCAACATATTTTCCCAAAGGTAGGGGAGTCTAAAACCAGAGAGCATGGGTTTAAGGTGAGAGGAGAGAGATACAAAAGGATCCAGAGGGGCAATTATTTCACAGAAGGTGGTGAGTGTCTGGAAGGAGCTACCAGAGGTAGTGGTAGAGGCGGGTATAATTTTGTCTTTTAAAAAATATTTAGACAGTTATGTGGGCAAGATGGGCATAGAGGGATATGGGCCAACGCGGGCAATTGGGATGAGCTTAGTGGTTAAAAAAACAGGGTGGCATGGACAAGTTGGGCTGAAGGGCCTGTTTCCATGCTGTAAACCTCGATGACTCTATAAGAAGGCGATGGGAGAGTGGGGTTGGGGGGGGGGGGTCACATGATGCAAATACGGGAACATTTTCCCAAGTTCTGGCTCTATTCCTCTTTTAATCCTTTTATTTATCCTGATTCACAATCCATAATGATCTAACCCTGGATTGTGCACTCTGCGCTGTGTTCCTGGAAGATTCTGATTACCTTTGGGTGATTGGTGGGGTTGAGAGTAATGTCAGGAAAGTCCTCGTTTGATTGAGGTGGTCGGAGGCAGCTGGGGTGGGGCCTTGTTCGCAGCGATGGTTTAGCTGATGAGCAGGTGTCGCAGACATCGAGATGATGGCGACCATTGTGGGTAATGTTGTAGATGGTGGTCGTGGCTTCCTGGCACAGATCATCGGCACTCACATTGATGAACTGCAAAATATCCAAAAGAAAATGGAGGAAAGAATCCTGTCAGTCAAGTTAGTAGTTCCCTCAGTGAAGCCTCACCTTTAATCATTGGAAATCCTGCTACATGGTATGTCGGACATCCTGGTTAATTCGGGGAGATGAGACTGGAGAAGGAAGGCACCCAATATCCCGAGAGGATATATTCCCGGCTGAATTTTTTTGATTTTGATTTTATTATTGTCCACATGTATTGGGATACATTTGAAAAATATTGTTTCTTGCTCGCTATACAAAGCATACCATTCATAGAGAAGGAAAGGAGAGAGTGCAGAATGTAGTGTTACAGTCATAGCTAGGGTGCAGAGAAAGATCAACTTAATGCAAGATAGGTCCATTCAAAAGTCTGACAGCAGCAGGGAAGAAGCTGTTCTTGAGTCGGTTGGTATGTGACCTCAGACTTTTGTATCTTTTTCCTGATGGAGGAAGATGGAAGAGAGAATTCCTGAGGTGCGTGGGGTCCTTAATTATGCTGGCTGCTTTTCCGAGGCAGCAGGAAGTGTCGACAGAATCGATGGATGGGAGGCTGGTTTGCGTGATGGACTGGACTTCATTAACGACCCTTTGTGGTTTCTTGCGGTCTTTGAATCATAAAATCCTACACTGCTGAAGAAGGCCATTCGGCCCATCAAGTCTTCACCAACCACAATCCCACCCAAGCTCTATCCCCATAACCCCATGCATTTACCCTAGCTAGCCCCCCTGATACTTTCTTGGGTTCTTGGGCAGAGCAGGAGCCATACCAAGCTGTGATACAACCAGAAAGAATGCTTTCTATGGTGCATCTCTAAAGTTGAGAACTGGCTGCCATGCTTTTGTAATCTCGATTTGAAGGCTGGGTTATCAGGTTTGAAGAGGCATACAGTATCCGGTCTTCGAATCTGTGGTGGGTTATATACCCCGATTGCTGGTCTTACATTGTCTTGACCTCGGTGGTTGTCAAGGGGGGGCTGGAGTCAGCTGGACACAGTTAGACCCCGCCAGCTACTGGGGCCTGGGTCTCTCTCTACTGGGGTTTCTGGGGATGATATAACGGAGGTGCAGAAGTTTCAATGAAACTACGAACAGATCCTCGATGTTGGCCGACAATGCTGCCAGGGCTCTGGCCTTTTCAAGCACCGGGGATAATTCCATGGCAGTTTCCTGGCTGACAGATGTAGGACAGACCTGTTCGCACTGGCAAAGACAAACTCTGCAGCAACAACCCTGAAACAAGACATTCATAATCCAAATATGATTGCTGCTTATACCGACATGTAAACCAACGATCTGAGTAAAGGTTAGAAGCGGGCTTTCGAGAGAGGGAGAACATCATTTTGAACAGGTAAGAGTTTTTGGCATGAATCCATGCTAGCCTCAGCCCAACAGTGTCCTTTCAGAGGAGATGGCCATCATAGAATCCTTACAGTGCAGAAGGAGGCCACCTGGTCCATCGAGCCTGCCCCGACAACCCCAGCCAGGTCCTATCCTATCCCCCATTACCTCACATATTTACACTCCTAATCCCCCTGACATGAAGGGGCAATTTAGCACGGCCAATCAACCTAACCCGCACATCTTTGGACTGTGGGAGGAAACCAGAGCCCCCGGAGGAAACCCACGCAGACACGGGGAGAATGTGCAAACTCCACACAGTCACCCGAGCCGGGAATCGAACTCGGGTCCCTGGTGCTGTGATGCAGCGGTGCTCACCACTGTGCCACCGTGCCACCCAGAATTGGAGTGATGTGTTTGCTGCTTCCTCTGATCATAGAAACCCTACAGTGCAGGAGGAGACCATTCGGCCCATCGAGTCTGCACCGGCCACAAATCCCACCCAGGCCTTATCCCCGAAACCCCACATATTTACCCAGCTAATCCCTCTAACATCCCAGGACACTAAGGGGCAACTTAGCATGGCCAATTAACCTAACCCGCACATCTTTGGACTGTGGGAGGAAACCCACGCAGAAACGGGCAGAATGCGCAAACTCCACACAGACAGTGACCCAAGCTGGGAATTGAATCCGGGTCCCTGGAGCTCTGAGGCAGCAGTGCTAGCCACTGTGCCACCGTGCCGCCCCTGTTAAGGACTAATGATCAACTGAATTCAAATCCCACTGTGACAGTTTGAAAATTTGATGTCACTATTGATATAAAGGTTGCTATCAGTAAAAGTGACCAAGAATTTGTTGAATGTCGCTTGAAAACCATAATTAACTGTTGTAGCTTTCTGTATCCGTTTGTGGTTATGGTAAGTACAGAGCGAGGAAAGCTCTGTAGACCACTCTACCACACCCCATCATTTATTTTCCTTAATTATAGCGAGCTTATTTTAAAAAATCTTTCTTGGAACATGGATTTTCCTAGTATTGCCCACTTCTGCCAGCCATCTTTCCCACCATGTAACAGTGGGAACACTTGGATAAATGTATTTATTAGTGTCACAAGTAGGCTTACATTAACACTGCGATGAAGTTACTGTGAAAATCTCCTCGTCGCCACACTCCGGCGCCTGTTCGGGTACACTGAGGGAGAATTTAGCACGGCCAATGCACCTAACCAGCACGTCTTTCAGACTGTGGGAGGAAACCGGAGCACCCGGAGGAAACCCACGCAGACACGGGGAGAATGTGCAGACTCTGCACAGACAGTGACCCAAGCCGGGAATCGAACCCGGGTCCCTGGCGCTGTGAGGCAGCAGTGCTAACCACCGTGCCACCGTGCCGCCCATAAGTGCTCTGGCCGGTCTGACCATTCGCGCCGGCGGAATTTTCCCATCCTGCTGCAGTGAACAGAGTTTAGTCTGTGCACCAAATTCTCCGACCTCGCTGCAGCGGCAGCATGGTGTGGATACCCGGTAAGATTGTGCCCTTAGAATGGAGCAGCAGTGAAAGACTTTGGCCGGAATTCTCCGACCTTGCCCATGGCTGTGATCCTCCAGTCCCGCTGCAGTGATTGGAGTTTTGGCTGAGTGCCAAATTCTCCGCTCTCACTGGCAGTGGTGGCGGGGCGAACGAGAGCGGAGAATTCTGCCTGTTTTATTGACATAAGGTCTTTTCAGAGTTTAATGCTAACTGCGCATTGACATGTCTCTTGTCTGCGATGCTTGTGTAACACTGGCAGGATCTTGCAGTGATACAGCAGGGTTTAATTACATCTCTCTCTGTGTGATTATATAGAAGGCCAATTAACACATTTGCAGAAATTGTGGGACGTGCAGATTGCAATTCAGATCAGTGTTGGACTAAAAATAGCAAACTCAAGGAACTAACACTTTTAGCAGATTGTAGCTAAACTGTCAGAATAACATTACAGACTTCGGAGTCCAGGTGAGTTTATATATTAGTGTCACAAGTAGGCTTACATTAACACTGCAATGAAGTTACTGTGAAAATCTTCCAGTTGCCACACTCCAGCGTCTGTTCAGGTACACTGGGGGAGAATTTAGCATGGCCAGTGCACCTAACCAGCACGTCTTTCGGACTGTGGGAGGAAACCGGAGCACCCAGAGGAAACCCACGCAGACGCATGGAGAAACATGCAGACTCCGCACAGACAGTGACCCAAGCCGGGAATCGAACCCGGGTCCCTGGCGCTCTGAGGCAGCAGTGCTAACCACTGTGCCACCGTGCCGCCTAGTGTAATATAGTCCATTTTGCTCATACAATGAACATTGTGCCACCCTGAAGTCTGTCTACTGACAGAGGGATAGCTCGGTAGTGGCACACTGTGACTAATCTTCGCTCTTCTTACAGCTGCCCTTAGGTTATACACTCTCCCTGAGGGTAACTTGAATGGGTGAAGGATATAATCCTATCCTCTAATTTTGAGTGTGATGTTTGCGGGTGTTGGAGGTCTTTCCTGTTGCATAGGCATCAGGAATGAGCAGAATTAGAGAGTGTACGGTATATTTTCAGCCTTAGAAGGTGCTCTGTGCTCCAAGTAAGATGTTCTAGCTGGAGACGTGAAGAAGATGGAGAGAGAACGTCAATCGAAATTAGCTTCAGTGCTGACTGTAAAATGTCTCCAGTACGTTTGAACTTATATCAATGCTCTGATGTGCATTTCAGGTCAAATTTCTCGAAATATGGCTTGCAATTAATATTATTTATTCTTTCATTGGATGTGGGTCTCGCTGGCTGGGCCAGCATTTCCTGTCCATCCCTAATTGCCCTTGAACTGAGTGGCTTGCTAGGCCATTTCAGAGAGTGGTAAAGAGTCACCCACATTGCTGTAGGTCTGAAACCACATGTAGGCCAGACCAGGTAAGGAGGGCAGATTTCCTTCCCTAAAGGACATGAGTGGACAGTTTTTGACAACTATCGATGATAGTTGTCATGATCACCATTACAGAGACGGGCTTTATTTTCCACCTTTTAATTGAACTTAAATCCCATCAGCCTCCATGGTGGGATTTGAACCCATGTCCCCACGCCATAAGAACATGAGAAATAGGAGCAGGAATAGGCCATCTAGCCCCTCGAGCCTGTCCCGCCATTCAATAAGATCATGGCTAATCTGATAGTGGTTTAGTTCCACTTACCCGCCCGCTCCCCATAACCCTTAATTCCCTTATTGATCAGAAATCTATCTACCTGTGACTTAAACATATTTAACGAGGGAGCCTCCACTGCTTCAAAGGGCAGAGAATTCCAGAGATTCATTAGCCTGGGCCACTGGATAATGAGTCCAGCAACATGAGCACAATACTTCTGTCTCCCTGATGTGACCATTACTCTTTGGGGCAGTCACTATGTGAGTCTGGGTGTGAGACCTCATGACCTCTCAATAGTAGGTTTAGCTGTATCTCATTTGGGTAGCATTGTCACCCCTGAGTCAGTAGTTTGTTTGTTTATTTATTAGTGTCACAAGTAGGCTTACATTAACACTGCAATGAAGTTACTGTGAAAAGCCCCTAGTCGCCACACTCTAGCGCCTGTTCGGGTACACTGAGGGAGAATTTAGCATGGCCAATGCACCCAACCAGCATGTCTTTCAGACTGTGGGAGGAAACCAGAGCACCCGGAGGAAACCCACGCAGACACGGAGAGAACGTCCAAACTCCACACAGACAGTGACCCAAGCCGGAAATCAAACCTGGATCCCTGGCGTTGTGAAGCAGCAGTGCTAACCACTGTGCCACCATGCCGCAGGCCCATCCTGGTGACTTGCACAGTGGTTAGCACTGCTGCCTCACAACACCAAGGACCCGGATTCAATTCCCAGCTTGAGTCACTGTCTGTGCGGAAGTCTGCACATTCTCCCTGTGTCTGCGTGGGTTTCCTCCGGGTGCTCCGGTGTCCTCCCACAGTCCAAAGATGTGCGGGTTAGGTGGACTGGCCATGTTAAAATTGACCATTGGTGTCCAAAGATGTGTAGGTTAGATGGATCAGCCATAGAATCATAGAATCATAGAAACCCTACAGTGCAGAAGGAGGCCATTCGGCCCATTGAGTCTGCACCGACCACAATCCCACCCAGGCCCTACCCCCACATATTTTACCCGCTAATCTCTCTAACCTACACATCCCAAGACTCTAAGGGGCAATTTTTTTTTTAACCTGGCCAATCAACCTAACCCGCACATCTTTGGACTGGTAGCCATGGTAAGTGTGTGGAGTTACAGGGATAGGGCAGGGGAGAAGGTCTGGGTAAGAAACTCTGTCAGAGAGTCAGTGCAGACTCGATGGGCTGAGTGGCCTCCTTCTGCACTGTAAGGATTCTATGATTTTAGAGAAAGAAAATTAATCTATATAGCGCCTTTCACTATCTCATGACATTCCAAAGTGTTTGACGTTCAACAAAATACTTTCCAAGTGTCGCCAAGGTTGCAATTTAGACAACACATCAAACACTTGGTTAACAGCAAGCTCTCAGAAACAGCAATAGGTTCATGATCCGATAACTTGATTTTTGTGACATTCGTTGAGGGATTAATATTGGCCAGGACAGCACACCGGGAGTATCTTGAATATGCAAACTCCACATGGACAGGCTGGAAATGAACCCAGGTCCCTGGTGCTAACCACTGTGCCGCCCGTACCAACAACAGCAGGGTCTGAGACAATATGCTGTAGTCTGTGGATCTGTGCAATCTAAATAGGGTGGGTACTAAAAGCTAACCAAGAAAATACACAAAGGACTCTTACTAAAACTTCCATTGTAAATACTTGGCTTCGTTGCTGTGCAGAAAATCAGATGATTTACTGTCAATTTCCACAATTAGAGAATAATTATGAAATGAGGTCTGTTGGTTCTTCACATGGGAAGGGTCAGGGAAACGAGTGTTCAATGGGCAGTATTTTATGACCGTGTTGCGCTGTTGCAGGGGCCAGTGCCAGGGACCAGGAACATTGAGGGTGGGGATAGTGGGGGGCAGGGCTAATGGGGTGAGGGGTCCACTGCCACTCTGCAACGATCGGTAGCGGGACTGCGATTGCTAGGGGAGGTAACGGTCCGCGATCGGTCTGGGCGGGAGGGTGGGGGGGGTGCGGCAGGGACTGCATCTCGGGCCAAGGGCCCCTGCAATTGCAGGGGGGGAGGGGTTGGATTTGAGGCTGCCTGCAGCAGCAGGGGCCTAACAGCGCTCTTTGCCTGTCAGACACCTGCTACTGCTAATGCGTATGTGCAGCATCAGAGATCTGCACATGCGCACTACCTCCCTCTGCATGCTTTTGGGTGCATTAAGCCCCGCCCACAGCCTTCTGCAGCAAGCAACAGGCTCACTCAGAACGTTGCAGCCAGTGTGTGTATGGGGGGGGCCTGAAAACACGCCCAAAAGACGGATCTGAAACTCTCCCAGTTCCACGCCCGTCTGGCACTTGTACTAAAAAGGGTAAAAATCCAGCCAGTGTCTCTAATTATGTGTTTTGTTTTAGACAATTTAGCCAAAGTGAGGGCTGTGAGCAAAAACCTCCTTTTCCTGAGTGTATCTTTCAGTCTGTGTTTTTACTGAAAGTTGTGCTTACCTGAACAGGTGCCAGAGTGTGGCAATGAGGAGGTTTTCACAGTAACTTCATTGCAGTGTTAATGTAAACCTACTCGTGACACTAATATATAAACTAATGGAGTCGCTCTGGAATCCCCTCGAACTCCTCTCAGTCATGTACAACACAGCGGCACTACCATGTTGCTGCTCAGACAAACAATGGAAGGAACATCCTGGGGACCTCTCTCTACGTAGCAACAAAAGAGTTACGAGTTGTTAAATCTTTTGTCATGAGTGAAGGAGAGCAAACATTGCTTGTTTGATAGGCCCAGCATTGTCTGTTAAGATGTGCTTGTTCACAGTCCATGGGATGACTTTTATGGGGGGTATGTATTATTTGTACACTCCCTTGCCCCCTCCATCCCCAGTCGAGCAGTCAGTCACTGCCACCTCTACTTGAAATCAAACTGTTCCGTGAGAATAATACTGGGGGGTGCCTCAATCAGACTAAATTTGGATCTCCGCCCCCTCAGCGATGGGGTGTCCCATCCTCAAAAACTACAGGGCAATCTGGCTGACAGGTCTATAGTCCCAGGAGTGACAGAGGCAGTCTGGCCGCTGTAGGCACTGCATGTACTCCCCAGGAAGGAGGAACAGAGATAGGGGACTTGAAGGTAAGTCCGGGTATTTTGGTCAGGGAATGATTGGGGATCCCAGCAGGAGGGGTGGGGGGAGGCCATTGAGGGAGGCACAAAGTAGGGATACCAACATGGAGGCACGCCCCTGATGGGCATAGGGAATCCACCAAAAGGTGGTATTACCACCGCCCCCCCCCCCCTCCCCTGCCCCCTTGCTTTTACGAAACCTGCTGGGCAAGCCACCCTTCCCAGACGCATGTATTATCATAGTGGAATGAGGCCCTTCAGTGGTTAATTATTGGCCACTCAGGAACCTCAATAGGCCTAAGAGTGGGCGGTGCTGGCCCTTCCCCCTGTAAGATGGGTGTCAGCTTGGGGTTCAGACAGGTAAAAGGTTTACCAGGAGGTTGCCTGGTATGGAGGGCATTAGCTATGAAGAGAGATTGAATAAACTGGGATTGTTCACCCTGGGGCGACCTGATAAAAGTTTCTAAAATGATGAGGGGTATAGATAGGGTGAACAGTTAGAAGCTTTTTCCCAGGGCAGAAATGACAATTACAAAGGGGACACAAGTTCAAGGTAAGGGCGGGAAGATTCAGTGGAGATGTGCGGGGGAAGTTTTTTACACAGAGGGGGCCTGGAATGCACTGCCAAGTGAGATGGTTGAGGCAGATAAGCTAACGACATTTTAGACTTATCTGGATGGACACATGAACATGCGGGGGATAGAGGGAGACAGGCGGTTGGTCTAGATAGGACAACATGACCAGCGCAGGCCTGGTGGGCCGAAGGGCCTGTTCCTGTGCTGTGCTGTTCTTTGTTCTATGTACACGGTGGGCTTTCCACCAGTTCCCCTATCCCTGACCACCTTCAAATATGCCAGTGCGTTGGTTGGGGTGGGGGCAGGGCCTTAAAATTCACCCCACGTTTGTAGAGCTGTATAACATTGATGGGCCTTTTCAGACAAGAATCTTCATGATTCCAATTGAGTGTTCAGGCGCTCTCGCCTGAGTTGGAAATCCATGGTATGCAGGATGACGTTCCCAGAAATGAGAGAGCGCTGCTACACTGTCGGAGGTGCCATCCTTTGAACAACACATTAAACCAAGCACCCTTCTGGTCTCTCGGGTGGATCTAAGAGATCCCATGGCACCATTCTGGAGAAGATTCTGGAGAAGGGGTGGCACGGTGTTTAGCACTGCTGCTTCACTGCGCCAGAGATCCAGGTTCGATTCCCGGCTTGGGTGACTGTCTGTGTGGAGTCTGCACGTTCTCCCCGTGTCTGCGTGGGTTTCCTCCGGGTGCTCTGATTTCCTCCCACAGTCCGAAAGACGTGCTGGTTTGGTGCATTGGCCGTGCTAAATTCTCCCTCAGTGAGTGTACCCGAACAGGCGCCGGAGTGTGGCGACTAGGGGATTTTCACAGTAACTTCATTGCAGTGTGAATGTAAGCCTGCTTGCGACACTAATAAATTCAGTTTAAACTTTAACAAGATCATGGGAGTCCTCCCTCGTGCCCAACTGAATATTTATCCCACAACCAACATCGTCACAACAGATTGCCTGCCCATTGCCACATTGCTGTTTGTGGGAGATTGCTGTGTACAAGTTGGTTGTTGAGTTCTCCATATTGCAGTGATGACTACACTGAAAACAAAACTTCCTCCCGTTCTCCAGGGTCATCCTGAAGTTTGGAAGATCTGAGCAGGCTTCTGGCCTCATTTCTGGTGTGGGGCCCACAAATGGCCTCACAGCATCAGATTATGTCTTTGCCCACAGTGGAAAATCAGTGTTTTGACGAAAACGTCTTGAATCTGAACAATATCATCAACCTGTGGCATCCTGAGATTTGATACATTTGATACATTGGGCGGCACGGTAGCACAGTGGTTAGCACTGCTGCTTCACAGCTCCAGGGTCCCGGGTTCGATTCCCGGCTCGGGTCACTGTCTGTGTGGAGTTTGCACACTCTCCTCGTGTCTGCGTGGGTTTCCTCCGGGTGCTCCGGTTTCCTCCCACAGTCCAAAGATGTGCGGGTTAGGTTGATTGGCCAGGTTAAAAAAATTGCCCCTTAGAGTCCTGGGATGTGTAGGTTAGAGGGATTAGCGGGTAAAATATGTGGGGGTAGGGCCTGGGTGGGATTGTGGTCGGTGCAGACTCGATGGGCCGAATGGCCTCCTTCTGCACTGTAGGGTTTCTATGATTTCTATGATTTCTATCATATGAACAGGAGCAGGAGTGGACCATTCGGCCCTTCGAGCCTGCTCCACCATTTAATAAGGCCACGCCTGCTCTGACGGTGACCTCAAATCATGGCATCCCTACAGTGCAGAAGGAGGCCATTCAGCCCATCAAGCCTGCACCAACTACAATCCCACCCTGGCCCTAACTCTGTAACCCCATGTATTTACCCTGCTAATCCCCCTGACACTAAGGTGCAATTTAGCAAGGCCAATCCACCTAACTTGCACATCTTTAGACTGTGGGAGGAAACCGGAGCACCCGGAGGGAACCCACGCAGACACGGGGAGAATGTGCAAACTCCGCACAGACAGTGACCTGAGGCCGGAATTGAACCCGGGTCTCTGGCACTGTGAGGCAGCAGTGCTAACCACTGTGCCACCCATGTACATCCTGCACCCCCCCCTCCCCCCCCCAATAACCTATCACCCCCTTGCTCACCAAGAATCTATCCATCTCTGCCTTTAAAATATTCAAAGACTCTGTGTCCATTGCCTTTTCGGGAAGAGTCCCAGAGACTCGCCACCCTCTGAGTGAAAAATATTTCCCTCATCTCCATTTTAAATGGGAGATCAATTATTTTTAAACAGTGACCCCTAATTCTGGATTCTCCCACAAGGGGAAACATCCTCTCCACATCCCCCCTGTCAATACCCCTCAGGATCTGAAATGTTCCAGTCAAGATCTGGAGAGTTGATAAATTAGTGAGTGAGCTAAAGCCTTGGACAAGCATCACTGGGAGCCGAGTATTGAATTCAAATGAATTTTCAGACATCCCTTTCATTGTCAGTTAGCATCATTATAGGAAGCTCACCATGCCATGCAATGTGGTCGACATATACCATCTTGTGGGAAGAGGATTAGACTATTTAACACATTGAGCCTGTTCCGACAGTCAGTATAAGTATAGAGGCAATCTGTCCAAATCCAGCAAAATCTTAGTAAGGAAGAAAGTCATTGCTGCGTTTGTATAGCGCCTTTCATACCCCTGGCCAACACACTGTGCTTCACTGCCAATTAAATACAAGAAACACGTTTCAGAATCACCTCACCAATGTAATGTTATCCAGGCAGAGCAGAAGGTGAACTATGTCTGGAGTTTTTTATCGATTCACATCTACAGAATCAATACGATACAGAAGAAGGCCATTCTGCCCATCGGGTCTGCACCAAATCTCCGACTGAGCATCCTACCCGTAACCCCACACAGCTATCATCGTTAATCCCCCTAACCTACATGTCTTGAGACACTAAGGGACAATTTAGCCTGGCCAATCCTCCTAACCTGTACATCTTGGGACACTAAGGGGCAATTTAGCCTGGCCAATCCCCCTAACCTACACATCTTGGGGCACTAAGGGGCAATTTAGCATGGCCAGTGCCCCTAACCTGTACATCTTGGGACACTAAGGGGCAATTTAGCATGGCCAATGCCCCTAACCTGCACATCTTGGGACACTAAAGGGCAATTTAGCCTGGCCAATCCCCCTAACCTGTACATCTTGGGACACTAAGGGGCAATTTAGAATGGCCAATCCCCCTAACCTGCACATCTTGGGACACTAAGGGGCAATTTAGCATGGCCAATCCCCCTAACCTGCACATCTTGGGACTCTAAGAGGCAATTTAGCATGATCAAGCCACCTGGGCGACACGCTGGCATTGCTGCCTCACAGCGCCAGGGGCCCGGATTCGATTCCTGGCTTGGGTTACTGTCTTTGTGAAGTTTCCACATTCTCCCCGTGTCTGCGTGTGTTTCCTGCAGATGCTCCGGTTTCCTCCCACACTCCAAAGATGTGCGGGTCAGGTTGATTGGCCATGCTAAATTGCCACTTAGTGTCAGGGGGACTAGCAGGGTAAATATGGGATGACGGGGATAGGGGCTGGGTGGGATTGTGGTCGGTGCAGACTCAATGGGCCAAATGGCCACTTTCTGCATTCTAAGGCTTCTAACCTGCACGTCTTTGGACTTGGGAAGAAACCGGAGCACCCAGAGGAAACCCACGCAGACACAGGGAGAATGTGCAGACTCCACAGTCCACCTAAGCCGGGATAATAATGCTCTTCAATTTACCAATATGGTAGATTGCCCCTTAGTGTCAGGGGGACTAGCTGGGATAAATGCATTGGGTTATGGGAATAGGGCTTGGGTAGAATTGTGGTTGGTGCAGACTCAATGGGCTGAATGGCCTCCTTCTGCACTGTAGGATTCGATGATTCTACATCCTCTAACTGTGACCCCTGGTTCTGGGCTCTCCCGCCATTGGGAACATCCTTCCTGTGTCTACTGTTAGAATTTTATAGGTTTTTAGGAGATCTCTCCACATTCTTCTGAACTCCAGTGAATATAATCCTAACCGACTCAATCTCTCCTCATACGTCAGACCCGCTGCCCCAGGAATCAGTCTGGTACACCTTTACTGTACTCCCTCTATAGCAGAAACATCCTTTCTCAGATGACGAAATCTAAACTGCACACAATATTTCAGGTGTGGCCTCACCAAGGCCTGTATAATTGCAACAACACACCCCTGCTCCTGTACTCAAAACCTCTCGCAATGAAGGCCTTCTTTACCGCCTGCTGTACCTGCATGCTTACCTTCAGCGACTGGTGTACGGGGACACCCATGTCTCATTGTACATTCCCCTCTAAAGCCACTCAGATAATCTGCCTTCCTGTTTTTGCTACCAAAGTGGATAACCTCACATTTATCCACATTATACCGAATCTGCCATGCACATGCCCACACACTCAACTTGTCCTAATCACACTAAAGCATCTCTGCATCCTCCTCACGGCTCACCCTCCCAGCCAGCTTTGTGTCATCTGTAAATTTAGAGATATTACATTTAGTTCCCTCAGCTAAATCATTAATATACATTGTGAATAACTGGGGTCCCAGCACTGATCCCTGTGGCACCCCACTAGTCACTGCCTGTCAGTTTCATTTCCAAAGTAAACTAATACCCTCTCACCTATATAATTTTCCAGTCTAATTCCATACTAATTATGGGCTTACATTAAAACAGTTTTAGTCTTTTAAGTACTTGAAGAACACTGTTATCAAACCTTTAATTAAGTCAGAGTTGAGTCAAGTTGCTGTGGGTGTGTCTATATTTTGGACATACTCCTCAGGCACCTTTTTTGAAAAGCTGTCAGCTAGTCCCCTCTTTATTCATCATCATGAACTGTGCATTTCCAATCATTGTGAAACTGAGTTAAGAAAAAGCAACAGAGGTGCAGGAGCTTCTGTTCATGCACAGTGTGTGAAAATGAACAGCATTCCCTTGATGGGGTGGCACGGTGGCACAGTGGTTAGCACTGCTACCTCACAGCACCAGGAACCCAGGTTTGATTCCCGGCTCGGGTCCCTGTCTATGCGGAGTCTACACGTTCTCCCCATGTCTGCGTGGGTTTCCTCCGAGTACTCCGGTTTCCTCCCACAGTCCAAAAGACATGCTGGTTAGGTGCATTGGCCATGCTAAATTTTCCCTTCGTGTACCCAAACAGGCACCGGAGTGTGGCGACTAGGGGATTTTCACAGTAACTTCATTGCTGTGTTAATGTAAGCCTACTTGTGACACTAATAAATAAACTTAATGCGATAGTGCTAATCATAGTTTATGTATAGTCTATTATTGTGTCATATTGTGTGTGTATGTATACTTATATTTGATACATATATTTAAATTGCCACTCTGCTACCATTACTAATGGTGAATCAGAGGATATGCGAAAGGCTTTCATTTTATTTTTGGAGGAGGTATGTGCGTCGAGGCTCCGGAGATTAATCAGAATGCTGTTGGCTGCTCCTTCTCATCAGAAGAACGATAGTGTGTTTTCTGTATCGGGTCGCTCTGTGACAAGCTGGACAGCTGAATGTAGTGAGTTCAATCTCAGTGCAGGAGAATCCTATGACCGGAATTTTACCATCCCGCCCGCCAGGGGAATCGGAGCGGGTGAGGGGCGGCCCATGGAAAGGTCCATTGACCTCAGGTGGGATTTTACAGTTTCAGAAGGAGCGAGGCTGGAAAATCCTGCTTATGCATTTGGCCCAAGTTGACGTCCATTCAGAGAAGCCACAAGTTGTTGAGGGAATTGAAAGTGTTCCGTTGGTGCAGTAATGCACATGGAATCATCGAATCATCGAATCCCGACAGTGCAGAAGGAGACCATTCAGCCCATCGAGTCTGCACCAACAATGATCCCACCCAGGCCCTATCCCCGTAACCCCACGTATTTGCCCTGCTAGTCCCCCTGACACTAAGGGGCAATTTAGCATGGCCAATCAACCTAACCCGCACATCGTTTGGAGTGTGGGAGGAAACTGGAGTGCCCGGAGGAAACCCACACAGCCATGGGGCGAATGTGTAAACTCCACACAGTCACCTAAGACTGGGATTGAACCCGGGTCCCTGGCGCTATGAGGCAGCCGTGCTAACCACTGTGCCACCGTGCCGACATTGATACATTACCGTACTGGAATGATGGGAAGAGTTGGAGTCATCACTTGAATGAACTGTTGGGATGGAATGTCCAAAGATGTGAGGGTTAGGTTGATTGGCCATGCTAAATTGACCCTAGTGACAGGGGATTTGCTGGGTAAATATGTGCGGTTACAGAAATAGGGCCTGGGTGGGATTGTGGTCAATGCAGGCTCGATGGGCCGAATGGCCGCCTTCTATACTGTAAGGATTCTATGGAATCTATGAATGAAAGGAGTTATTTTCCACACCTAATTACACTGTTTCTGGAGCTGGGGGTGTCTGATTTAGCTGGAATAAGAAATTGTTCCATTTTACAGTATTAACAACCCTCAACCTGATGACCATAGCAAGGTGAAATTTCACTAGTGCTTTAGTGATATTGGCTGAGGGTTGATTATTGATCAAAACATTGCAGGAAAGCTCCCGACCCTTCTTAGGAATTGTGCTCTGGCTTCTGAAAGGAAACATGGGGTCTCGGTCTAATACCTTGGGTGGAATTCTCCAACCTCGCCCGTGGCTGGGATTCTCCAGTCCCGCTGCAGTGAATGGAGTTTTGGCTGAGCGCCAAATTCTCCGTTCTCACTGGCACTTGTGGCGGGCGAACGAGATCGGAAAATCCCGACCCTTATCTGAAAGATGACACAACCAACAGGACCACGTTTGGTGTCGGCCTGTATCTTGCACTCAGATCTCTGGAACCTGAGCCTTCAGACTCCGAAACAGCAGTGTTATCAACCAAGCCATGACTGACACCTAATAGGTGAGTGTGTCAGTAAAGTGACAATTCGCTAGGCATGCCAGCAAGACTCTTCATGATAGCCCCTTTCAGCAAGTGGCTTATATTGGCAGAAATTGAATATTTTGGTTCTCCTTGGGTTTAGTGATTGAGAGTTCACCAGACCTTGCAAGTCCTTTGACAGGGTCTCTTCTTGGTGAATTTGTGTTCAATGTGGATGTGCAAGAAGTAACATATTGCACCTATTATTAGGGAACCATTTTAGAAACCACAAGGTATATTATGAAGTTAGACTAGATCCCAACAATTTTCTATTTTGGCTTTAATGTGAGGATAGGATGATTTCACTCCAGGCATGATTCTCCTGATAAACTAGAAAGTTTTTTTATCAAAACAAACTTTATTTAACAATGCAGTTTTACTATAACAAATTAATTAGCTTAACTTGTAACAACTGAACAATACTTCAACTTGACAAGACACAATTCTTGATTGTTAACTGTGAGTTCCAAACAAGCAATATTTCTCTTATAGACTTAAACCTCTCTTTAAAATTAGTTAGCAAACCACAGCCATACTTGCTTTGACTTAGGTAACCAGGTATGGAGCTTTCAGAAAGCCTTTGTAGAGGGCGAGACAGAGAGACACTGCTTTATTCTGGCAGCTCCAGGCAGCAACTGCTTGTATTTTAAAATGAAAATGGAACTGTTTTGTTCCTGCAAGCTGAGCTCCTCCCATTGACTGCATGACTCTGTCTCTGTCAGTATACCTAATCGAAAAATCACAGGACTCTCCATACCTAGTCTAAAATCCCAGGAGAACTTAAACAAACAAAAGGTAGATTAACTTTCCAAAGTAATGCATTCTGAGCGAAAATCAATTATTAGCCTGCATTTTTAGTATCTGCTGTATGTTTCCCAGACAAAACAACTCTTTTATAGCAAAACACTGCCTCTTAAAGCAACCCACTTTAAACACAAAATATGGCAAAACGGCACAGTATCATCACGCTATACCATGGTTTCTTCTTGCAGAGCTGTCCCAGCAAGCATCAGGTATTGAGTGCCATTCGGCAGATGCAGAAACTGCTCTCCACTCAGGAAGCCCAGTATACACAAGGGATGCGCATGATGAAGAGAAAGCTCAGTCTCCTGCAGAACACGGTGAACAAACAGGCTTCCAAGCACAATGGTAAGTGCACAAAGTATGACTAGGCCCCAGGGCGAGGAGATTCCTTCTCCAGGCCTCAGACCCTCCCTATTAGGAAGAGGCCACTTAGTCCCTGAGGTCTGTTCTGCCATTCAGTAAGACTATGGCTGACTTGTATCCTGACTCCATGACATGCCTTGGTTTTATAACCCTTGCCTAACAAAAATCTCAGTTTTGAAACATTCGATTGACAAAGCCTCATCAGTTTTGTTGCTGATGAAGTTCCACATTCCAACTACCCTTTTGTGTGAGGAAGTAACACCACCTCTTAACAGGCAGGGCTTAGTTTTAATGTTTTGGCACTTGTTATGAGGCGATGGCCTAGTGGTATTATCGCTAAACTATTAATCCAGAAACACAGCTAATGTTCTGGGGACCCGGGTTCAAATCCCGCCACGGCAGCTGGTGGAATTTGAATTCAATAAAAAATATCTGGAATTTAGAATCTACTGATGACCAGGAAACCATTGTTGATTGTCAGAAAATCCCATCTGTTTCACTAATGTCCTTTAGGGAAGGAGATCTGCTGTCCTCACCCGGTCTGGCCTACATGTGACTCCAGAGTCACAGCAAAGTGGCTTCAGGCAACTAGGAATGGGCAATAAATGCTGGCCCAGCCAGCGACACCCATGTTCCATGAATGAATAATAATACAGAGTGAACTTCTCCACCAGAGGACATAGTGTCACCCTCTCTGCCATTTCGATTCCTTTAATCATAGAATCCCTACAGTGCAGAAGGAGGCCATTCAGCCCACCAAGTCTGCACCGACAGCAATCCCACACAGGCCCTCTCCCTGCTTAGTTTCACTGCTAATCTCTCTAACCTATCACATCCCAGGACACTAAGGGTTAACTTAGCATGTCCAATCAACCTAACCTGCACATCTTTGGACTGTGGGAGGAAACCGTAGCATTCGGAGGAAACCCACGCAGACACGGGGAGAATGTGCAGACTCCGCACAGACAGTGACCCAAGTCGGGAATTGAACCCGGGTCCTTGGTGCTGTGAGGCAGCAATGCTAACCACTGTGCCACCCTCACGTGAAACACTTCAATTTGCTCACCTTAATCTTCAATACTCAGTCTAGTCTCTTTTTTGTTCTTTCATGGCAAGCTGTCTCTGCAATCTGTCTTAATAATATAACCCTTACTTAAGTAGGCACTCCTTAATCCATATTTGAGGGCTGTGGAAGTTCGGTCATTTACTATGTTTAAAGCAGATATTGATAGATTTCTGATTTACAATAATGTAAAGAGGCTGAGTGTGGGTAAAAAGCATTGTCTCCGGCATATGAATTTAAACCTTGCCTAGACCAACCCTTCCAACCAGTTAAGGTATACACGCACATAACGACAGACCTGGAGAAGAATTAAGCTTTGTTCTGTCCAGCCTTACCCACACAATTACAGTTCCTTGTGTATCACAATATATACAATCTCTAACCCACGTGATCTCCTGATAAAGGCAAGGAAAGATTTCTTTTTTTAGTAAAGGGGGGAATGTCGGGAAATATTTGGGGAATTCCTCTCTGCCAGTTCGCTGCGGCAATCAAAGCTAGTTCACCCTGGTCCTGAATTCATGTGAGGGAGATACCTGAGGTTAAGACCTTCTCGATCCAGCTCCTTTTATTTTAATTCATTCTTTGGATTGTCAGTGGCAAGGCTGGCCTTTGGTGCCCACTTTTAATTGCCAAGTGGGATGTAACAACTGAGTGGCATTTTAGGCCGCCTCAGATGACCAGAGTCATCCACATCGGTGTGTGACGGGAGCCTCGTGTGGGCCAGACCAGGTAAGTCCAGTAGCTTTCTTTTCCTGGAGGACAGGAGTGAACTGGATAGATTTGTATGACGCACAAAAATCTGCATGTCCACTTTTATTATTACTAGCTCTTATTTCCAGTTGAAAGATGCGTAGGTTAGGAGGATTGGCCATGCTAAATTACTTCTTAGGGTCCCAAGATGTGTAGGTTAGGGGGATTAGCAAGGTAAATATGTGGGATTATGGGGATAGGACCTTGGTAGGATGCTCTGTCAGAGAGTTGGTGCAGACTCAATGGGCTGAATGGCCTCCTTCTGCACAGTCAGGATTCTATGAGTCAATGACATCTGGCCACATTCCAGCCATTAGTCAGCCAACACATCCAACCTGTGACACATTGCCTTCCTACACCAATTGGAAAGCTAAAAGACTCATTACCCAATTGGATGATGCTTGACTGTCAGCCAAACAGCCTCCCCCTCCCCACCCCCACAACCCACCTCCTCCTTTCCATAAGATCAGAAGATATAGGAGCAGAATTAGGCCATTCGGCCCATCGAGTCTGCTCTGCCATCTGATCCAGGCTGATAAGTTCCTCAACCTCATTCTCTCGTCTTTTCCCTGTAACCTTTGATCCCCTTACCAATCAAGAACCTATCTATCTTTGTCTTCAATACACTCAATGACTTGGCCTCCACATTGCCTTCTGTGGCAATGAGTTCCATAGATTCACCACCCTCATCTTGTTTTTTTTATTCATTCATGGGACATGGGCATCACTGTCTGGCCAGCATTTATTGCCCATCCCTAGTTGCCCGTGCGTAATTGAGAATCAACCACATTGCATTGGCTCTGGAGTCACATACAGGCCAGACCAAGTTAACTCGGCAGATTTCCTTCCCTAAAGGATATTAGTGAACCAGATGGGTTTTTCCTGACAACTGACAATGGTTTCATGGTCATCAGTAGATTCTTAATTCCAGATATTTTTTATTGAAATCAAATTCCACCATCTGCCCTGGTGGGATTCAGATCCGGGCCCCCAGAACATTAGCTGAATTTCTGGATTAATAGTCTAGCGAGAATACCACTAGGCCACACCTCCCCCAAGTTCTAACAGGTCTGAGGCTGTTGATATTTGCTGTAGAGAAATGTTCAGATAAAATGACAGAAGAACAATCTTTTTTGGTGTCCCAATGAGTTTTCCCAAGGGTTGCCCACAGCAGTGTCCTGAAGATTGATCCTGGAGGGTTGGCCACCCTACAATCGTTGTAAACACATCTGTTGGAACACTTAAAGATTCTGGATATCAAGCCCAAACTCCTAGGCTATCCTGGTAAAGGAATCAGCCCTGCCTCAGTGGTAGCCTCTGAGTCTGAAGGGTATGGGTCCCATTTCAGAGACTTGAGTACCCAATCTATGTTTTCACTCCAGTGCAGTACTGAGTAAGTGCTGCACAGTCAGAGGTGCCATCTTCTGGAGGCGATGTTGAACCAAGGTTCTGACAGGCCTCACAGTTGGACGTGATACGAAGAAGGGTTCTCCCAGTGCTCTGGGCAATCGTCATCGTTCAAACCTAGTTCTTGGCCGTCCTTCGACTTTCACTGTCTATGTTTTACTCCCACAGAAACATGTCCCAAAATCCTCGCTCCGAGCAATGGGAAAAAATTTGGGAGCAGATATTTAGTTGGCCACGAGGTGCACTTTGCTTGCGATCCTGGTTTTGTATTGGTGGGATCCAACAGCCGAGTGTGCCTTAAAGACAAGAGTTGGAGTGGACAGCTGCCTTTCTGTAAAAGTAAGTGTGCATGCGGCACGGAGCCAGGGAAAGAGTAAATGGGCCAAATTTATCCATTCCACCCGTCACGGGAATCGGAGCGGGTGAGGGGCGGATCATGGATAGGTCCATTGACCTCGGGTGGGATTTTCCGGTTTCAGGGCAAGTGCGGCCAGAAAATCCCGCCCAGTAACTATACCGCCAGCCAGCAACATCGGATCATCCGGATGGTTTAAAGCATTAAGCACTGGAGTATTCCTGATGTTCCAGCTGCATCGACAGTGGAATTTTATCGATCATTCCTGCTCCATTATGGCAATCCACAACATCCTCGTGCAGTAATTCCTTTGCGACTGCTGGGATCCTCAGTTTAACTCTACCCAGTTTGAAGGCCTCTTTTGAACTGAAATAGCCCATGTTATTCTCCTGATTGGCAAGCACAGACCAGCTTCATACTTGTTTCTGCAGCTGCTTAAGCGTTTGATCTTTTTGAATGTAATGTTTTGGTAAGCTCTCGCCTCCCATGGCAGTGTCTCACTTCAGTAAGCCTCTAATTAGAGTAACCGTCTTCATAACATGACCTAACTAATATTAAAAATTCTTTCATGGGATGTGAGCGTCGCTGGCAAAGCCAGCATCTGCTGCCCATATAATGCTCTTGAACTGAGTGTCTTGCTGGACAGGCTAGGGTGGCATGGTGGCACAGTGGTTGACACTGCTGCCTCTCAGCGCCAGGGACCAGGGTTCAATTCCGGTCTTGGGTCACTGTCTGTGTGGAGTTTGCACATTTTCCCAGAGTCCAGATGGGTGCTCTGGTTTCCTCCCCATCTGACGAAGGAGCAGCGCTCCGAAAGCTTATGGTATTTGCTACCAAATAAACCTGTTGGACTTTAACCTGGTGTTGTGAGACTTCTTACTGTGTTCCTCCCCCAGTCTAGGTTTCCTCCCCCAGCGGGTTTGGGTTGATTGGCCATATTAAATTGGCCTTAATGTCCCAAGATGTGTAGGTTAGGGGGATTAGTGGGGTAAATACGGGGGGGCTACAGGGATTAGTGGGATAAATATGGGGGGCTACAGGGATTAGTGGGGTAAATGCATGGGGCTATGGCAATAGGGTCTGGTGCACACTCAATGGGCTGAATAGCCTCCTTTTTGCACTGTAGGGATTCTATGATTTCATAGTCAACTGTAGTGTAGATTTGGTGTAGTTTTGTCAGTGCAGACTCGATGGGCCGAAGGGCCTCTACTGTACTGTATAACCCTAATGACTCTATAACTGCATTGCTGTGGGTCTGGAATCACATAGACCAGACCAGGTAACGATGGGAGATTTTCCTCCTCTGAGGGACATTAGTGAATCAGATGGGTTTTGTTTTTACAACAATCAGTGATAGTTGTGTGGTTCCATTTGTGAGATTTTTCTGGGCAGGATTTTCTCCCCGCGACATAGTCCACTGCCAGAGGGCAGAGATCTTCCTGATCCCTGATGTCTATGGGGTTTTGCGTGCCCCGCACCCTATGCCGGCGGGGTTTGCCACTGGCAGGGCTGGAAGTTCCCACTTGCAGGAAGGGCTGGAAAATTTTGGCTATTGAATTTAAATTCCACCAGGGATGGTGGGATTTGAACACCCTGTTGCTGGGTCGTCTGGATTGCTGGTCTAGTGACATTACCTCTCTGACACGATCTACCCTAAAGGAGCTGAAATACTTACACTGATATTCACGGGGGAACAGCTTCCTATTGCATCGGAGTTGACACTGAGATATACACACATACACATGTGGGGAGATATGAGTCTGTGGATGGTAAAAAGTTAAAAGTAATGTTTATTTATTAGTGTCACAAGTAGGCTTACATTAACACTGCATTGAAGTTACTGTGAAAATCCCCCACACTCCAGCACCTGTTTGGGTACACTGAGGGAGAATTTAGCATGGCCAATGCACCTAACCAGCATGTCTTTCGGACTTTGGGAGGAAACCGGAGCACCCGGAGGAAACCCACGCAGACACGGGGAGAACGTGCAGACTCCACATGGACAGTGACCCAAGCCAGGAATCGAACCGGGTTCCTGGTGCTGTGAGACAGCAGTGCTAACCACTGTGCCGTCGTGCCACCCCAGGTTAGAGGTTAGAGTGAAGTGTTACTGTCCATCCCGTGGCTCTAATGGTAACATTCACATCTCTGGGTCATGGGTTCAAATCCCAAACCAGAAAACCGAGCACAGAATCTAGACACACTCCCTCTGCTGACCTGAGGGGGTGCCGCACTCTTGGCAGTGCCAACTTTCAGATGTGAAAGATGCCAGTGGCACTTTCTGAAGAGGGTCAGGGGGGAGCTCTGTACCCTCCCCCAGAACTGATCAATATTGATCCCTCAACCAACATCACTAAACCAGATAATCTGGTAATTGTTACAGTGCTGTTCATGGGATTTTGCTGTGCGACTCATGAACAGCTTCTTCCCTGCTGCCATCAGACTTTTGAACGGACCTACCATATATTAAGTTGATCTTTCTTTACACTCTAGCTATGACTGTATCACTATATCCTGCACTCTCTCCTTTCCTTCTCCCCTATGTACTCTATGAACGGTATGCTTTGTCTGTATAGTGCGCAAGAAACACAACATGTATCCCAATACATGTGACAATAATAAATCAAATCAAATCCCTTATCCACTGCCGTTTTCCCTTATATTACAACAGCCAGGATTAATGCACTTTGTAAGTATTTTGATTGGCTGTAAAGAACTTTGCGATGTCCAGTGGTTGTGAAAGGTTCATAGACAAAGGGTGGAATTTTCCCGTCCAGCCTGCCACGGGAAGCGTAGCAGGTGGAACATGGACCATGCAAAGGTCCATTGACCTTGGGTGGGATTTTCCGGCCTTGGGGCGAGTGCAGCTGGAAAATCCCACCCATAAGGTTATTTTTTAATTAAATTGCTGAAGCACTGGATTGCAACAGACCTCCCTCCCCCCCCATGCCCGCTCCTTCACGGAGTTACCGCTGGCACACTACCTTGTTCTGCACTGTCAGGCCTAACGTCAACTACACAATTGTGGTTGGCGATTTTCTCGGAGCTCGTTCTGCTCCATCGCTGTAACTTTGTCATTAAATGTGGGAGAGTCCTCATTTGCAGGTGTGTAATGGAAGGAGCAAGAACAGACCTGGCTGAGTCCCAGCGTATATCTTAGGCCGAACCGCCTGCACCTTCTTATATTTCCTAATGCCTTTATTGAGAGTCTGCTCATGCCCAGGTGGTCACAGAGTATCCCACCCTCTCTCTGGGCCATCCAAGATTCGAAAACTCCCCTTTCCCCATTGTTTCCACATGATTGTGACTTGACTTCTGCCCTCTTTCTCCAGCGGAGCTCAGGAGAAAACCTTTGGGCCTATTCTTTCCAACTGTAGTGGTGAATGAATTTTGAGAGTCACACAGTCACCCAGACCCATTCATCTATCTTCTCCTGTCTTGCTTACCTGTGCTAGCTGCATTTCCAGTTCTTGGGTTAGAGTTATAGAGGTTTACAGCATGGAAACAATACCTCCGGCCCAACTTGTCCATGTCGTCCACTAAGCTAATCCCAATTGCCCGCATTTGGCCCATACCCCTCTATACCTATCTTACCCATTTAACTGTCTAAATGCTTTTTAAAAGACAAAATTGCACCCGCCTCTACTACTACCTCTGGCAGCTTGTTCCAGACACTCACCACCCTCTGTGTGAAAAAATTGCCCCTCTGAACCCATTTGTATCTCTCCCCTCTCACCTTAAACCTATGCCCTCTAGTTTTAGACTCCCCTACCTTTGGGAAAAAATGTTGGCTATCTAGCTGATCTATGCCCCTCATTATTTACTGTCCAGGTCTAGCAAGTCCACCGCGCCTCTCGATCTCTTTAGGTTTGCAACCCTCCTGGATCTCTGCGCTCTTCCAATTCTGACCTCCCTTTGTTTGCGGATTGTTCCTTTAACTATCTGACCACCATTCGATGAAAGTTCCTCCTTTAAACATCTCTCTCCTTTTAAAATGGATCTCATCATCTGTCCAAATGTCTCCTTCAGGGCCAATTCTCTCCTGTGAATTTCCGGTGTCTTTTTTGCTACATTAAGGATGCCGCAGTAATGCAAGTTGTTGTTACCAGTTCAAGAGTACAGTGCCAGCTTCAGTTCTAATGCTGCCCATTGCTTACACCCTCTTTCCTCAGATGTAAACGAGTGTGCCAGTAACCCGTGTCTCAATGGTGGGACCTGCGTGGATGATGTAAACCGATATGCCTGTCTCTGTCGCGGTGGCTGGGCTGGCTATAACTGCCAACTTGCCTCAAACTCACGTAAGTCTTGCAAGATTGTTCAATCCCGGCACACTTCCCAATCCTCAGGGCTTGTGGGAAGAGAGCAGAGCGCAAATTCCAGGCCGTAACCCAATGCGGCACCGAGGGAGTGCTGCACTGTCGGAGGTGCCGTCTTTTGGTTGAACTGGCTCTCCAGTTCTTTCCGGGATGGCACAGTGGTAAGCATTGCTGCCCACAGCACCAGGAACTCTGGTTCCATTCCTGATTTGGGTCACTGTCTGTGCAGAATCTGCACGTTCTCCCCGTGTCTGTGTGGGTTTCCTCCGGGTGCTCCAGTTTCCTCCCACAGTCCGAAAGACATGCTGGTTAGGTGAATTGGCCATGCTAAATTCTCCCTCAGTGTACCTGAACAGGCGCTGGAGTGTGGCGACTAGGGGATTTTCACAGTAACTTCATTGCAGTGTTAATGTAAGCCTTCTTGTGACACTAATGAATAAACTTTAAATTTTAAAATAATTATATTCAGATTGACAATGATAGCTGTCATCACAAGCTTATGAAATCATTTACAATCAGTTACCAGAAAATGACGCTAATAAATAAACTTTAACATATGACATGGAGCAGAGTTGAAAGATGAGTGATGTGAACTACCCTCTGTGGTGATGGCAGGCAGTGCTAACTCTTAATTTAAACAATTGGTATAACTCAGCTTCTACCAGGCGGTAAGTCCAGCACACGGTGTACAGTTTTGGATTAGGAATTCTTGCTGCTTTTAGCAGCGAGCTCTGTGGGAATCGGAGAACGTTACCAGGCTGATTTCTATGCGGGAATGCAAGTCCTGTCTAATGCTAACTATCTCAATCACTTGGGATTGATCGCAAGGTATCTCCAGCGACAATGGGACCCCTGTTCCCTTCAGAAAAAGAGAGCCCGCTCGCTGTTCGGGGGCAGAGATCAGTTACAGCCACAAAGGATGGAACGTAGCGAGTGAATAGCACAGCGGAGAGATAAGTCGCTTCCAGTCTCTCTCTCATCTCATTCTCGCATTGATCTGTCACACATTATGTGGGAGACAACCGGTCACGGAGTTTAATCGTGACTCCCAGCGGCCAGGCCATTTCTGAGACGGTTTTAATTTTTCAGTGATTGAAGACGCCCTGCTCAAAAAAAGCAGAAAGAGAGACAAACAGAACAGTGACTTGCATTTACATTACATATTTCATGCCCTTGATTTGATTCAATTTATTATTGTCACATGTGTTGGTATACAGTGAAAAGTATTGATTCTTGTGCACTATACAGACAAAGCATACCATTCATAGAGTACAAAGGGGAGAAGGAAAGGAGAGGGTGCAGAATATAGTGTTACAGTCATAGCTAGGATGTAGAGAAAGATCAGCTTAATATAAGTAGGTCCATTCAAAAGCCTGATGGCAGCAGGGAAGAAGCTGTTCGTGAGTCGGTTGGTACATGACCTCAAACTTTTGTATCTTTTTCCTGACGGACGGAGGTGGAAGAGAGAATGTCCAGGGTGCGTGGGGTCCTGAATTATGCTGGCTGCTTTGCCGAGGCAGCGGGAAATGTAGACAGAGTCAATGGATGGGAGGCTGGTTTGAGTGATGGACTGGGCTACGTTCACAACCTTTTGTAGTTTCTTGCGGTCTTGGTCGGAGGGGCCATACCAAGCTGTCTTACAACCAGAAAGTATTTTACAACCACTTAAGTACATTTTTGAAACACAATCACTGCAATGTAGAAAAACTGGTGGCCAATTGTCAAACAGCAATGTCCCAGAAACAGCAACAAGATAATGACTCGATTATCTGTTGGTTGAGGGATAACTATTGACCAGGACACAAAGGAGAAGCCTCCATCTCGTCTCCAAACAAAATACCCATGGGATCTTTTACGTTCAGACAGGGTCTTGGTTTAATGTTTCATTTAAAAGATGGCATTTCTGACAGTGCAGCACTCCCTCAGTACAGGACTGAGGCACAGACCCAGGTTATATCCTCAAGTCTCTTTCATAGAAACATAGAAATCATAGAACTCATAGAAACCCTACAGTGCAGAAGGAGGCCATTCGGCCCATCGAGTCTGCACCGACCACAATCCCACCCAGGCCCTACCCCCACATATTTACCCGCTAATCCCTCTAACCTATGCATCCCAGGACTCTAAGGGACAATTTTTAACCTGGCCAATCAACCTAACCCACACATCTTTGGACTTTCGAGTGGGTCTTGAACCTGCAACCTTCAGATGTGGAAGGGAGAGTGCAACTCTAAGCCATATCTAACATTCCATATTGTATCCTTTTAGAAATATGTGGACATTACATCTGGGACACAACCATGCCTATAAATTGGTTAGTTGCTTCCAACAAGGGGTGGCATGATGGCACAGTGGTTAGCACTGCTGCCTCACAGTGCCAGAGACCCGGCTCAATTCCAGCCTTGGGTGACTGTGTGGAGTTTGCTCTTTTGTCCTGTGTCTGTGTGGGTTTCCTCTGGGTGCTCCGGTTTCCTCCCACACTCCAAAGATGTACAGGTTAGGTGGATTAACACATTGAGGGAGAGCTGTTATGGAATTTGTAACATTGAAAATACAATTGGAATGGCATCCGTTGCTATGTCAGCTCCTGTGCAAGCACAGTACACTGGGAATAAAGGAGTTGGGCAGGATTTTCCAGCCATTCTTATAGGTGGGATCTTCTGGTCCCACCAATGGTGACCCCCCACCCCCCATCAAGGGTTCTCCAGCAGCGGAGGGTGCGAACAACAGGTAACCCAATTGATAGTGGCAGGACTGGAAGATGCCACCACACTGGCCAATGGCGAACCACCTTCACCACCACAAAACACAACGCGGGGAAGGGGGATGGTAGAAAATCCCACCCATTATTCTTAGAATGCTATTGGCTTGTGTGTGCCTCAGTTTCAAATGTTTTACATTGACAGTTCCCACCAGAGATTACTTTGCCTCTTTGGTGGTTCTGTTAATGTTTTGTCAGTGTTAGCTCCTGTCTGTTCTGAATGAGGTGGCAGGTCCTACATCATGGTAAAATTGGGCTCATGGGTTCCCTAGTGTATGAAAAGGAAAAAAATAGAACTTGTGTTTATATAGCGCCTTTCACAACCTCAGGATATCTCAAAGCACTTTAAAACCAGTGATGTACTTTTGAAGTGTAGTCATTGTTGTAATGTGGTCTGTGGATCTGCTGATCTGCACAAAGCTAACTCCCACAAACAGTTACGTAATAGTGACTAGATAATCATGATGCTGGTCGAGGGATGAATGTTGGCCAGGACATCAGAAGAATTGTCCTGTTCTCCTTCAGACAGTGCCATGGGATCTTCTGCGTCCACTGGAGATTTATTTTGCCCACTCCCCGTTGTCCTTCTGTGGTATTGAGCCTTTGGGCAGTATTTTACCATCTTTCGTCTGAGTGCTAGGTGGGATCTTTTATGTTCACCTGAGAGGGTAGGCCGATCGCGGCCCCACTGCCCCCCCCCTCCCCCCCGCCCCCCACCGATCACAGCTCCACTGCCCTCCCCCCACCGATCGCGGCCCCTCTACCCTCCCCCACCGATCATGGCCCTGCTTGCCTTCCCCCCCCACCGATCGCTGCAGAGTGGCAGCTGGCCCCTCCCCCATTAGCCCTGCACTGCCCGGTGGGCATTGCCCAGGTACCAAACTGGCATTACCCAATTGCCAGGGTGGCACTACCAGTCTGGCACTGTCCAAGGGGCAACTTGCCCTCGGCCTCCGCAGGAGGCCTCAGTGGCCTCCGGTTCCACCAGCAAGGCCAAGTTGACTGCTCCCTGTTCATGGGGAGCATATCTGTTCCTCGCCAGCGCGGACCTTTCCCGGCGAGGCGATAAAGGGCAGGCCTTGACGATTGAGTGCCGGGCTCACGAAGCAGATGTAAAACAGTATTTGAATAAATTTACATGCATTAACCTGCCTCCCGCCCATTTCCAGCAAAAGGCTGACTGCGCTGGAAATCCGCGCTCATAAAATGGCGCCAGTCGCGAACACTGGCGCCAATCTCGCTGATCACTTTACACCCCACTTTATGACCACTTTGCGCCCAAAAACGGGTGCAACGTGATGGTAACATCGCCCCCTCTACCTTGAATCACTGAACTCTGCCTGGGATTAGTGCTTGCACAGTGTTGAATCAAAGCTTTTTGATTAAGCAGCTATGAAGGAATTGTGATTTCTCTCCGTGCCTGGTTAGTAACTGAGAGGTGATGGTGTTCCGCAGGTACAAGCATACGAATTAGGAGCAGGAGTAGGCCATTCATCCCCTCGTGTCTGCTTTTGTCATTTAATCAGATCATGGTTGACCTGATTGTGGTTTCAACTCCACTTCTTTGTCTACCCCCTATCCCCTTTGACTCCTCTGCCAGTTTGGACTCTGTCTAACTTAAAAATATTCAATCAACCAGCCTTTACTGTTTGCTAGGGTGGAGAATTCCATCGACCAATGACCCATTGAAAGAAAATAATTCTCCCTCACCTCTGTCTTAAGCGGGAGACCCGAGTTCTTGTCTGTTCCACAAGGGGAAACATCACCCTGTCAAGTCCTCTCAGGATTTTGTATTTTTCAATAAGATCGCCTCACCAGGGTGGCACGGTGGTACAGTGGCTAGCACTGCTGCCTCACAGCTCCAGGGATCTGGGTTCAATTCCCGGCTTGGGTCACTGTCTGTGTGGAGTTTACACGTTCTCCCCTTGTTTACATGGGTTTCCTCCGGGTGCTCTGGTTTCCTCCCACAGGTCAAAGATGTGCAGGTTAGGTTGATTGACCATGTTAAATTGTCCCTTAGTGTCCCAGGACGTTAGGGGGATTAGCAGGGTAAGTATGTGGGGTTTCAGAGATAGGGCCTGGGTGGGATTGATGTCGGTGCAGATTTGATGGGCCGAATGGTCTCCTTCTGCACTGTCGGATTCTATGATAAAAGGAGGCCACTCAGCCCATTCAGTGGCCAAGGGTCAGATGCAATGTTGTGCTAGTCACTTCTACTGTAAGCAACAGCATTTTTGCAACTATGAAATAGCACTCGGTGCATAAGGTGCCAAACTTCTCTGAGGCAACGAGCCACAAATCCACTTCATCAGGAGGGCATCCTGGATGCGTCACACATCTTGCTTGGATCATCTGCCACTCCCATCATTCATAATTTCAAGCACTTTTCTATTCATTCACGGGATGTGGGTGTCGCTGGCCGGGCCAGCATTTATAACCCATCCCTAATTGCCCTGGACCAGAGGATACTTTCCTTTAAGAGTGGAGTCACGTGTGCAGCAGATCAGGTAAGGACGGCAGATTTGCTTCCCTAAAGGACATTAGCGAACCAGATATTTCTTTTACGATGGCCCACGGTGGTTCATGGTCATCAGTAGACTTTCACATCCAGATTTTTATTGAATTAAAATGTCACCATCTGCCACGGTGGGATTCGAACCCACATTACCCTGGGTCTCTGGATTATTAGTCCAGTGACTGTGCCACCACTTAGAGGGGTGTGGTCGCCTATCAGGTGAAGCTGATGAACCCCTCACTTAGTTTAGCTTATCAGCTCATAGACTCGCAAATCCTTCTTTTTCATGTGTTTATCCAGTTCCATTTTGCGAATTATTCTTTCACCAACTTTTCCGACAGTGCATTCTAGACCATTACTAACTGTGTTGATTCATGAGATGCCCCCTCATCTCTGCCCTGGTCCGATTATATTTTAAATTCAGGGCACCCTATTACTGATGTCTACGGAAACAATTTCTTCCTGCTTGCTCTATCGAGGCCTTTCATAATTTGATGCCTTTATTATAAATCTTCTCTTTAACCTTCCCTCCCACTCGGAGATCAATCGTACCTCCTCTAGTCTCACCACGTAACTTAAATCCATCTTCCCTGATACAATTCAGATAAATCTCTTTCACACCCTCTCCAAGGGCGTTCGGCACCTTCTTAAAGTGTATTGTCGAGAATGGAACACAGTACTCCAGCCAAGGCCTCACCAAGAATCTAAATGTTCGGCATCTCTTCCGTGATTTTGTTCCCTTTGCCGTTACTTACACAAATCTCCTCTTCCTGACGACAGACTGGACTGCGTCGCAGAGTGACCCCTCCTACAGTCGCCAGCCACGTTGCACAGACATTCAAGGCTCGCAGCATTGCAGCTGTGAGTCAGGCTTCCGGCTCAGTGGAAAGGATGTTCGACAGTGTCGAGGTAAGGTGACGTCTATTGCGTTATATATTTAAAAGAATTGCAGGTTGCTTTAAGAGCTGATCACGTGATTTGAAGGTGATGTCGTCACCATGTTGCCACCGGCTGCTGTTTCACTTTCAGTTTTGTATTCTGTGCAATGCAGAGAGCATCTCTCTCAATAAAACCTGTTGTGTGTTAGTTTGAACCTACATGTGAAAACCAGATCTTTTTTTGACATAGTTAGGACATTACATATTGTAATTGTAGCTGAGGTTCTTCACTCAGCCCAGTTCACAATGTGAGAGTGGTTCTTTGTGTGAATTTCAAATGGCTCACCATCACCCAGTTCACCTTGGACTAGTCACCAACTGAATTTACATAGCACCTTCTATGTGGTAAATCATAGGGCGGCACGGTGGCACAGCTTTGCCACCTCACAGTGCCAGGGACCTGGATTCAATTCCGACTTTGGGTCACTGTCTGTGTGGAGTTTGCAAATTCTCCCCACGTCCACATGGGTTTCCTCCGGGTGCTCTGGTTTCCTCCCACTGTCCAAAGATGTGTAGGTTACGTGGATTGCCGTGCTAAATTGCCCGTTAGGCCCTGATTTTACCAGCATCGATTTTACCGAAATCAGGGTGGGCGAGGTTTGCAGAATGGCATTCTCCATTGGCCTCAAGCGGGCGTGCTGGTAAAATCCCGGCACGAATGCCCAAAGATATGTGAATTATGTAAATTAGGAGGATTAGGGTAAATACATGGGTTACGGCGCTTGGGCCTGGATGGGATCTCTGTCAGAGAGTTGGCGCAGACTCGATGGGCCAAATGGCCTCCTTCTACACTGGAGAGATTCTATGATTCTATGAAAACAACCCATGTACGGAGGGGTTAGAATCGGTGAGCAAAATACTACTTCAGTGAGATAGGTTTTAAGGGGATGCAGAGAGGTTTAAGGGCGGGGGGACAATGGGTGGTTTTCAGAGCTGAAGACATGATTACCAATATCGGAGAGATGAAACTGAGGATGTGCAAGAGGCCACTGTTGGAGTGTTCACAGATCCTGAAGGAGATTGGGATGGAGGAAGTTACAGGTATTGGGAGAGGGGAGGACATAGAAGGATCTGAAAAGAAGGCTGAGAGTTCTTAAATCAAGGCATTACCAGATCGAATGTAGGTCAGTGAATACAAGAGGAGATGAGCGAGCGGCACTTGGTACCATTGTGCCTCCACTCTGAATGGTACCCCAGGCACATGGAGCCAAATGGCCGACTCCTGCTCCTATTTCTTAAGATCATTGGTTAGGTGCAGGCCATTGATCACTACTGAATTATATTAATATATTGCTTTAAGAGCTGATCACATGATTTGAAAGTGATGTCGTTAGGGTGTTGCCACCGGCTGCTGTTTCACTTTCAGTTTTGTATTCTGTGCGGTGCAGAAAGCATCTCTCTCAATGAAACCTGTTGTGTGTTAGTTTGAATCTGTCGAAGAGAATAAAAGAGGAGTCTTTGAGTCCATGTCAGGCTCTAGTAAAACGGTTTTCTTTCCACATGCATGGGGGAGAATCAGCCCGGATCCAGTGAAGCCAAACATAGAACATAGAACAATACAGCACAGAACAGGCCCTTCGGCCCACGGTGTTGTGCCGAGCTTTATCTGAAACCAAGATCAAGCTATTCCACTCCCTATCATCCTGGTGTGCTCCATGTGCCTATCCAATAACCACTTAAATGTTCCTAAAGTGTCTGACACCACTATCACTGCAGGCAGTCCATTCCACACCCCTACCACTCTCTGCGTAAAGAACCTACCTCGGATATCCTTCCTATATCTCCCACCATGAACCCTATAGTTATGCCCCCTTGTAATAGCTCCATCCACCCGAGGAAATAGTCTTTGAACGTTCACTCTATCTATCCCCTTCATCATTTTATAAACCTCTATTAAGTCTCCCCTCAGCCTCTTCCGCTCCAGAGAGAACAGCCCTAGCTCCCTCAACCTTTCCTCATAAGACCTACCCTCCAAACCAGGCAGCATCCTGGTAAATCTCCTCTGCACTCTTTCCAGCGCGTCCACATCCTTCTTATAGTGAGGTGACCAGAACTGCACACAATATTCCAAATGTGGTCTCACCAAGGTCCTGTACAGTTGCAGCATAACCCCACGGCTCTTAAACTCCAACCCCCTGTTAATAAAAGCTAACACACTATAGGCCTTCTTCACAGCTCTATCCACTTGAGTGGCAACCTTTAGAGATCTGTGGATATGGTCCCCAAGATCTCTCTGTTCCTCCACAGTCTTCAGAACCCTACCTTTGACCCTGTAATCCACATTTAAATTAGTCCTACCAAAATGAATCACCTCACATTTATCAGGGTTAAACTCCATTTGCCATTTTTCAGATCAGCTTTGCATCCTATCTATGGGATCTCTTTGCAGCCTACAACAGCCCTCCACCTCATCCACTACTCCACCAATCTTGGTGTCATCAGCAAATTTACTGATCCACCCTCCAGCCCCCTCCTCTAAGTCATTAATAAAAATCACAAAGAGCAGAGGACCAAGCACTGATCCCTGTGGCACTCCGCTAGCAACCTGCCTCCAATCCGAAAATTTTCCATCGACCACCACCCTCTGTCTTCGATCAGACAGCCAGTTACCTATCCAATCGGCCAACTTTCCCTCTATCCCACACCTCCTCACTTTCATCATAAGCCGACCATGGGGGACCTTATCAAACGCCTTACTAAAATCCATGTATATGACATCAACTGCCCTACCTTCATCAACACACATTTAGTTACCTAAAGTCCAGTCTGTATCTAGGCTGATTCTGCAGATACAAAGGCTGTACACATTACTCATACTGTTCTCTGGAGTCCAGAGTATTGTAATACAGGGTATCATTGATACAAATAGCTTGAATTGATTATAGTCGATCACATTAGGCGGGTCTATTGTCCTGACAACTTCATGTTAATTGGTGTGTCCGGCTATCCTTGTCTATCTGTTTTATGATACAAAAGCGATGTGTGTGATAAATAGGTTTCGATGGTGTGATAACCATCCCATCTCCCCAGTGTCTGGAAACAATGGCTTCTCTAGACTCTGGGGCCTTGTTAATCAGTATCGACCCTGCATTGTTCGCCAAGGCCTTGAAGTGATTTCACCTGTAAGGTAACTGTGTTGGCAGTCTGAGATGTTAATTGGGTGTGTCTACCCTTTCTTAGACATTCCTTTTCCTGCTGTTACATGCACATCCTGGATTTGCCCCAATATTGGATTTTGTCCTATTACAGAATCTATATCTGTTCAATATTTTTACTGACTTACTGTCCCTGGGTGTGTCTCGCTTTCAGATGTGGACGAATGTGAGCTGTTTCAAACAGGCCGCTTGGCCCGTCTTTGCGTACACTCCTGCGTGAACACGCCAGGTTCATATCAATGCGTGTGTCCCTCCGGATACAACCTACTGGAGGATTCACGGGCCTGTGAAGGTAAGAACGCCTGATGTTCCCATCCCACCACCTGCTGTTGTCCGGGTACCTCACTATTGCCCACCCATTATATTCGATGTAAGTCACTATTGCCTGTCTTATTCTAAATGTTAGCCATGATGTGGAGGTGGACTGCGGTGGGCACAGTAAGAAGTCTCACAACACCAGGTTAAAGTCTAACAGGTTAATTTCATCAGGTGATGAAGGAGCAGTGCTCCGAAAGCTCGTGATTCCAAATAAACCTGTTGGGCTTTAACCTGGTGTTGTGAGACTTCTTACTATCCTAAATGTGACTGTGTCAGCTATACATTATTGCCCATTTCATTACTGTCACTTTGCTCCTACAGATATAAATGAGTGTACAAGCAATCAACACAACTGTACCAGAGAGGAGATTTGTATTAATATACATGGCGGATTCCACTGTGTCTACCCAGAGTGTCCAAAGTCTCGCCTCAATGCTAGCTACGTAAAAACATCACAATTGTAAGTGCTGGTGCTTCGAAAGATCTCGATCGGACATAAGGGATTGGCAGTGGATTGCTACGTTTCAATGAGAAAAACCAGACAGCAGAAAATATTTAAGCACAGGGGCAGTGCAGTGAGGAGTCACTTAACTGATCTCCTCTATCTGAGATATAGGAAACAAGGAAAATGGACTTCCGGACCCAAACGTTAGCCTCTGAATGGATATATCATCGTTGAGGGTCTTAGCTCAGGTTGATTAGGATCATAGAATCCCTACAGTGCAGAAGGAGGCCATTCGGCCCATCGAGCCTGCACCGGCAGCAATCCCACCTAGACCCTATCCCCATAATCCTCACATATTTACCTTGCTAATCCCCCTGACACTAAGGGGCAATTTAGCATGGCCAATCCACCTAACCCGCACATCTTTGGATCGATAGGGACGACTGGAGGCAAGGCTTGTGATAAACTTTATCTTTCGTTAAACATTTTTCTCCCTATATCCAGGATCAGGTTTAGCACGAGGATTCATGCACAATCATCCCTCATCTAGCTCTACCTATCATATAGTCTTTTATCACTGATGCTGTGGACCTTATTTAACACTGACCCCTTATGCTACACACTCCCCCTCCATCACCCCCCCC
Source organism: Mustelus asterias (assembly GCF_964213995.1). Classification (NCBI taxonomy): domain Eukaryota; kingdom Metazoa; phylum Chordata; class Chondrichthyes; order Carcharhiniformes; family Triakidae; genus Mustelus; species Mustelus asterias. The sequence continues at coordinate 15,080,301 of NC_135818.1, read as the reverse complement.
CCTCTCCCCCACCCCCCACCCTGAAGTCTCTGACAATATTTGGTACATTATTTACATTACCCCACACTCCACCCGCCCCCTTCCCACCCCATGATGCTATTAAATACATTTACATTATCTCACATCTCCCCTCAAAGTCTCTGCCTTCATCCCTCGTTCAGCATCATTTAGCACAAGGACTTTAGGGGCGGCATAGTGGCACAGTGGTTAGCACTGCTGCCTCACAGCGCCGGGGACCTGGGTTCGATTCCCGGCTTGGGTGACTGTGTAGAATTTGCACACTCCCCCTGTGTCTGCATGGGTTTTCTCCGGGTGCTCCGGTTTCTTCCCACAGTCCAAAAGGCTTTCTGGTTAGGTGCATTGGCCGTGCTAAATTCTCCCTCCGTTTACCCGAAGAGGCGCCAGAGTGTGGCCACTCGGGGATTTTCGCAGTAACTTCATTGCAGCGTTAATGTAGGCTTTGTGACATTAACAAATAAATAATATCCCGAAGCCTCACCATGTCTATCCAACTGAAACATTCTCGGCCTAATTCCTTTCTAGGTGTTTGAAAGTCCCTTACAGTACATGTGGAGGATGCTGTTCTAATCTCCCAAACTGCTTGCAGTCCAGCCCCTTGCTGTAGGCATAGAGAGTGCACACCTGAAATGTTATCACAGAATCATAGGATCATGGGCCGAATTGCCTACAGTGCAGAAGAAGGCAATTCGGCCCATCGAGTCTGCACTGACCACAATTCCACCCAGGCCATGGACCATAAGACATAGGAGCAGAATTAGGCCACTCGGCCCATCGAGTCTGCTCCACCATTCAATCATGGCTGATATTTTTCTCATCCCCATTCTCCTGCCTTTTCCCCATAACCCCTGATCCCCTTATTAATCAAGAACCTATCTATCTCTGTCTTAAAGACACTCAATGACCTGGCCTCCACAGCCTTCTGCGGCAAGGAGTTCCACAGATTCACCACCCTCTGGCTGAAGGAATTCCTCCTCATCTCTGTTTTAAAGGATTGTCCCTTTAGCCTGAGGTTGTGCCCTCTGGTTCTAGTTTTTCCTACTAGTGGAAACATCCTCTCCACGTCCACTCTATCCAGGCCTCGCAGTATCCTGTAAGTTTCAATAAGATTCCCCTCATCCTTCTAAACTCCAGCAAGTACAGACCCAGAGTCCTCAACCGTTCCTCATACGACAAGCTCTTCATTCTAGGGACCATTCTTGTGAACCTCCTCTGGACCCTTTCCAAGGCCAGCACATCCTTCCTTAGGTATGGGGCCCAAAACTGCTCACAATATCCAAATGGGGCCTGACCAGAGTCCTATTCTCAAAGCCCCACATATTTACCCTGCTAATCCCCCTGACACTATGGTTAACTTAGCATGGCCAATCAACCTAATCCGTACATCTTTAGACTTGTTCCTAACTCTTACAATTTTCCCTTTTCTTCACAGCAAGTGTGAGAGAAACCCGTGTCTGGTGGACAACAAGGTGTGCGCAAATGCGGCCTACTCCATTACCTTTCATTACCTCACCTTAACCTCCAACCTCCGAACCCCAAGAGCCCTGTTCCGGATGACGAGCAGCCGATTCACGGGCGATACCATGCGCTTCAGCATTGTAGGGGGCATCGGGCAGAACCATTTCACCATCCAGCGCTCCGACAGGCAGACGGGGGAGCTGGTGCTGGTGCACCCTATCCAAGGCCCTGCCACCTTGGAGGTTGAGATGGAGATGACGGAACTCTCTGGAAAGACGGTCCTGACCAAGCACATCTCCAAGGTCACCATCTTCGTTTCCCGATACAATTTCTAGACGACGTCCTTCTTCTGGTGTGACTCCTGCTTCTGTTTTTTTAAAAAAGAGAATCAAGATAAAGTGTGTATGTAACCAGTAGAGAATTAAAATGCTTTTTAAAAAGAGACGATTAGAATATCAAGCTACACAGCTGCGCACACACGTTAGTGCCTCGGAAGGAAGAGAGAAGCCCACTGAGGAAAAAGGCTGGAGATCTGTGGGGAGGGAGGGAGAGTCTGATGGTTGTATTAGTTCCGTGGTAGCAGATTCAGCTCTGTATTAGGGACCCTGCATATGCAAACATTTCTTCATTATTCACAAAGACCCCCCCCCCCCCCCGCCCCCCACCGCCACCTCACCTTGGGCGAGATCTTTCAGCCACGCACGCCCCAAGACCGGAAAATCCCACCTGAGGTTATCGGACCTAACGGCCAGTCTGAGGAGAGAAAACAAGAAGCAAAATTCAACTTAACTAATCTTTTTAAACAACTGTTCTAAAAATTTGGCGCTGTCTTATAGAAATGTCAATTCAGTTGACTTATCCTTTCCCTCACATTGAAAACACGGTCACATGTCAGTGTGGTAAGGACAGCCACTCCAGACTGAGCTTGGCCCTAAATTCCCTCGCTATCCCTCACCCCTGTGGGACTGGCCTCCCCGTCTGTCCTCCAAGACTAGTCCTGGTTCCACTCAGTGCCTCCCCGACCCTTCATACACCCTCCAAACCTCAGTCCCCTGGTTCCTACCCATCAGCCCTCATCAACCTGTTGCTAAAAGTAGCTCGGGCCTCCTGACCCACTCCACCCCACTTTGGCACCAGCTTCCCCCTGCAAACCTAGCCCTGGTGACCCACTCCTCTCTCCCCCCAGCGCTGCCTCTCTCCAATCATCCCCCCCACCCTACCAATCAAAATGTCCCTTGTTCTTTTTCCTCCGAGATTGTCACCCTGAACTTTACATTTTGCTAGTGCCACAGCTAAGTTATTATACAGGGAGCAGAGTAGGTGCAAAAGCATGTTGGGAGAGTTTTCCATTGCCTTTCTCTCAGTGTGTGTGTCCCCCCCCTCCACTTCCAATCAGTGCCGTTAAGAAGAACATGGCTTTTAGTGTCTGGAGGAGAAATGTGACGGAACTCGAACCATCAGTGTTTGTTAGTGTTATTTCATGAGCTTGGTTTAGGACTGTTTTGTGAATAATGCATTCTCACCAAGCGGTAAACATGTCTCTTACTCACTTGAGATAGGGCTGGGTGTTAAACCACCAGGTAACTCTAGCACTTGTGATATTACGTGAATAATGATTTCTTTGATGAAATACGTATTGGGATTTATTATACAAACACTTGTTAGCTTTTGGACATCTTTTTAATGTTCCCCCTTTCCTCCTCCATACTCAGTGTGTCACACAGTAATTATTTCACATGGATTCGGCCATTCAGTTTCTTTTGACAGTGAGTGATTTGAACTAACTGTTGTGCCAAATCTACATACCTGGAGGAACAGTTTTGAATTCTATCCAGCTGTCTGATTGTGCTGTTGAAGTAGTTCCATTTGAACTTGTGTGCATTAAGAAAGTTGCTCAGTACATTACCTTCATTATTCTGTAGTCCAATTGTTGGTGATATCTTTTTTCCAACTCTGTGCTGCTATCATCACACCTACCATCTCCCTTAATCTCTCTTAATAGCAACATTATTATTGTCATCTCATTCCATCATCATTGGCATCTCATTATCATATCATTACCATCATACCATCCCATTACCATCATCATCATCTCATTACCATTCCATATCATCATATTACCATCATACCATCCCATTACCATCATCATCATCTCATTACCATTCCATATCATTATCATATTACCATCATACCATCCCATTACCATCATTATCATCTCATTACCATTCCATCTCATTATCATATCATTACCATCATACCATCTCATTATCATTTCATTACAATTCCTTCTCATTATCATATCATTACCATCATTATCATCTCATTACCATTCCATCTCATATCATTATACCATTCCATTACCATCATTATCATCTCATTACCATTCATCTCATTATCATATCATTATCATCATACCATCTCATCACCATCATCTCATTGTCATCTCGTCACCATTCCATCATCATTATCATCTCATTACCATTCCATCTCATATCATTATCATACCATTCCATTACCATCATTATCATCTCATTACCATTCATCTCATTATCATATTATCATCATACCATCTCATCACCATCATCTCATTGTCATCTCGTCACCATTCCATCATCATTATCATCTCATTACCATTCCATCATCATTATCATCTCATTACCATTCCATCATCATTATCATCTCATTACCATCCATCAATATTACCATCTTATTATCATATCATTACTGTCCTATCTCAATATCATCTCATTACCATTCCATTTTCATTGTCATCTCATTATCATAATACCACTCCATCACCATCATCATTACCATCTCATTATCATATTATTATTATTCCATCATTATTGTCATCTCATTTTCTTTCCATGAAATGTGGGCGTCGCTGGCTGGGACAGCATTTATTGCCAATCCCCAAAGGCATTGAATAGCCAACCACATTGCTGTGGCTCTGGGGTCACATGTAGGCCAGACTGGGTAAGGATGGCAGATTTCCTTCCCTAAAGGACATTAGTGAACCAGATGGGTTTTTACAATGAGCGACAATGGTTTTATGGTCATCAGTCGACCTTTAATTCCAGATCTGCCATGGTGGGATTTGAACCCGGGTCCCCAGAGCACTACCCTGGATCTGTGGATTACTAGTCCGGTGACAATCTCATTATGCCACTACCTCATATCATTCCATCACCATTATTATACCATCCCATCACCATCGTTATCATTTCATTGTCATCTCATTACCATCCCATTATTATTATCATTACCATTCCAGAACCATCATTGCTATCGTATCATGAAGAATGCTGAGGCCAACAATGCTTCTCTTGCTTTGAAAATCAATTGATTTCTCAAAAGTCACGAAATGAAAATATGACACATGTGGGTGACGTGAATACTTTTCCTTTAGTCACTGCTATGTTAATGAGCTGGTGCAATGGAGTAGGACCTGGGGTTTTGTATGGCCAAGGAGTTTGACATGTTGCTGTGTCCGCTTGACACGTGATTTCCCCGTAACTGATCGAACCCCGCCAATCCGGTATGCGTCAGATTTAAATCATCTAACTATTCTATGTCATCATTATTATGTCAACAATTTTACTGTCAGCATCAATGCCGACATTGCACCATTTTCATCCAAATCACCTCTATCACTCACTCCATCTTCATCACCTCCATCTCATGGTTATGTTTATCTCATCACCTTTCTATCACCACTCCATCCCGTCTCATTCTTCATCCCGTCACCAACTTCATACCATCATTATCAACTAAGACTCATTGTCGCATCATTCATCTGGGGCGGCATAGTGGTTAGCACTGCTGCCTCACAGTGCCAGGGACCAAGGTTTTATTCCGGCCTCGGGTCACTGTTTTGAGTTTGCACGTTCTTCTGCGTGGGTTTCCTCCGGGTGCTCTCATTTCCTCCCACACTCCAAAGATGTGCGGGTTAGGTTGATTGGCCATGATAAATTGACCCTAGTGTTAGGGGATTAGCAGGGTAATTATGTGGGGTTACGGGAATAGGGCCTGGCTGGGATTGTGGTCGGTGCAGGCTCGGTGGCCTCCTTCACTGTAGGGATTTTATGATTCTATGATCTGTTCACCATCACAAAGCCCACCTCAGCATATCATTGCCTCCATCCTAACGTCTCCATTCCAACATCATCTCCATCTTCACCACATTCTGAAGCCCACCACCATTCGCTCACCACCTCCATCGCAACAGTTTAATTTCCATCTTATCATCTCCATCTCACCATTTATTCCATCAAAATTTCCACCCCTTCATTATCTGTCTCAAATCCCTCATGACCCAACTCATACCATCGGCGTTAGTTGACTGTTATCTTTATCTCAATTATGTATAACATTACCTTCATCATGTCTCCTCTCTGTATACATCCCGTCCTCCTTCATCGCCACCATCTCCATGATTAGGAAACAAAATAAGTCAAAGCACCTTCAGCTGTTTTCTACTTTGACCAGTGAGGGTTGACCTTCCTGAAAGGACACATAAGAACATAAGAACATAAGAAATAGGAGCAGGAGTAGGCCATCTGGCCCTTTGAGCCTGCCCCGCCATTCAACAAGATCATGGCTGATCTGAAGCGAATCAGTTCCACTTACCCGCCTGCTCCCCATATCCCCTAATTCCCTTATCGATCAGAAAACTATCTACCCGTGATTTAAACATATTCAACGAGGAAGCCTCCACCACTTCAATGGGCAGAGAATTCCAGAGATTCACTACCCTCTGAGAGAAGAAGTTCCCCCTCAATTCTGTTCTGAACCGGCCCCCCCTTATTTTGAGGCTGTGCCCTCTAGTTCTGGTTTCCCTTCTAAGTGGAAAGAATCTCTCCACCTCTACCCTATCCAGCCCCTTCATTATCTTATATGTCTCTATAAGATCACCCCTCATCCTTCTAAACTCCAACGAGTACAGACCCAATCTGTTTAATCTCTCCTCATAAGCTACACCCCTCATCTCCGGTATCAACCTGGTGAACCTTCTCTGCACTCCCTCCAAGGCCAATATATCCTTTCGCAAATAAGGGGACCAAAACTGCACACAGTACTCCAGTTGCGGCCTCACCAGTGCCTTGTACAGTTGCAGCAAGACCTCCCTGCTTTTATATTCCATCCCCCTCGCGATAAAGGCCAACATTCCATTCGCCTTCTTGATCACCTGCTGCACCTGCAGACTGAGTTTTTGCGATTCGTGCACACCCGTTGAGTTTATGTCATGCTGCAATATCACCATAAATATTCATGAAGTATTTGTCCCAATTTTCCTCTTAACTTCAGGTGCAACTCCTGAACAGTTCTTATTCCTGTGCTTCCGTTTATTTACAGCAAGGGACCAGAATAAGTTTCAGGATGGGTGACATGGTGCTTGGCACTGCCGCTTTCACAGCATCAGCGACCCGGGTTTGATTCCCAGCTTGGGTCACTGTCTATGTAGAGTTTGCACGTTCTCCCTGTGTCTGCGTGGGGTTCCTCCGGGTGCTCCAGTTCCCTCCTATAGTCCGAAAGACGAGCTGGTTAGGTGCGTTGGCCATGCTAAATTCTCCCTCAATGTACCTGAACCGGCACCGGATTTTCACAATAACTTCATTGCAGTGTTAATGTAACCCTACTTGTGACGCTAACAAATAAACTTTAAACTTTATGGAAATTCTACCCTCCATATCTCATCAACCTCACAGCCGAAACTGTGATCACTAGAATTGCAATATTTCCTTGAAGCCCTTTAAATCATCAGAGTATTTTTTACTTCAAAGTCTTTATCTGTTTAGTTTGGACACTTCTGTTAAATAACGTGCCATCGTGAGCAAAAAAAAGGATGTGAACACCCCAAATTGGCATGAGGTAGTTGAGGTAGTCCAACATGTTCAGCAAAGATTACGGGCAGTGATGAGGTCCTGGTCTCCGCCACGTTTCTGTTGCCCACTAATATGCGGGGATCAGCCATCTTCCCACGAGGGGAGAGGGCTAATGGGGGAGAGTCAATGCCAAACCTCTCCAGCGGAACAATTGTGAGCAGGGCTTGGTGTATTCCTGGGAACAGGACATTCATTTTGCCTCCAGGATTGGCCATGCTAAATTGCCCCATAATGTCAGGGAGACTAGCAGGGTCAATAAGTGGGGTATGGGGATAGAGCTGGGAGGGATTGTGGTCGGTGCAGATTCGATGGGCCAAATGGCCTCCTTCTGCACTGGAGGAATTCTATGATTCTAAGGACATGGATTTGGTTAGCATAGGGTGGGAGGGATTTTTAAAAGACTGAGACAGCGCCTGAATTACCCTTCCCTTCTATTGTTCGCCCTGTGCTGGGATGGGCTATTTCCCTGGATATCATGAATTGAACAACCAATGTAATTTGTACTCTGGCATCCTCAGTAGATAGTCCGTTGAGAGCAGAAGAAACAACAAAGAAATGAAAGACTTTTGAATATTTTTATAAGCAATAAATTTCTTATTTGAGTTTTATATTTTGCTGTTATATCGGTCAATAATTTATCTTACTGGAGTTTACTGAGTGAATGTAAACTATATTGTTTCAACCATTAAAGTGTCAAACCATTGAATATGAGTTAAGGTGAATCTGTTCCATAGCGCATACAGTGATGATGCAATTTGTAAAGTTTCTCACATCTCACCTATGGTCCAATGCTTGCACTTCCCCCACTCTCAAGCTGGAAGGTCGTGTGCTTCACAAAATTAAAGAGTCCAGACATCTTTGAGGATAATGCTAATCTTGAGGAGTTGGCATGACTTTATTTTATGTGGATCAAGACATATGCCAACACATGGGGTGGCATGGTGGCACAGTGGTTAGCACAGTGCCTCTATCTTATGATCTGAATACCGGTCAAGTCAGATCCCAGAGTGAAAGCTGGCTTGGTCGATCCTAACGTTTATTTTAGAAACTCTGAAGATCAGTTACTGAACACATTCACAAGAGTCTGCTAGAGTAGAGACATAGGGCCCGATTTTACCAAACTTTTAGCGCCCGTTTTCGGGCGCGAAATCGTGGTAAAGTTGGGCGTCGGGCCTAAAACGCGGTCCAGACCCGACCCAAGGCCAATTGCGCCTTTACCAGCGGCCGATCCGGGCGCCGATCCGGCACGCGCCCGAATCGGCCAGCGGGCATGCATTTAAATAGGCATAATGAAGTCCATGCCCAACTTACCCAAGGATTCCCACTTTACGAGGCTCCGATCCGATTGGCGCCCGCACGTTTACCGTGTTGCTGAATTCAAGTCCGATAGGGCTTCAACTCAGCAACTGAACCACCGAATCGCCCCCCTGAACCAGCCCAGCAGCCCACCTCCCCCCCGATCGGACCACCCTGGGACGCAGGCCCCGCCAGCAGCCCCCCGCCCCCCCCCAGGGATCGGACTCCCCAGGCCCCTGACCTACCTTGATCGCTGGTGTCCGTCGAAAGCATTTTGCAATGCTGGGTCCTGGCCAGCATTGATGGGGGGGGGGGTGGTTGGGGGGGGGCTGTGACATCTCTTCCCTGGAGGGGGAGGGAGGAGGGGATGTGACGTCTCTTCCCTGAGGGGGGATGGGTAGGGGGGGATGTGACGTCTCCTGCCCCTGGGGGGGGGTGGTTGGGGGGGGGCTGTGACATCTCTTCCCTGGAGGGGGAGGGAGGAGGGGATGTGACGTCTCTTCCCTGAGGGGGGATGGGTAGGGGGGGATGTGACGTCTCTGCCCCTGGGGGGGGCGGAGACATCAGATTCCCCCCCTACCCCCCACTCAGGGAAGAGACGTCAGATTCCCCCCCTAGCCCCCCCCCCCCCCCCCCCAGGGAAGAGACGTCACATCCCCCCCTTCCCCCCCCCCCACCCCAGGGAAGAGACATCACATCCCCCCCTACCGCCCCCGCCCCCCCCCAGGGAAGAGACGTCAGATCCCCCCCCATCCCTCCCCCCCCCCCAACCAGGGAAAAGACGTCACATCCCCCCCCACCCCCCCCCCCCCCCACCCACCCCCCACCAGGGAAAGTCAAAGTGCTGTCAGCGCTGCCTTTGACTTTCGCGCTCGGGAGCGCTGAGTGCTGTCGGCTCCGGGCTGCGCATGCGCAGTTCGGCACTCCAACAGATGCAAATACACTAGGCCCCGCCCACCGGACCCGTGCCGAAAAAAGGCGAATGGGGGCGCTGGAGCGCGGCTGCCGGGCGCAGGTCTGATTTACGACCGCACCCAGCACTTAGAGCCAATTTGGTAAAATTGGCCCCATAGAGTCATAAAATCATAGAGGTTTACATCATGGAAACAGGCCCTTTGGCCCAGCTTGCCCCTTTTTAAAATATCCCTAAGCTACTCCCAATTGCCTGCATATGGCCCATATCGCTCTATACCCATCTTATCCATGTAACTGTCTAAATGCTTTTTAAAAGACAAAATTGTCCCCGCCTCTACTACTATCTCTCGCAGCTTGTCCCAGACACTCACAACCCTCTGTGTGAAAAAATTGCCCCGCTGGACCCTTTGTATCTCTCCCCTCTCACCTTAAACCTGTGCCCTCCAGTTTTAGACTCCCTTGTCTTTGAGAAAATATATTGACTATCTAGCTGATCTGTGCCCCTCATTATTTAGCAAACCTCTATAACATCACCCCTTCGCCTCCGACGCTCCAGAGAAAAAAGTCCCAGTCTATCCAGCCTCTCCTTATAACTCAAACCATCAAGTCCTGGTAGCATCCTAATAAATTTTTTCTGCACTCTTTTTAGTTTAATAATATCCTTTCTATAATAGGGTGACCAGAACTGTACATAGTATTCCAAGTGCGGCCTTACCAATGTCTTGTACAACTCCACCAAGACATCCCAACTCCTGTATTCAATGCTCCGACCAATGAAACCAAGCATGCCAAATGCCTTCTTCACCACTCTGTCCACCTGTGACTCCACTTTCAATGAGCTATGAACATGTACCCCTACATCTCTTTGTTCTATATGCCCTGCCATTAACTGAGTAAGTCCTGCCCTGGTTCAATCGACCAAAATGCATCACCTCACATTTATCTAAATTAAACTCCATCTGCCATTTGTCTGCCCACTGGCCCAATTGATCAAGATTCCGTTGCAACCCTAGATAACCTTCTTCACTGTCCACGATGCCACCCAATCTTGGTGCCATCTGCAAACTTACTAACCTTGCCTCCTATATTCTTATCCAAATCATTAATATAAATGACAAATAACAGTGGACCCAGTATCGATCCTTGGTCACAGGCCTCCAGTTTAAAAAACAACCCTCTACAACCACCCTCTGGCTTCTGTCATCAAGACAATTTTGTATCCATTTAGATACCTCACCCTGGATCCCGTGAGATTTAACCTTATGCAACAAACTACCATGCGGTACCTTGTCAAAAGCCTTGCTAAAGTCCATGTAGACAACATCAACTGCACTGCCCGCATCTACCTTTTTGGTTACCCCTTCAAAAAACTCAATCAAATTTGTGAGACATGATTTTCCATTCACAAAGCCATGCTGACTGTCCTAATCAGACCTTGCCTCTCTAAATGCCTGTAGATTCTGTCTCTCAAAATGCCTTCTAACAACTTACCCATTACAGATGTGAGGCTCACCGGCCTGTAGTCCCCAGGCTTTTCCCTGCAGTCCTTTTTAAACAAAGGCACAACATTTGCCATCTTCCAATCTTCAGGTACCTCACCTGTGACTATCGATGATTCAAATATCTCTGCTAGGGGACCCGCAATTTCTTCCCTAGCCTCCCATAACATCCTGGGATACACTTCATCAGGTCCTGGGGATTCATCTACCTTGATGCGCTTTAAGACTTCCAGCCCCTCCTTCTTTGTAATATGTACACTCCTCAGGACATCACGATTTATTTCCCCAAGTTCCCTAACATCCATGCTTTTCTCAACAGTAAATACTGATGAGAAATATTCATTTAGGATCTCACCCATCTCTTGTGGATCCAAACATAGGTGACCTTGTCGATCCTTAAGAGGCCCTACTCTCTCCTTAGTTACTCTTTTGCCCTTTATGTATTTGTAGAAGCTCTTTGGATTCTTCTTTGCCTTATCTGCCAAAACAATCTCGTGTCCCCTTTTTGCCCTCCTGATTTCCCTCTTAACTCTACTCCTACACTGTCTATACTCTTTAAGGGTTTCACTTGATCCCAGCTGCCAATGCATGGCATATGCCTCCTTCTTCTGCTTGACCAGGGCCTCAATATCCTGAGTCATCCAGGGTTCCCTACTTCTACCAGCCTTGTCCTTCACTCGAAGAGGAATGTGCTTACCCTGAACCATGGTTAACATACTTTTGAAAGCCTCCCACTTACCAGACGTCCCTTTGCCTTCCCACAGACTCCCCCAATTAACTTCTGAAAGTTCCTGCCTGATACCATCAAAATTGGCCTTGCCCCAATTTAGAATTTTAACTTTTGGGCCTGACCTATCATTCTCCACAGCGATCTTAAAACTAATGGAATTATGGTCACTGGTCCCAAAGTGATCCTTCACTAACACTTCTGTCACTTGCCCTTCCTTATGTTTAAAGCGCGGATGGATGGATTCCTGATCGGTAAGGGAATTAAGGGTTATGGGGATCAGGCGGGTAAGTGGTACTGATCCACGTCAGATCAGCCATGATCTTATTGAATGGCGGGGCAGGCTCGAGGGGCTAGATGGCCTACTCCTGCTCCTATTTCTTATGTTCTTATTTCCCAAGAGGAGGTCAGGTTTTGCCATATCTCTAATTGGGCCATTCACATACTGAATAAGAAATTCCTCCTGAATACACTCAATAAATTTCTCTCCATCCAACCCTCTAATACTATGACTGTCCCAGTCAATGTTGGAAAAGTTAAAATCCCCTACTATTACCACCCTACTTTTCTTGGAGCTATCTGTAATCTCCTTCCATATTTGCTCCTCAATTTCCCGCTGACTATTTGGGGGCCTATAGTACAAACCTATCAAAGTGATTTCTCCCCTTCTTATTTCTCAGTTCTACCCATATAGACTCAGTGGGTGAACTCTTGGATATATCCCCCCTCAGTGCTGCTGTGATGTTTTCCCAAATCAAAACTACAACTCCCCCGCTTCTCTTACCTCCTGTTCTATCTTTTCTCCAGTATCTGTACCATGGAACATTGAGCTGCCAGTCCTGTCCCTCCCTTCGCCATGTTTCAGTCCTTTTAACATGAAGAATAAAATGTTTATTCTATTAGTTAGATGGACTGTACTACACTAGATGGCACAGTGGTTGCCTCGCAGCGCCAGGCACCCAGGTTCGAATCCTGGTTTGGGTCACTGTCTGTACGGAGTCTGCACCTTCTCCCTGTTCTGTGTGGGTTTCCTCCGGGTGCTCAGGTTTCCTCCTATAGTCCGAAAGACGTGCTGGTTTGGTACATTGGCCGTGCTAAATTCTCCCTCAGTGTACCCGAACAGGTGCCGGAGTGTGACAACTAGGGGATTTTCACAGTAACTTCATTGCATAAGCCTACTTGTGACACGAACAAATAAAATTATAGAAAAACACTGGAATAAAGGGAAGTGAAGAAACAGTTTTGTTACACATTGGTGCCGCATTTTAGACTGTTGAACACCAATCCTTTATTACGTGCCGCTTGCATCAAGAAGTGCAGATTGTGGTCATGTTCTTGCTTTGTTCTTCCCACAACAACTCTATCATTTGCTATACAGATGTATCCTGGCACAGTGCATGAAATGTGGTCCATGTGAACTTGAGAGAGATCCTGGGGCTCACACATAGCCCGGAAGGAAGTAGCTGGAAACAGAAACAGGAAATGCTGGAAAATCTGAGCAAGTCTGACAGCATCTGTGGAGAGAGAATCGAGCCAACGTTTGGAGTCTGGTTGAGCCTTCTCAGAGCAGCTCTGACATTTGCAGGAGAATGCAAGCCAGTCAATTGGTCCACCACATCAGTGCAGCATCCACAATGAGGACAAATGGAGAAAGATCTGATGAAGGGTCTTGAACGAAGGGTCATCCAGACTCAAAACCTTGGCTCTATTCTCTCTCCACTGATGCTGTCAGACCTGCTGGGATTTTCCAGCATTTTGTGTTTTAGTTTCAGATTCCAGCATCCGCGGTATTTAGCTTTTATCTTATTTGGAAGCAGTGTTGCCTGAATGCAGTACGGAATGTAGTAAGCACTTGGGACTTCTCTGTGAGATGAACTGTAACCAGGATTAGCATTAAACTTTGAGAATTGTGCACCTGCAAATCTCAGATTTAACTCTTCTAATTTGTTCGGACAAGATTTCAAAGCTGTGTTGAAATATTGTGGATTGAGGCCTATTCTCAATGATCTTTTGTTTAAGATACAAGTGAGTGAGCTGCACTGATCTGAGTACTCTTCTGATGAAGAGCTTCTAGTCTTTTTCCATTTGTCTTGATTTTGGATGTTGCACTTATGGAGGATCAATTGACTGGCTTGCATTCTCCTGCAAGTGGAATGTTGCAGCTCCCTTGAAACTGCCAATTTTGTCAAAACATTCTGGATTTTTCGCTGTTTGGTTATGAGCTGAGGTGATAAGAGTAATTTCCGAGTTTAATCCATCTGCAATGTCTGTCTGATTTGATGAATTGTTACTATTCTGTGGTAATGACATGCCAGCAAACTTGCAATTGCTTTAGTTTTCATGAAGTAGAACAACTGAGACACCCAGGGGGATCGATTATACTTTCACTCCAGGACTATGGATCTTATACATGGAATTAGTGAAACGTTGCATGCTGAAAGTTACACAAGTTTCACCATGGCCTTCTACATCTGTGGATACATGCCTTTTAGAATGTGCAGAGGGACTATGTTGGCATTTGCCCCTTTGTAAATCTTGGACAATTATAAATAGTTGCCAACTTCATTATAGCAGAGAATCCGAATCTAGGCAAATGCTTCAGATGGGGTGATGATATTGGTGTTGTCCACGAGGTTGATGGTGTGAAATCTGTGCTCACTGCTCTTTGTCTCATGATGCACTGAGCAAAGTGTTATAAAACAGAGGTGGATCCCCCCTCTGAGAACCAACACCCAAAGAGGAATACCTCACCTTATAATCTGTAAAAAGTGTGTGTGAAGTGGTGTGACCTGCTCTTCAGCAACCTCTAGTGGTTAAATAAAAATAAATTCTTGACACTTACTCTAAAATCAACATGTAACAACTTATTTCTCTAAATAACAGTGACCAATATACTAAACTATTAATAAACCCAATAAATCCCTTCTGACTATTAACTATTCGCGAATAAAACAAGATTCTAATGGTATGCTGTTCCAATAAATACAATTCCCACTCATTAACAAAAATAAAATTTAGTCACTCTCTAAATTACAACCAGGTTTTGTGTCTTCTGGAATATTCCAGGCTTTCTCTGTCTGGAACCTCTTTCTTCTTTGGTGTCTTTGCTATCCAGATGCTGCTTTCTCTAAGACATAGATAAAGCACAGAAAAAGCACCACCTTTTAACTTCCTACCTCCTAATCTACAATTACTCTACCCAACTTTGCAACAAAAGCAAAGATATGTGGGTTAGATGGATTGGCCATGCTAAATTGCCCCTTACTGTCCAAAGATGTATGGATTAGATGGATTGGCCATGCTAAATTGCCCCTTAGTGTCCAAAGATGTGCGGGTTAGATGGATTGGCCATGCTAAATTGCCCCTTACTGTCCAAAGATGTACGGATTAGATGGATTGGCCATGCTAAATTGCCCCTTAGTGCCCAAAGATGTGCGGGTTAGATGGATTGGCCATGCTAAATTGCCCCTTAGTGTCCAAAGATGTATAGGTTATGTTGATTGGCCATGCTAAATTGACACTATATAAAGGAGAGTAACAGGGTAAGTATGTGGGGTTACGGGAATAGGGTCTGGGTGGGACTGTGGTCAGTGCAGACTTGGTATGCTGAATGGCCTCCTTCGGCACTGTAGGGATTCTATGATTCTATGCATAGCATCGTTAATCTGTGTTTCTGACAGGACAATGGCTGATCATTCTTATTGCTTAACGGTACATGTTGTGTTCACTCTGGATCATTGCACAGCTCTTCCTATCTGCATCAACCTTTGCTCCAGTGCACTACCTTTCTGCCACATGCCTTGCATAATTGATGAAAATCTGGACATTTCTTTGGTGCATGCAGAAGTCCACACTTTCCACATGTCCTGCGAGGTTTGGGTGTTCCAGTAAGCACCTCAGAAATTGGATTTATCCTTTGCTTCACGGCCTGCGAGAATCCTGTGTCCATCCTTGCGTCGGTCTTCAATGCTAAAAAAAGATGGCTGGAATTCTCCAGCTGTTCACGCCCCCCCCCCTGCCGTTGCTGCCAGCGAGGATGGAGAATCAGCCAAATCTTCATTCACTGCAGCGGGACCAGAGAATCCCATCGGTGTGAATGGTTGGAGAATCCAGGCCCATCTCTCTGGAATACGTCCCTGGGAGTGGATGTGATCACCAATTCAACAATTCTCTCTGCTGGCTCTGCATTTGAAACATCGCTGGAGTGTGGCGACTGAGGGATTTTCACAGTAACTTCATTGCAAGGTTAATGTAAGCTTACTTGTGACACTAATAAATAAACTCGAAACCTTTCTTTAAATCTGCTGACGTTGTCAATGGATGGCACGGTGGCACTGCTGCCTCACAACGCCAGGGATGCGGGTTCGTTTCCCAGCTTGGGTCACTATTTGTGCGGAGTTTGCACATTCTCCCCGTGTCTGCATGGGTTCCCTCCGGGTGCTCCGGTTTCCTCCCACAGTCCAAAGATGTGCGGGTTAGGTGGATTGGCCATGCTAAAATTGCCCCTTAGTGTCAGGGGAACTAACTAGGGTAAATGCTGGGTTATGGGGCTAGGGCCTGGGTGGAATTGTGGCCAATACAGGCTCGATGGGCTGAATAGCCTCCTTCTGCTCTGTAGGATTCTATGATTCTATGTGGTCTATGGATTCTGTAGGCTGTTGTCAAAATGATATGATCTCTAGCCGATGAATACAGAAATTTAACCTGATTCTGAACCTGCCTTCCAATATTGTCCACATCTAACGGGGATCCTTTGGTTCTTCTTCTGTTAATCCTGATGTGTTCAGCCTGTGTAAATAATTGCGAGGTGAATTTTTATGGCTTGCTTCCCTGATTCAGACACACCCTGAAGCAAGAACCCATAACTCGGTCAGCTGTTTAAATATTTTGAATTTGGATAGCAGGTCAACTTGCGGGCATCCCATTTCCAACTGGGGAATCTTTCAGACAATTTCCTTTTGACCATCCTCCTTATGTAGTAACTGGAGCCACTTCTGTGGGCTTTTTCAAATTTCTGCCCACAAAGTTAAGCTGTGGCGGCTATGCAGCACAGAGTAATGGCATCATTGCTTTTCATTCAATTTAGAATCATAGAATCCCTACAGTGCAGAAGGAGGTCATTCGGTCCATCAAGTCTGCACCGACCACAATCCCACCCAGGCTCTATCCCTGTAACCCCACTTATCTACCCTACAAATCCCCCTAACACTAAAGGACAATTTAGCACAGCCAATCAACCAACCCGCTCATATTTGGAGTGTGGGAGGAAACCGGAGCACCCGGAGGAAACCCACGCAGACACGGGGAGAACATACAAAATCCACACAGATAGTGACCCTAGGCTGGAGTTGAACCTAGGTCCCTGACGCTGTGAGGCAGCAATGTGCCCCCGTGCCGCCCATTCAGCAAATCCCCGAGCCGCCCTTGTAATTGCAACCTTGAGATAAAAGCAAAATGCTGGAAGCTGAAACAAAAACAGAAAAACGCTGGAGAATCTCAGCAGGTCTGACAGCATCTGTGGAGAGAGAATGGAGCCAATGTTTTGAGTCTGGATGACCCTTCATCCAAGGGCCATCCAACCTCGTTCAGAGTCTGGACGAAGGGTCACTCCAGACTCGAAACGTTGGGTCTCTTCTCTCTCCACAGATGCTGTCAGACCTGCTGAGATTTTCCAGCATTTTCTGGTTTTGTTACTGTTTCAAAGGCTGTGTTAAGACATCACATTATTTTATATATATAAACCATCTGAGCCTCTCGATTAGATTCCAGTCTGTAACTCACTCCCGGGTATCCGTTATTCTATATATAAACCATCTGACCCCTTGATTAGATCCCAGTCTGCAACTCACTCCTGTGTATCCTGGGGCGGCACGGTAGCACAGTGGTTAGCACTGCTGCTTCACAGCTCCAGGGTCCCGGGTTCGATTCCCGGCTCGGGTCACTGTCTGTGTGGAGTTTGCACATTCTCCTCGTGTCTGCGTGGGTTTCCTCCGGGTGCTCCGGTTTCCTCCCACAGTCCAAAGATGTGCGGGTTAGGTTGATTGGCTAGGTTAAAAAAATTGCCCCTTAAAGTCCTGGGATGCGTAGGTTAGAGGGATTAGCGGGTAAAATATGTGGGGGTAGGGCCTGTGTGGGATTGTGGTCGGTGCAGACTCGATGGGCCGAATGGCCTCCTTCTGCACTGTAGGGTTTCTATGATTCTATGATTCTATGATTCTATCCATTATTCTACACATGAACCATCTGAACCCCTCGATTAGATTCCAATCTGTAACTCACTCCCGGGTATCCATTATTCTATATATAAACCACCCCGAACCCCTCAATTAGATTCCAGTCTGTAACTCACCCCCGGGTATCCATTAATCTATATATGAACCATCTGAATCCCTCGATTAGATTCCAGCCTGTGACTCACTCCCAGGTATCTATTATTCTATACATAAACCATCTGAACCCCTCGATTAGATTCCAGTCTGTAACTCATTCCCGGGTATCCATTATTCTATATATGAACCATCTGAATCCCTCGATTAGATTCCAGCCTGTGACTCACTCCCGGGTATCCATTATTCTATATATAAACCATCTGAACTTGTCAAATAGATTCCTGCGAGCCTGTAACTCACTCTCCTCATACATTTTTGCAGCGCCACCTTCTCTGAGTCCAATTTTATTGATGTAACTAAATCAACAGTTGCAGCACATTGGGTAGAAAAATATTTTTCAGCTAAGCCGCCGTTGGAATTCTAATTCTTTGTGGTGAGGTTTGAATATTCAACAGGAACTGCCTTGGTATCTGAATGTTTGATTAAGTGCCTGAAATGGGCACAGGAACAAACAAAAATAGCAATTAGATATCCTGAACGGAAACAGTTTCAGAACTAACTTTAGGAAAAGAAAAGAAGTTGTGTTGCATTTCGGAGGTATTTGCTCTCACAACCTTGGCCTGCTCGCTGTATTTTGCAGTGTAAAAGTTTACTATTTAACCCACCTTGCCACAAAGGTAGCTCTGAGTGAATCCGGCATTTACGAATACCACAAAACCATGAAGCTAGGCGCACATAACTGTGCCATTGAGAGCGGCTGGCACAGCCTGACATGATCAAAAGCTACATAAATGTTAGTTATGTTCAATGGCAGCATCAGTCGGTGTAAAAGTCCTACCTTCAGATCTCCTCTGTTCTGCCTTCACCTTAAGTTACCAAGATCTTCATGGTGGAGATTTTATTTTTGTTACTTTTTAATTCCATAGAATCATAGAATCCCTACAGTGCAGAAGGAGGCCATTCGGCCCATCGAGCCTGCACTGACAACAATCCCACCCAGGCCCTATCCCCATAACCTCACACATTTACCCTGCTAATCCCCTGACACTAAGGGGCAGTTTAGCACGGCCAATCCATCTCACCCGCATATTTTTGGAGTGTGGGAGGAAATCAGAGCACCCGGAGGAAGCCCACTCAGAAACGGGGAGAATGTGCATAATACGGACCCAGGCTATTCAGTCTCCCTTGATGGGATAACCCTCTCATCCCAGGAATTAATCTGGTCAATCTGCTTTAGACTACCTCCAATGTTACTGTATCCTTTTTTAGGTAAGGGGACCAAAACAGTACGCAGTATTCCAGGTGAGGCTTCACCAGCACCTTGTGAATTGCAACAAACTTCCCTGTTTTTAAACTCCAACCTCTTTGCAATAAAGGTCAAAATGCCATTTGGCTTCTTAACTACTTGTTGGACCTACCTGCTATCTTTTTGTGATTCATTCACTAAAACGACTAGATCCCTTGGTACCAATCCCTACATTGCAGAAGGAGGTCATTCGGCCCATCGAGCCTGTACCAACAACAATCCCACCCAGGCCCTATCCCCATAATCCCACATATCTACCCTCCTGATCCCCCTGACACTAAGGGGCATTTTAGTGTGGCCAATCAACCCAACCTGCACATCTTTGGAGTGTGGGAACAAACCGGAGCACCCAGAGGAAACCCACGTATACATGGGGAGAATGTGCAGACTACACACAGTGACCTGAGACCGGGATCAAACCCATGTCCCTGGCACTGTGAGGCAGCAGTGCTAACCACTGTTCCACTGTGCCACCCTAACTTCACTTGGACACTTTGCGCACAGAAATCTGGAGTTAAAGCAGGTTTTTTTAATTCTTTCACGGGACGTGAGCATCGTTGGCAAGGCCAGCATTTAGAGAACATAGAACATAGAGCAGTACAGCACAGAACAGGCCCTTCGGCCCACGATGTTGTGCCGAGCTTTATCTGAAACCAAGATCAAGCTATTTCCTCCCTATCATCCTGGTGTGCTCCATGTGCCTATCCAATAGCTTCTTAAATGTTCCTAAAGTGTCTGACTCCACTATCACTGCAGGCAGTCCATTCCACACCCCAACCACTCTCTGAGTAAAAAACCTACCTCGGACATCCTTCCTATATCTCCCATCATTTGTTGCCCATCCCAGTTTGCCGTTGAGCTCAGCTGCTTGCTCGGAAGGCAGTTAAGATTCAACCACATTCCTGCGGATTCAGAGACATCATGAAGTCTCTTACAAGGGCCTTAGTGAACCAGATGGATTTTCAGAACAGCCGACGATGGTTTCATATTGTGGGATTTTCCATTCCCGCTGCAGAGGCTGAGGCAGCCTGCCATTGGCCACCAGCGGGATCTTCCTGTCCCGCCACTGTCATCGGGGTTTCCCATTGTTCACACCCTCCGCCGCCAGGGAGCCCGTGTCTGGGGCGGGGGTGGGGGGGTGGAGGGGGTTGCTGTAGCTGGGAGCAGAACATCTCACTGACAGGAATAGTTGGAAAATCCCACCCCGTGGCTATCGTTGCTGAGGCTAGCTTCCATTGCTAGATTGTTGTCAGCTGACTTAAAATTCCACCAGTTGTTGCCATGTTGGGATTTGGACCCCAGAGCATTAACTAGACCTTTGGATTAATGGCTGCCTCTGGATACATGACCATGCTCCCATTATCTCCCTCCCTCCAGATGGCCCCTTCATGACTGATGATCATCAAAGAATCTCTACTGTGCAGAAGGAGGCCATTCAGCCCATCGAGCATGTGTCTTAATTTCCTCTAGTTGCCATGGCTCTATAATACCAAATAACCATCAAAAATCTCTCAACCTCAGACTTGAAGATCTCAGTTGAGCCTCGACAGCCATTTTGAGGGAGAGAGTTCCAAAGTTTCATTAACCTTTGAGTGAATTAAATGCTTCCCTGACTTCACTCCTAAATGACCCAACATCAATCGTAAGGTTAGCCACCTTGCTCTTGATTTCCTCACCTGAGTTTTTACTTGATCTAACCCATCATTTCACCAATTTAAAAACCTCGACCACATCATCTCTCAATCTTCTCAACTCGAGAGAACGAAAGCCAATGTGTAACCTGTGCTTGGCAACCTTAGCCTGGTGTTTCTTTGGTGACATTGGCCGGAACTCTACCACCTTGCCCGCCACGGAATCGGCGCGGGCGAGTGTCCGACAATGGAAATCTCTGTTGACATCGAGTGAGAATTCCGGACTCTCTCGGGCGAGACTAAAATCTGTGCCCACTCACGTTTGTCGCTTCTCTTTATCTTTGTGCTCGAGTTGATGTTTTATCCGATGGCCCTGATATATCATCAGGAGCTGGGTGACTCGTCCAAATGGCTGCTCTTTATCCATGGAATCCAGGCAGTGTGGCCCATGTCTATATCCCATCGTCCATCCATACCATCCAGGTGCTCCACTTACTCAGGTGCCGTCAGTTTGCACTGAAAGGCAGCAACATCGTCTGAATTTTCATCCTCTCTGTCTCTGCAGAATGAAAGATTAACCCATGGGCCCCGCCTCGGTCCTTGTGGAGGGATGGAGCCTTCTTGGTATGTGTAGAGTTATAATCATAGAGTCATAGGATGGAATTTTACTGCCTTGCTTGCCCCGGAATCGGGGTGGGCGAGGCTCACAGAACGCAATTCTCCGTTGGCCTCGGGTGGGATTTTATGAGCCTCACCCAAGCGAGGTCATAAAATTCCGGCCACAGAGTTTTATAGCACAGAAAGAGGCCCTTCGGCCCATTGTGTTTGTACTAGCCATCAAGTACCTATCTGTTCTAATCCCATTTTTCAGCACTTGTTCCGTGCCCTTGCATGCTGTGGCATTTCAAGTGTTCATCTAAATGCTTCTTAAATGTTGTGAGGGTTCCCGCCTCTCGCACCCTTTCATGCAGTGATTTCCATCACCCTCTGGGTGAAAAAGCTTTTCCTCAAATCCCCTTTAAATCTCCCACCCCTTACATTAAACCTGTTCCCCCCCTGGTTATTGACCCCTCTACTAAGGGGAATGTTTCTTCCTATCTACCCTATCTATGCCCCTCATAATTTATATACATTTCAATCAGGCCTCCCCTCAGCCTCTCTGCTCGAAGGAAAACAACCCCAGCCTAACCAGCCTCTCTTCATAGCTGAAACACTCCAGCCCAGGGAACATCCTGGTGAATCTCCTCTGCACCCTTTCACAAGAACACAAGAAACAGAATCAAGAGTGGGCCACCAGGCCCGTCAAACCTGCCCTGACATTCAATACCATCATGGCTGATCTGTGCCAGCCTCAGCTCCTTTTCTGTGCCTTTTCCCCACAGCCCTCTGTTCCTCAATCTATCAAATATTTACCCACCTCCACTTTAAATACTCCGAATGATCCAGCCTCCAGTACCCTCTGGGGCAGAGAATCCCAGAGATTCACCACCCGCTGCAAGAAGAAATGTCTACGCACCTCAGTTTTAAATGACTGACCCTTTATCTTGTAGATATGTCCTCTTGTTCGAGACTCTCCCACTAATGGAAACATCTCACCATCTACCGTCAAGCCCCCCTCAGGACCATATATGTTTCAATAAGGTCACCCCTCACTCTTCTAAACTCTAAGGAATGCAGACCCAAACTATTTAGTCTCTCTTGATGGGACAGCCCTCTCATCCCAGGAATTAGCCTGGTGAATCTGCTTTGGACTGCCTCCAATGTTACTACAAGTCTTTTTTAGGTAAGGGGACCAAAACTGTATGCAGTATTCCAGGTGAAGCTTCACCAGCATCCTGTACAAGTGCAACAAACTTTCCTATTTTTAAACTCCAATCTCTTTGCCATAAAGGTCAAAATGTTGTTTGCCTTCTTAACTACTTGTTAGACCTGCCTGCTACCTTTTTGTGATTCATGCACTAAAACGTCTAGATCCCTCTACACTTCATGGGGTCATAGAATCATAGAATCCCTGCAGTGCAGAAGGAGGCCATTTGGCCCATCAAGCCTGCATCAACAACAATTGCACCCAGGCCCTATCCCCGTAACCCCATGTATTTACCCTGCTAATCCCCCTGACACTGGGAGAATGTGCAAACTCCACACAGACAGTCACCCGAAGCTGGAATAGAACCCGGGTCCCTGGCGCTGTGAGGCAGCAGTGCTAACCATTGTGTCATCCCTTCACTCGCCTGAAGTCTCTCTCCATTTAGATAATAGTCTGCCTTTTGATTCCTCCTATCAAAGTGCATGACCTCACACTTCTCCAACTTAAACTCCATTTGCCAGGTTCTCGCCCAGTCCATACGATCATAAGACCATAAGATATAGGAGCCTAATTAGGCCATTCAGCCCATCAGGTGCTGCTCCGCCATTCGATCATGGCTGATATGTTTCTCAACCCCATTCTCCCACCTTTTTCCTGTAACCTTTGATCCCCTTACCAATCAAGAACCTATCTATCTCTGCCTTAAAGACACTCAATGACCTGGCCTCCACGGCCTTCTGTGGCAATGAACTCCATAGATTTGCCACCCGCTGGCTGAAGAAATTCCTCCTCATCTCGGTTCTAAAGGGTCGTCCCTTTACTCGGAAACTGTGCCCTGTCTCTCCTACTAATGGAAACATCAGTCACCCAATCTAAGGATATCTCATTACAGATTCACAATATCCTCAAGCACCTATAGTGTGGTGACCAGAGCACTCGACCCAAACACAGCCTATGTATTAACCTTATTTCTGTACCTCTTTTTCTGGTTTCACTTCTTTTGATCATTGTCCATAGTGGCACGAAGTGGCAAGGGGCGGCATGGTGGTACAGTGGTTAGCACTGCTGCCAGTCAGTTAATTACATTTTAAACTGCAATCATGGTTGCCATGTGGGAAATGTGGAACCCAATTTTCACAGCAAATCTCCCACCACCGCCAATGAGATGCCCCATTGCCCTGGTGATAAATACTGGACTGGACACAACAAGTAGACCCCCGCCCCCTCCCCCCCATTCACCTTTGAATATTTTCCAGGGAAATGTTGCGTCTACCTGAGAGGGTAGATGGCGGCCCAAATTTAACACAGAATCATAGAATCCCGACAGTGCAGAAGGAAGCCATTCAGCCCATCGAATCTACACTGACAACAATCCCACCCTATCTCCATTACCCCACGTATTTACTTCATTAATCTCCCTGACACTAAGGGGCAATTTAACATGGTCGATACACCTAACCCGCACATCTTCTGAGTGTGGGAGGAAGCCGGAGCACTCGGAGGAAACCCACGCAGACACGGGGAGAACATGCAAATTCCATACAGACGGTCATCCAAACCGGGAATCGAACCCTGGTCCCTGGCGCTGTGAGGCAGCAATGCTAACCACTGTGCTACCGTGTCAGAGGAAACCGCCAAACCATGCAGCAGTGCCGCAGAACCACACTGAAGTGTCAACCTGTATTCTGTGCTGACGAATTCCACTGAGGAGTCTTGAACCCATGGGCCTTTGACTCGTAGGCGAGAGTGCTAACCACTGCGCCATGGCTGGCACCCAAGCCGGTGTTTGTTGCAGCTATTCAGGTCAACCCTGACTGCCGCCAAGCATGAAACACTCATTTGTGCAGAGCGAGAGGTGGTGAATGGAAGTGAGGCAGAAACACTGAGGAGCTTTCAATGAACCGGTCTTACTTTGGGCTTGTTGATTTATAAACTCAAAGATATTTCCTCTGGGGCCTAACTTACAGGACTGGAGCCAGAGAAGCAAAACAGGCAGACTGGTCACGATCCCTCCTTTAAAAAGCTGCCGACATTTTCATACTTCAGTGAATCCCACAGGATTGCAGGAAATGTGTAAAACAGCGTCAAAGGAATGTCGTGGGAGGGGATTATATTTGATTCCAGATGACACAAGGCAGGTTAAAGAGGTCCTTCTGCTCCTGAAAGGGGTTGGGAGAACCCAAGGTTGATTGTGTTTTGCATGTGAGGGAGAAGATGGCCGCCAAGGGAGTGTTGCATTGTGGGAGACATCATCTGTTTGGATGAGACGTTAATTCTGAGACCTCATCTGCCGTCTCGGGTGGATGTTCGAGATTCCTGACCATTGCTTTAAGGAAGAGAGGCAACATGATACTCTGGCATGCCTGACAATATTTGTTCATAGAATCATAGAAATACGGGATCCTTATAGTACAGAAGGAGGCCATTTGGCCCATCGATTCTGCACTGACTCTCCGACAGAGCATCTTAGCCTGCCTTATCCCCGTAATCCCACATATTTACCCCGCTAATCACCCTTACTACACATCTTATGTTTTTTTGAGGTTATTTATTAATGTCACAAGTAGGCTTACATTAACAGTGCAATGAAGTTACTGTGAAAATCCCCTAGTCACCACACTCCTGTTTGGGACACTGAGGGAGAATTTAGCATGGTCAATGCACCTAACCAGCACGTCTTTCGGGCTGCGGGAGGAAATCGGAGCACCCGGAGGAAACCCACGCAGACACGGGGAGAACATTGGGCAGCACAGTGGCACAGTGGTTAGCACTGCTGCCTCACAGCGCCAAGGACCTGGGTTCGATTCCCGGCTTGGGTCACTGTCGGTGTGGGGTCTGCACATTCTCCCTGCGTATGGGTTTCCTCCGGGTGCTCCGGTTTCCTCCCACAGTCTGAAAGACATGCTGGTTAGGTGCATTGGCCATGCTAAATTCTCCCTCAGTTTACCCAAACAGGCGCTGGAGTGTGGAAACTAGGGGATTTTCGCAGTAACTTCATTGCAGTGTTAATGTAAGCCTACTTGTGACGAATAAATAAACTTCTTACTTTAACTTTAATGTGTAGACACCGCACAGACAGTGACCCACGCCAGGAATTGAACCCGGGTCCCTGGCGCTGTGAGGCAGCAGTGCTAACCATCGTGCCACCCACTGGGACACTAAGGGGCAATTTAGCATGACCAATCCACCTAACCTGCACATCTTTGAACATTCCCTTCGTTCAAATCGGTAAAATGGATTATCTGGCCATTTACCCACTGTAGCAGGATCCCTCTTTTTAACTCCACTGGGCTTATTTTAGGTTGGGTTCTCCATTACCCAAACCCCACCAATGCCCGAGTGATTCTCTCTCTTGCCGATGGAACAACGGCCACCTTGCGTCTACTTCATTAGAGTAGCGCTCCCAAGAGAGAGAAAAGGAAACTGCTGCCTATCCACTACCTGGCAGCCTTTCCTGACTGGGCGGTTTCGAAGCGCCCAGGGTACCCTCAGTTCTAGACTCCGGAATTATGGTAAGGGATATTTAATATTGTGACTTGGTCAGAGATCATTGGTGAGAAATTGAAAAGATCAAAACGGACTCCAATGGAAGTCAAAGATATATATATATATATATATTTATTAAAACATCAAGGTCAATATCACCAAACACCAGGAAAACAACACACCATGCCTTATGCTCTATAAGACTATAGCTATGGAAGGAATACTAAAACGGACACAACGGAATGCTTACTTTACACAAGTTTACCAGTGTCTTAAACTATGAAAGGTGCATGCAAAAGCCCCCCCTTTCCCCAAAGCCTCATTCCACTATGATGATCTCGGGAACTTTGCGAATTACCGGAGGGTACTCACAATCCTAGTTTAAATTGCTCAGTGGGCTTCGGGCTGCGTGCTGGAGACGAACGAGAGGCAGGAACAGGAGAAGAGAGTGGATGGTGCTGTCATGCTGGTCCGAAGAGAAAAGAGAGAGATGGCCGGCCTGACCATCCTTTTATATTGTAAAACTTGAATTTTTTTTCCTGCCAACTCCGCCCCCTTCCAACCGGCAGTTCCACAGACAAAGGCTTGCTAGTGTTATCTGCAGCTGCGATCTTACAGTCCATAGAGACCAGATGATCCCATCCCAGGTGATAGGTCTCTTGCTGTCCTTTATTGTTCCATCGGAGATCGTTTAATTGTTTTCCCATTATGGAAATGGGCTTCTCCTCGCTCTGGGACAAGGCCATTATCACCTGTATTGAGTCTAGGCCAGGTGTATTGTCTTGCTGCCGGCCTAGTCTAGTGATGTCGTCAGTTCCTTTTTGTGCTGCTGATAACCTAATCAGCAGTCCGTCTGGTTTCTGGCTGCTTGCAATTTTTGGACTGGGCCCCTTCACACACACACACACACACACACACACACAGGCTGGCTGGGCTCCCTGGGAAATCTTTGGTCAAGTCCTGCAGCCAAATGTGGCCACTTTCACAGTTCTTTAGGGTTCAAGTCCTTTTCCCAGCTCATAAACAAAGGCCTGAGTTGCCCGAAAAACTTACACCACCTTGATGTTTTTGAGATCTTGCTGTGCACAAAACTTCTCTTTCCTCCTTCCCATCACAATGTCTTTAAGATAACAGCACAAAATGCCAGCTTAGGCCTCACAAACTGTAGGCCATGAGCTGAACCACATCAGCAGATATTCGAGCAGGTGCCTGGAAGCTTGGTCAAAGAGGTTGAGGAACATCAGAAAGAAAGTGAGACACTTGAAGAGCTGGAGGGATGAACACCCGGAGCCAAGAGCCTGTGACACCCACCGAGAGACAACCAGAGGCAACGGCTGCCAATGGCTGGGTGATGGCAATCGGTGATGCGCCCAAAGGCCAGATTCAGAGAACTGCTGGGGTGTCAGAGACTCATCCGAGCCTTATACAACTAACACAACCTCCATCGCCTCATATTGTGGCCTCCTTCAGCTTTTCCCTCTGCAGTGATTAAGATCCCATTCTGAGCATTACTTCCAGTTCTGAGCAGCACACTCACAAAGAACCCATGATGTGGAGATGCTGGACTGAGGTGGACACAGTAAGAAATCTCACAACACCAGGTTAAAGTCCAACAGGTGTATTTGGTAGCACGAGCTTTCGGAGCGCTGTTCCTTCCTCACTCACCTGATGAAGGAGAAGCACTCTGAAAGCTTGTTGTTCCAAATAAAACTGTTGGACTTTAACCGCATGTTGTGAGACTTCTTACTGTGCTTACCCAGTCCAATGCCGGCATCCCCACATCATGGCTATCAACGACACCGCAAACTGCCGGCTCAAAGTGGAGAGGATCTCCAAGAAGATTGTGCATATCAACACAGACATGAAGTTTCTACACTCACTTGATGAAGGAGCAGCACTCTGAAAGTTCGTGATTCCAAATAAACCTGTTGGATTTTAACCTGGTGCTGTAAGACTTCTTCTTACTGTGTCCACAAAGAATCCATTAGCCTTGGAGAGGGTGGGAGAGTGGGGAGAGTGTGCAAATTCATTAGAATGATACCGGGGCTTAAAGAGTTAAGAAAAGAGAGTAGACTTGGCTTTTTTTCCTCTAGATTATGGAAGATTAAGGGGTGGACTAATTGAAGCGATTTAGGTGATTAAAAGATTTGATAGGGCGTCTCTGACTGGCAACATTCGCTCCAGTCACCAGCTGTCTCAACAGTGGAAAGTTCTGGCATGCAAATTCTTTTCCTGACAAACAGGAGGGGGTCCGCCCAACAGGAGAAAAGGGAGTTGTGGCTGGATCTGGACGGGAAGGGGACAGGAAACCGTAATGCTTCATCTCCCAGCTCAGGAGTCAAGCAAAGAGAAAGCTCATCATCGTTGCCATGGGATTGGCAATAGTGGGGTGGGGGGGAGGGGGCGGGGGGCGGGGGGGGGGGGGGTGGAGGTGGGTGGCAATGCACTGACTTTACATGGACTAACCAAATGTAGATCATGACTTGTGTTCACGGGCCTAGAGAATGCACCAAGAGCCAGGGGACTTAGTGAATCAACCTAGTGAGTGCCCAATGCCCTGGCACAAAGGGGAGTGCAGAGTGGTTGACATGAGTTGTTGTAGGGGGAGGGAGGGAAGGGGGCAACTTGTTAGCAAATCTCCTTTGTTCAGGCCACTGTTGTCCCAGGAAACTCAGCCAGCGGGATTAGAGAGAAAACGCATTCCACTCTCAGATTCAGAAAGACTATGTCGTTGCCATGGTGACCAGAAAATATGGCTGGAAGCAGGGGAGAGAATAGGCCAAGGCACAAAGGCAAATCACCACACACAGAGCGACGGGGATACAATAAGCACTCACCAGCGATAGGGATCAGACAGTGCCCCTCCACATGTTGCCAATACAGGGTCACATCTGCATTAGTAATGACGGGAGAACGTGTAGGAGGAAGGGGAGCTGAATGTATGAAACACAATGTTACAAGAGATCTATATATGCTGAAAATTGTGTTACTGGTGAAAGACTGGGTGTATTAGACAAGATGTGGAGATGCCAGCATTGGACTGGGGTAAACACAGTAAGAAGTTTAACAACACCAGGTTAAAGTCCAACAGGTTTATTTGGTAGCAAAAGCCACACCAAGGGAATAGTGGCTTTTGTTACCAAATAAACCTGTTGGACTTTAACCTGGTGTTGTTAAACTTCTTACTGTATTAGACAATGCATTACACAGGGAGAGCTGTGTATACTGAACAGTGTGTTACACACAGGGAGAGCTGTGTATACTGAACAGTGTGTTACACACAGGGAGAGCTGTGTATACTGAACAGTGTGTTACACACAGGGAGAGCTGTGTATACTGAACAGTGTGTTACACACAGGGAGAGCTGTGTATACTGAACAGTGTGTTACACACAGGGAGAGCTGTGTATACTGAACAGTGCATTACACACAGGGAGAGCTGTGTATACTGAACAGTGTGTCACACACAGGGAGAGCTGTGTATACTGAACAGTGCATTACACACAGGGAGAGCTGTGTATACTGAACAGTGTGTCACACACAGGGAGAGCTGTGTATACTGAACAGTGCATTACACACAGGGAGAGCTGTGTACACTGAACAGTGTGTCACACACAGGGAGAGCTGTGTATACTGAACAGTGTGTCACACACGGGGAGAGCTGTGTACACTGAACAGTGTGTTACACACAGGGAGAGCTGTGTATACTGAACAGTGTGTCACACACAGGGAGAGCTGTGTATACTGAACAGTGTGTCACACACGGGGAGAGCTGTGTACACTGAACAGTGTGTTACACACAGGGAGAGCTGTGTATACTGAACAGTGTGTTATACACAGGGAGATGTGAGGAGTCACATGATGTGTTGGTGGATTTGAAGCTCTGTGCACCATTATTTGGGACAATGGTTGCGAAGAACAAAGTCAGCTCAAGGCCAGGAAAGGAGTTATGCAGTTTATAGAAAAGGGTGTTGTGGAGCTTTAATTCAAGGCTTTATTTTACAAAGCTGGATTCAGCACTGAGGGGGTGGAGTTCCCACTCGGACCCCGTTATCCAGCCCCGCCCTGTTTCATGCTGCCATATTTGGCTCCAAGCTGCGATGTTTTCTGGGTCAGGGCAGGGGTGTGTGGAGTCCACCCCTTCTGTATTATTCAATCCTTAGGGTGGCAATGTGGCAGACTGCTTACTTGTCTTTGGATGAATCTATATAGCAAGTTCCATCGGAGGTGGAGATAATGGATCCCGTGGGACTTTACACTGGAGAGTGGAAAGCATTCCTAATGGCTAATATTCATCCCTCTGCAACACTAAAAGTCTTGATCCGATCTCTTTTATCACTTGTGAGAGCTTATTGAGTGCAGATTGGCTAGGTTGTGAGGCGGTAGATTTAAAACTGAGATGAGGAGGAACTTCTCGCAGAGGGTGGTGAATTTGTGGAACTCGCTGCCCCATCGCGCGGTGGAGTCTGCATCATTCAATAGTTTCAAGAAGGAGATAGATATATTTCTGATTTAAGAAAATGAGTTAAAGGGATATGGGGAACAGGTGGGGAGGTGGATTTGAGACCAGGGAGAGATCAGCCATGATCTGATTGAATGGCAGAGCAGACTCGAAGGGCTGAATTAGCCGACTTCTGCTCCTAATTCCTATGTTCCCTTGTTTCTTAAACATCCCCAGGTACCTTGCAGAAGTGTAATCAAGCAAATTGTGACGTGGTACGGAAGTTGGTATCAGGACTAAGAACTTGGTCAAAGTGAGGGGGCGGCACAGTGGTTAGCATTGCTGCCTCACAGCACCAGCACTGGCTTCAATTCCCGGCCTCGGGTCACTGTCTGTGTGGAGTCTGCACGTTCTCCCCGTGTCCGTGTGGATTTCCTCCGGGTGCTCCGGTTTCCTCCCAAGTTCAAAGATGTGTGGGTTGGGAGGATTGGCCATGCTAAATTGCCCTTTAGTGTCAGGGGGACTAGCTCGGGTGAATGCATTGGGTTATGGGGATAGGGCCTGGGTGGGATTGTGGTCGGTGCAGATTCGATGGACCGAATGGCCTCCTTCTGCACTGTAGGGATTCTATGAGACAGTTTTATGGAGCGACCTTAACTGACTTGTAGCTTTCTGCTTTCTTCCAAGTTTGGATACTCAGTAATGGTTTGACAATATAAAACCCACAGGTAAATGAACATGATGATAAGGACATTAATCTCCCTCCTGATCACCATGCTTTCCTCTCTTTTATATCATTGAATTCTGTGCTTGAGCTCATCAACACCCAGTTTAAATGGGGGTTGTTTGTCCAAAGTGTAAATGTTCATGTCTCCAAACCCTGGAGGTAGTGAATAAGGATGATACCTCGAGATTTCTTGAGTGATGAGCCTTTACATATGGGGATTGAGGTGTAGATCCACTCTGCCATAGAACGATGCTTTGAGGTTTTTTAATTCATCCATGGGACATGGGTGTCGCTGGCTGGCCAGCATTTATTGCCCATCCCTAGTTGCCCTTGGAGGGCAGTTGAGAGTCAACCACATTGTTGTGGCTCTGGAGTCACATGTAGGCCAGACCAGGTAAGAATGGCAGATTTCCTTCTCTGAAGGACATTAGTGAACCAGATGGGTTTTTCCGACAATTGACCATGGTTTCATGGTCATCAGTAGATTCTTAATTCCAGATATTTTTTATTGAATTCAAATCCCACCACCTGCTGTGGTGGGATTCGAACCCAAGTCCCAGAACATTGACTGAGTTTCTGGAATAATAGTTGAGTGATAATACACTAGGCCATCACCTCCCCTTATCTGCATTAGGAACTCAGAGATGTTCTTTAATTCGCTCCTTCACTTAGACCATAAGACGATAAGACATAGGAGCAGAATTAGGCCACTCGGTCCATCGAGTCTGCTCCGCCATTCAATCATGGCTGATATTTTTCTCATCCCCATTCTCCTGCCTTTCCCCATAACCGCTGATCCCCTTATTAATCAAGAACCTATCTATCTCTGCCTTAAAGACACTCAATGACCTGGCCTCCACAGCCTTCTGCGGCAAAGAGTTCCACAGATTCACCACTCTCTGACTGAAGAAATTCCTCCTCATCTCTGTTTTAAAGGATCGCCCCTTTAGCCTGAGGTTGTGCCCTCCGGTTCTAGTTTTTCCTACTGGTGGAAACATCCGCTCCACGTCCACTCTATCCAGGCCTCGCAGTATCCTGTAGGTTTCAATAAGATACCCCCCTCATCCTTCTAAACTCCAACGAGTACAGACCCAGAGTCCTCAACCGTTCCTCAACAAGCTCTTCATTCCAGGGATCATTCTTGTGAACTTCCTCTGGACCCTTTCCAAGGCCAGTACATTCTTCCTTAGATACAGGGTCCAAGACTGCTCACAATACTCCAAATGGGGTCTGACCAGAGCCTGTCACTTGAAGCTAGTGACAGATGCAGGGTCTTGATTATATTGGGGTTCGCAGACCTCATGGCTATTCTTCTTAAGCTCAGGCTCCATTGGGTTGTGTTGTCTGTGGTTGGGCAGCTGCCGAGATCGATTGAATTCAGGAAGCCCAGGCAAGCTTTAATTGAAACAGCAGGCAGGATTAATTTTAGGTGTGCAAGGTCCAGGTTTCAATTCCTGCCAACAGCCTGTGAAGATCCCCATGATGTCACACGGTGGTCATGTGACCATCCGCTTAAAAGGGCCACAGTAATTCCCCAAGTGCATAACACATTGTAAGGACAGTCAGAGCCAAATACAATCCCGCCTCCATCTGACACCCTCTCGCACACTTCCCACTTCCAGTGAGCAATGGTCAGATAGCTCTCCTTAGCTCAAATCGACCATGAACAATCCCGGCGACCTTATGGGTCTTGAGGCTGACAGCAACTCACTCAGTACAGACATAGAATTCCTACAGTGCAGAAGGAGGCCATTCAGCCCATTGAGTCTGCACCGACCACAATCCCACCCAGGCCCTATCCCCTAACCCCTCGTATTTACCCTGCTAGTCCTCCTGACACTAAGGAACAATTTAGCATGGCCAATCAACCTAACCCACACATCTTTGGACTGTGGGAGGAAACCGGAGCACTCGGAGGAAACCCACACAGACACAGGGAGAATGTGCAAACTCCACACAGATAGTGACTCAATGCCAGAATTGAACCCGGGTCCCTGGCGCTGTGAGACAGCTGTGCCACCCCAGGACCATTCACCCCTATGACCATTCTGCCTTCATGCAACGCTGGGTGCTACACTTACCCATTGAACCAACACAGGGAGAGGCTGATGGATCACACTGGAGGGTTCTCTCCTCCTCTCCTGCGCTAACTGGACCTTGGGCTAACATTGCAGAGGGACCCACCTTGTTCCAATGGGCTTGATGAGAACAGCAAACACATCATATATTGCCATTTTCAGTCATGTTTATTTATAAAAAACATCACAGAGTGATACAGCAATTGCTCAGATTTTGGTGCATTCAACTAAATTACCAAACAATCAGAAAGCTTTGAAGTGCCAAACCTTTGCAGTCTTTCCATCCATCAGTAAACTGTTATTCCAAAAAGCTGGAAGAGCTCCTGTACATATTTTACATGCATAGTTTTGTGCTCGCGTTTTTGTGCTTTCAAATGGAGTGATAAGCCCACTGGGGAGGTAATGTCATGAATGAACGCTACATTAACTTGCGGTATTTCTGAATACAGGAATAGAGACAGAGCGCCGCTTTGGTGTAAGGCTCAGCTGAAGTGCTTTGTCTATCCTCATGGATAAGAGGCCCACCATTAGCGTGACTGGAGTTCCCTCTCACAACATGGCCTTCTCTTTGCTCTGGGTTTGTTCATAATGGAAACTGTAATGACCGCAATGAGGCCCATCAGGTAGGCCTCTTGGAGTACGAGCTCCCTGATTGAGGTCACGATTGCCTGTCCAATCTGGGACTCTCACCTGTGTACATATTGAGGAGTAAGAAGTTTAACAACACCAGGTTAAAGTCCAACAGGTTTATTTGGTAGCAAAAGCCACACAAGCTTTCGAGGCTCTGAGCCCCTTCTTCAGGTGAGTGGGAATTCTGTTCACAAACAGAACTTATAAGACACAGACTCAATTTACATGAATAATGGTTGGAATGCGAATACTTACAACTAATCCAGTCTTTAAGAAACAAAACAATGGGAGTGGAGAGAGCATCAAGACAGGCTAAAAAGATGTGTATTGTCTCCAG
Source organism: Mustelus asterias (assembly GCF_964213995.1). Classification (NCBI taxonomy): domain Eukaryota; kingdom Metazoa; phylum Chordata; class Chondrichthyes; order Carcharhiniformes; family Triakidae; genus Mustelus; species Mustelus asterias. The sequence continues at coordinate 15,045,732 of NC_135818.1, read as the reverse complement.
ACAAGACAGCCAGTGAAACTCTGCAGGTCCACGCAACTGTGGGAGTTACAAATAGTGTGACATAAATTCTGATTCTAGGATCGCATGATAAAGACTCAGGAGGAAAAAAGCAGAAATATTTATGTGAAATAGTGTGACATAAACCCAATATCCCGGTTGAGGCCGTCCTTGTGTGTGCGGAACCTGGCTATCAGTTTCTGCTCCGCGACTCTGCGCTGTCGTGTGTCGCGAAGGCCGCCTTGGAGAACGCTTACCCGAATATCAGAGGCCGAATGCCCGTGACCGCTGAAGTGCTCCCCAACAGGAAGAGAACAGTCTTGCCTGGTGATTGTCGAGCGGTGTTCATTCATCCGTTGTCGCAGCGTCTGCATAGTTTCCCCAATGTACCATGCCTCGGGACATCCTTTCTTGTGAGGACATCCTTTCTCATCTCACGTGAGAACACCATCCACCAGGTACACGGTACATACTCTTGCAACTCGGCCAACGTTGTCTACCTGATACGCTGCAAGAAAGGATGTCCCGAGGCATGGTACATTGGGGAAACTATGCAGACGCTGCGACAACGGATGAATGAACACCGCTCGACAATCACCAGGCAAGACTGTTCTCTTCCTGTTGGGGAGCACTTCAGCGGTCACGGGCATTCGGCCTCTGATATTCGGGTAAGCGTTCTCCAAGGCGGCCTTCGCGACACACGACAGCGCAGAGTCGCGGAGCAGAAACTGATAGCCAGGTTCCGCACACACAAGGACGGCCTCAACCGGGATATTGGGTTTATGTCACACTATTTCACATAAATATTTCTGCTTTTTTCCTCCTGAGTCTTTATCATGCGATCCTAGAATCAGAATTTATGTCACACTATTTGTAACTCCCACAGTTGCGTGGACCTGCAGAGTTTCACTGGCTGTCTTGTCTGGAGACAATACACATCTTTTTAGCCTGTCTTGATGCTCTCTCCACTCCCATTGTTTTGTTTCTTAAAGACTGGATTAGTTGTAAGTATTCGCATTCCAACCATTATTCATGTAAATTGAGTCTGTGTCTTATAAGTTCTGTTTGTGAACAGAATTCCCACTCACCTGAAGAAGGGGCTCAGAGCCTCGAAAGCTTGTGTGGCTTTTGCTACCAAATAAACCTGTTGGACTTTAACCTGGTGTTGTTAAACTTCTTACTGTGTTTACCCCAGTCCAACGCCGGCATCGCCACATCATATTGAGGAGTGTCAGGGCTACCGACACTCCAGATTCTGACTTTATACCTGAAGTGCTCTTAGGAGTGGAATCAAGTTTGTAAATAAAGGGAATCTGGTGACGGGCCAAGAAACCCTGACACACCTGTGAGGGTCCTCCAGAACAGGCTTTCAGGCCTAGTGCGCCTGCTCTGCCAACCTGATTTCACCTGCCTTCGCTTCCCAACAAAAATCTGTCAATGTCAGTCTTGAAAATTTCAAGTGACCCCCTCCTCACCACCACATCCACAGCCTTTGGGGAAGAGATTCCAACTCCCCTTTGTGTGTGGGGAAAGGTGCCTAAAATAGAAACATGACCATCCTAACTTGTGGGGCTCGATTTTAACTCTGTAAAGATGGATGGAATTTGGATTGAGTTAATTTCTCCCCCTCACTGATTAGCAGTTGTAATCATTTTCCTCTTCTTTGTTCAACATATCAAATCATTCAATTTTTCTCTCAGTCCCCGTTGGTCTCTCTGAGGCTGAACATGATTCCCAATGTTCTGAGCCTATAGTAGGTAAACAATAGCATCCTGGGATCTTTCTACCTGGTGGGAAACTCTGGTCTCCATGTCTCTATAGCAGGAATTCTCTGGAGCGAGGGGTCCGGCAGGTGGGAGATTGGGGGGAGTCGTGCTTGATATTGCCCATGGCGACCAAATGAACTTTTCCACTAAACCACTTATCGCTAGTTTCTTCCCACCTGGACCAGTTCATTGAATGATAGAATTCCTACAGTGCAGGAGGAGGCCATTCGGCCCGTCGAGCCTGCGGACAACAATCCTACCCAGGCCCTAACCCCGTAACCCCACATATTTAACCCGCTAATCCCCCTAACCTACGCATCCTGGGACACTAAGGGATAACTAAGCACGGCCAATCCACCAAACCTGCACAGTGAGAGGAAACCGGAGCACCCGGTAACGGGTCCCTGGCGCTGTGAGGTAGCAGTGCTAAGCACTGTGCCACCATGCTGCCCATAGGGTGCAGCTGGTGCCCAGTTATTGAAAGACTAAAGACTGATTAAGACAGTTGAGTACAACAGAGTGAGTTGAAAACCTGCTTCATGAAAGCAAAACTGAGAGGAGCACCAATTCACCTTTGCTGAAGTGTTTTAATCAGGTTTTCTTTGGAGTTAGTCTCTGCTGACAAACTGCCCAATGCCTTTTGAAGACCAGAGTTATCTCTTGGCTCTAACTCAACATTCCGCCATCTTGCTGCTTCTGACTGAATATCCAACACCTTTTAAACTCATTTTACTACAGATCCTAAAATCTAAGTTATCACTTCAGAAGAAGGGTGAGATTCTTTGGCCTCCCAGCCGTGTTTCCCCCCTCCCCGCCCCCTCCCCTCCGGTGGGAGGTGGTGCATTGTTTGCTCACGGCGGGATTCTCCGGTCCCACTGCTGTCAATGGGAATTCCCTTTGCTATCACCCCACACCGGCGGGTAACCCACAGATTGCTTTGCGGGGAAGGGGTGGTGGGGCGGGGGGGGGGTGGCGCTGCCGGCGGGGTCGGAGAATCCCAGCTCACATATTTTTCTTCTCTTCGACTGGAATTTTGTTTGTTTAAATTTGCCGAAATGTGTTTAGATTATGAAAATTTTCCTGACGAGAGTTACAATGATGCTTGTAGTTCGTAGCTAAGGTTCATAGAATCATAGAATCCCTACAGTGCAGAAAAAGGCCATTTGGCCCATTGAGTCTGCACCGACCACAATTCCTCCCAGCCCCTATCCCCATAACCCCACGCATTTACCCTGTTAATCCCCCTGACACTAAGTGACAATCTAGCATGGCCAGTCAACCTTACACATCTTTGGACTGTGGGAGGAATCCAGAGCATCCGGAGGAAACCCATGCAGACATGGGGAGAACATGCAAACTTCAGACAGACAGTGACCCAAGCCGGGAATCGAACTCGGCGCTCTGATGCAGCAGTACTATCTACTGTGCCACCGTGCCGCCCCAAGGGCATGATTCAGTATATCGAGATAGGTTTCCCTACATTACACTGTCTGCCTTGTTGCCTCCTCATGGTTACAATGCACAATGAATGTTCTGGACAGAAAATGTGCTACAAAATATGATGACAGGCTATCTCTATAACATACTTAACTGTGACAATGACCATAGGACAGACCGTTAACGTAATTTTAATTGGAATTGCTAATTGTGCATTGAACTGTACAACCCTGTCTCCTGCCCCCCTATTAAATGACACAAACAAGCAAGATAAAACAAATAAGTTTTTCTCCAGTTTTGTTATAAATATGTACATGCTTCAATTTATATGTTTTTACATGTTTTTCTACATATATATGCATGTGGAAATTTTTCTGCCATGTGATTTTCAAGAACGCAACCAATGATGAAACTTTCTTCCTGGCCTGGCACCGAGCTCCCTCCGTTATATAAGATGCTGCATGTGCATCTGACATTAAGAAGCTGCATTGACGCACCGTGACAATATTTCCTTCCTAAAGCCAATATTTACTGAAACGTAGTCATTCATAATTCGATGATGTTCTCTGCTGGACCAGTATTGGGTTGGATGTCATGAGAAGTCACACACCTCTTCAAATATTGGCGACGATGCTTCAGTTTAAATCCTCGAGGGCACCAACAGCAATGCAGCTTTCCCTCGGTACTGTGCTGAAGCATTAGCCCAGACTGTGTGAAGACAATTTGAGTTGATAGGTGGGCCCCTCAGTCTATCATTCTTGGGAGAAGTGCACAGTACCAGAAGGGCTGTTAATATTTTTCAAGATGGCTTCTACTTTCCCAGCTACAGCCAATCTCGAAGGCAAAGCTTGAATTACAGTATCAAACCCAGGGTTCAAAAGTCCCCTTCAAAAGAGCTGGCATCACCTTAAGTGTATTTCCCAAATATCTCATCGACCGTAGCAAACTAGTCGTAGGTGCGAAAACAAATGTTTTATCTTTCATAGAATCATAGAATCCTACAGTGCAGAAGGAGGCCATTCAGCCAATTTAGGGTGTACCGACTATCTGGCAGAGCATCTTACCCAGGCCTGTCCCCTTTGTTGCCTCTGAGTTTCGCGATTGACACAGTGAATCATCTACGATCATGCAAAAATATAATTTATTTACTTAATTAATTGGGCCGGCACAACGCCAGGGACTCAGGTTCAATTCCAGCCTTGGCTCACTGCCTCTGTGGGACTGACGGATTGCTATATTTAACAAGAGAGATAAAGCAAGTCCAGAGAACTATAAACCATTTGGCTTAATACTGATGGTCGGAAAGATAATGGAACCTTTACTTAAAGTTGTAATTGGAAAACATCTAGAAAATATAAGGAGCTTGTAACTATCAGAGCTCTAAGATGTGGGCGGCACGGTGGCACAGTGGTTAGCAATGCTGCTTCACAGCATCAGAGACCCAGGTTCAATTCCGGCCTCAGGTCACTGTCTGTGTGGAGTTTGCACATTCTCCCCCTGCCTGCGTGAGTTTCCTCCGGGTGCTCTGGTTTCCTCCTACACTCCCAAGATGTGCAAGTTAGGTGGATTGGCCATGCTAAATTGTCCCTTAGTGTCAGGGCAGGGTAGCAGGATAAATACATGAGGTTACAGGGATAGGGCCTGGGTGGGATTGTTGCCAATGCAGGCTCAATGGGCCAAATGGCCTCCTTCTGCACTGTAAGGATTCTATGATTCTATGAATTGGAACCATTTACTGGCAAGTAGAGGTAAGGGAAGGGGGAAAGTGAGTTTTACAGTGTGTACAGGACTTCATTTTAAATCAGTTCATGAGAAGTCAATCAAGAGAGGAATCACTGATCAGTCTAATAATGAATGGTGAACCAGAGCACATTTAAACAATGAACATAATGGTAGATCTAGGCAATAGCACAATGGGAGTTAAATTAAAGCTTGAGAAAGATTTAATTAAAACAGAAATCAAAACGACAGATTGGAAAATAGGTAGTTTTTTAAAGAATGGAAATAGAGTAAGGGAAGGTAACCTGGGAAAAAAATGAACAAATAAAGAGGTAGAACAGCAGTGGGAAATATTTAAAATGATCAATAGTGTTGAGGGGTAACATATTCCACTAAGAAACAAGAGCAAACCATCTAATAATGAAATGCCATGGATGAATAAAGAGATTGGGGTCAAATTGTTTAAAGTTTATTTATTCATGTCACAGGTAGGCTTACATTAATACTGCAATGAAGTTACTGTGAAAATCCCCTAGTTGCCACACTCTGGCGCCTGTTTGGGTACACTGAGGGAGAATTTAGCACGGTCAATGCACCTAACCAGCACGTCTTTTGGACTGTGGGAGGAAACCGGAGCACCCGGAGGAAACCCATGCAGACACGGAGAGAATGTGCAGACTCTGCACAGACAGTGACCCAAGCTGGGGATTGAACCTGGGTCCCTTGTGCTGTGAGGCAGCAGTGCTAACCACTGTGCCACCGTGCCGCCCACACTGAAACTGAAGAATAAGAGGTACTTCAAGTTCTTGGGCAATTAAGGCAAGGATGACATATTGGCCGGAACTCTACCACCGCGCCCACCACGGAATTGGAGTGGGCAAGGGTCCAACAACTGAATTCTCCCGAGCAAGCCCATAAAATCCAGCCCATGGGAATATGAAGATGTAAGGAAAGAAATTGATAAGAAAAACTGAGGGTGGCACGGTGGCATGGTGGTTAGCACTGCTGTCTCACAGCACCAGGGACTCGGGTTTGATTCCCGGCTTGGGTCACTGTCTGTCCGGAGTTTGCACGTTCTCCCCGTGTTGCGTGGGTTTCCTCCGGGTGCTCCGGTTTCCTCCCACAGTGTGAACGATGTGCTGGTTAGGTGAATTGGCCGTGCTAAATTCTCCCTCAGTGTACCGAACAGGCTCCGGAGTGTGGCGACTAGGGGATTTTCACAGTGACTTCATTGCAGTGTTAATGTCAGCCTACTCGTGACACTAATAAATAAACTTTGAACAATGAGGAACTAAAAAAAATGAAATTATCAAGGAACATAAAAATAAATAGAGAAGTATTTGACAGAGACTAAAACCACAGGGTAGGGATAGAGCCAGAAAACTATTCACAGATAAGGACAGGGAAAAATGATCGAAACATTGAATGCCTCTTTATCTAACTCTGGGAGGGATGGGGGGGCTGGGGTGTAATATCATTAGCTGATATAAAGACAGCCAAGAGAGCAAAGGGGGAGATCATTAATAAACTACTTAAACTGAGAGAGGATAAAACTCCAGATCCGGATGGAGGCCACCATTGCATATTGAAAGAAGTTAGGGATGGCAGGTGTGTCATATGAGGAGAGATTAAATTGATTAGGATTATATTCATTGAAGTTTAGAAGAGTGAGAGGGGATCTCATAGAAATGTCTAAAATTCCAACAGGGTTAGACAGGGTAGATTCAGAAAGAATGTTCCCGATGGGGGGTGAGTCCAGAACTAGGGGTCATAGTTTGAGGATAAGGAGTAAACTGTTTAGAACTGAGGTGAGGAGAAATTTCTTCACCCAGAGGGCGGTGAATGTGTGGAATTCACTCCCACAGAAAGTAGTTGAGGCCTAAACGTTGTCTGATTTCAAGAAGAAATTAGATATAACTCTTGGGGCTAAAGGGATCAAGGGATATGGTGGGGAAGAGGGGATTTAATGATTAGCCATGATCAATTTGATTGGCAGAGCAGACTTGAAGTGCTGAATGACCACCCCCTGCTTCTGGTTTCTATGTTTTTAAATAAATAAATTCATTAGAAAACTGTATAGCACTAAAGGACTGGTGGACTGCCAATACAATTCCTACACTTAACAAGAGAGATAAAACATGTCCAGAGAACAATCGACGGTTTGGCTTAATACTGATGGTCAGAAAGATAATGGAACCTTTACTTCAAGTTGTAATTGGAAAACATCTAGAAAATATAAAGAGCTTGTAACTATTGGAGCTCTAAGATGTGGGCAGCACGGTGGCACAGTGTTAGCTCTACTGCCTCACAACGCCAGAGACCGGGGTTCAATTCTGGCCTCGGGTCATTGTCTCTGTGGAGTTTGCACGTTCTCCCCATGTCTGCGTGGGTTTCCTCCGGGTGCTCTGGTTTCCTCCCACAGTCCAAAGATGTGCAGGTTAGGTGGATTAGCCATGCTAAATTGATCCTATGTCAGGGGGATTAGCAGGGCAAATATGTGGGGTTAAGGCAATAGGGCCTGGGCAGGATTGTGGTTGGTGCAGACTCGATGGGCCGAATGGCCTCCTTCTGCACTGTCAGGATTCTATGATTCTATGCAGCAATGTGAATATGAAATACTACAGCAGAGGCTTATAGCAATGTGCTAATGAGGTTATGCTGCATGTAGGTAGTTGGTGCCTGCGGGTACAATGTGTAAATGGCTCCTCTCATTAATCCTGAGGCTGAGGGTTGATTCGTGCAATGGTTCTGCCTGCCTTCTCTCCTCGCCCATGCCCTCATCCATTTAGAGTTTGCTTTAACGCCAGCCAACGTTGAACTAAAGGTCCTTTCAGCTCTGGGCTAGCGTCAGTGCTGTTCCCTTTTGGCTGACAGAAGGTGCGTTAATTACCATCCACCCTGGTTGCTTGAGATGCTTAAAGATGGAGGAAGAAACAGCAACAGTTGAGTTGAAGGGTGAAGCAGCCAGCAATCTACCTGTTGGGAGGTACAGTCAGCCTTGAAGAAGAGAAAGCGGTGGAAGGAAATGCCCCAAGTGGCCAGGCCAGCATGCAGTTCATAAATCTCTTGCTAACGTGTATTGCTTAACTAAACAGCGACTGGGTACAAAGTGGACCCGTGAATTTATGAGTGTTTCACGACCCCCTCCCCCCACTATTCAGATGGTCGGAAACTATTTTATAGTTTCACTGACAGACAACCATTCCATTTCTCATCTCGATGCCTCCGCTGCTCTTAAATAAAAAAAGGGAGGTTTTTTTTTTCAATGACATTTGCGGTAACTCAAATTCATTCTGCACAGAGGTGAGGTTAAAATGTTCAATGATGATCCTTGTGACTAATTGTACAGTGCGGCCCTTCACAGTGGCTCCCTCAGATGGCGACTCCCAGGAGTGCAGGTATAAGCCCCTTCTCGTTCTGCAGCAGGCAGCCCTGGATGAGTGTCAGGAGGACTGCATGAGACCGAGACGTTTAGCAGTCAGTGACTTACCCTGTAAAAGATAAGGTCAAGTTTCAATACATTTAACACAAAGTATTAAGATTCATTTATCGCCACCTATTGGGAACACAGGAATCAGGAGCAGAAGTAGACAATTCAGCCCTTCCAGCCTGTTCCACCATTCAATTATAGTCATAGAGGTTCACAGCATGGAAACAGCCCCAACTTGTCCATGCCACCCAGCTTTTACCACTAAGCTAGTCCCAATTGCCCACATTCCAGGGAAAAATGTCCCAGTCTATCCAGCCTTTCCTTACAAACCATCAAGTCCTGGTAGCATCCCAGTAAATCTTTTCTGCACTCTTTCTAGTTTAATAATATCCTCTCTATAATAGGGTGACCAGAACTGTACACAGTATTTCAAATGTGGCCTTACCAATATCTTGTACAACTTCAATCAGATCATGGCTGATCTCTCCCTGGTCTCAAATCCACCTCCCCACCTGTTCCCCATATCCCCTTATCCCTTTTTTAAAATTAGAAACATATCTATCTCCTTCTTGAAACTATTCAATGATTCAGACTCCACCGTGCGATGGGGCAGCGAGTTCCACAAATTCACCACCCTCGGCGAGAAGTAGTTCCTCCTCATCTCAGTTTTAAATCTACCGCCTCGCAACCTGTACCTATATTAACCATTGATATTGGCAGAGGTGTCAGAGGAGGTTGTAGAGATGGGCACAATGACAACATTTAAAATACATTTGGATAGGTACATGGATGGGAACGGTTTAGAGGGACATGGGCCAAACGCAGGCAAATGGGACTAGTTAGTTTAGGAAACTTGGTCAGCACGGACGAGTTGGGCCGAAGGGCCTATTTCAGTGCTGTGTATCTCTATGACTCTATTCAATGTTGCACATGAATATTTCATACCATCCTCACTTCCATCATCTACTGCATTACAATCACAGTTTTTTCTCTTGTAATCTTGAGTTGTCTTGGAGGAAGGGTTTTTTTCTGTAATAAGGGAGGATTGCATTTCTGTTAAAACTTACCCTATCGCCGGAATTCTACCACCCCGCCTGCCACAGGTATCGGAGCAGCCGAGGGGGGGACAATGGGAAGGTCCATTGACCTCGGGCGGGATTTTCCGGTCTCGGGTCAAGCGAGACCATATTGAAATGCTGTCACATTTTCAGTGCTGGCCCGATGGGCTGAATGGCCTCTTTCTGCACTGTAGGGATTCTATGATTCCAGTCTATGATTCTATACATGGGACACTATGGGACAATTTAGCATGGCCAATCCACCTAATCTGCACGTCTTCGGACTGTGAGAGGAAACTGGAGCACCCGGAGGAAACCCACGCAGACATGGGGAGAATGTGCAAACTCCACACGGACAGTGACCCAGCCGGGAATCGAACCCAGGCCCCTGGCGCTGTAAGGCAGCAGTGCTAAACACTGTGCCACCGAGCCTGAAAATTAGCCATGTTTGTACAGAATAGCGGAACAGGCTTGAAGGACCAATTGACCTATTCCAGTTCCCATTACGTTCTTCTCCTGAAAGCTCACGATTCCAAATAAACCTGTTGGACTTTAACCTGGTGTTGTGAGACTTCTTACTGTGCCCACCCCAGCCTAACACCCGCATCCTCACATCATTTCTTCTACTGAAAGTGTTAATGCTGCTAAGAGTCCGTGTTTACTGGGGGTGCTCTCCCAAGCAGCCTTCCTTCATGTGCAGGGCTAGACTGTGGGTGCCGCTGTTTGACAATGATGCTATTTGCATTTAGCTTGCAGTATAGAGCTTTGATTGCAATTACCTAATTCCGTGTACACAAGGTACTTACAGTCGTGTCTGGCCCAGTTCCACATTGAGTGGAATGTCCGGTATCCATCTCATTAATCAAGCATGGTGTTTTACAAAGAATACCATTGACATATTATTTACACAGCGTTCAGCTTCTCCCGCTCGGAGGATGTTTATGGGCCTGTTGGCACGCGTTTCACGTCAACAGGGCTGTGAAGCTCTCAACTTACCACGCTGCGAGTGAATTTTTCCAACGAGGTTCTGCGACCCTGCTCGTTCTCAGACTGGAGAGGGGATGTGGAGAAAACAAAGCAGAAAGAATCACGACAGGAAAACCAGCGTAACGCGTAGCAAAGCGATGCAGAAATGATGGGCAGAGAGGAAGTTAGGCCTGAGGTGCACAGAGCTCCAGGGGAGCGGTGACACTAATTGCTGTTTCAAGTGAGGGGGGCTTGAGCTGCTTTGAGGGATCCTGTGTATGCTTAGTCCTGTTTGCTTCAGTCTATGCAGAGACTTCATTATAAGATATTTCTGTCTAACTCTGCTAAGCTTAACAGTTGTAGCTAACTTGACCACATGTAGAATCAGAAGGTTAAAGGTTAGCTAAAAATTGACTGCATTCCTAAAGGGTACACAATGCAGGCAAACATGTTTTTCACAATAGTAGTTGCAAGGATTGTTTTTCCAGATGGAGACAGACTGTGAAAAACACTTCCAATAATGAGATAAGGGTTGAAATATAGTTTGGATTTTGGTGTGAGTTTTTTCAGTGTTTGTTTTCGAGATCCATTCAGTGTACAGGGCTGTACAGGGACTGGCAGTAGAAGCCAGTCTCCAAGTTCACTTTTGCTTTTCACTTCTGTCATGTAAATTTTAAGTTCTGTTCAATAAAAGAAAACCATTTTAAAACTCGTATCAGTGTTGTCCCCTCGTCTATTCAAATGAATGAATGGACCCAACATGCTTAAAGCCCCATTGGCCTGACAGGAATAACATAGCGCAGTAAAAGAAAATGTCTCCAGTCGACTAAAGAGGGTGTATTTTATTTATTTATCAGTGTCACAATAGGCTTACATTAACACAGCAATGAAGTGACTGTGAAAATCCCCGAGTCGCCACACTGTTCGGGTACACTGAGGGAAAATTTAGCACGGCCAATGCACCCAACCAGCATGTCTTTAGGATTGTGGGAGGAAACCGGAGGAAACCCACGCAGACACGGGGAGAATGTGCAGACTCCACACAGACAGTGACCCAAGCTGGGAATTGAACCCGGGTCCCTGGCGCTGTGAGGCAGCAGTGCTAACCACTGTGCCACCGTGCCGCCCTATTGTGCCAGAACTAGATACATTTCTAGGAGTTGAGGAGGGGTAAGATGAGCCTTCGTATCTCTCCCTGATTGGCAACCAGTCACAAGTTGGAAGTGTATATGTGGATGTTGCGTGATGCCTCCTGCAGTCGAACAACCTGCTGACTCTCGAGCCTCACCCATGAATAAAAATCAATTGGAAATCGGGCTAGGTGTCTGGCTCCCGGGAGAAAAAAAAATTTGCCCTCACTGAGGGAGGAAGGCAGAAAATAAGAGATTGAAGCACTCACTTAATTAAAATTCCTGATTGTGATAATTCCCGATGGCCTCACTTTGTGGGGAAAATGGAAGTGTTTTTCAATTGCTGCTTGCTCTGCAGACCCAAGAGTTAATGTCCAGCTCTTCTCACCAGATGGTGGTGAGCTGCTTATCGAGAGCAGGCAGACAGAGTCCTGTATCCCGACCTCTCATTTTCTTTTATTTTATTGCTGATCTCTCAGGTCTCGTACCCCCCCACGGGGTGATCTCCCCATGAGAGCCACATCAAAGTTCCTCTGGGATGATGCCCGAAAGCCGATGAGCTTGTTCCGTAGCAATAACGTGCCCTGTGGAGTCTCACAGATCAAGCTGAGAACCACGAAGGACCTAATCCACCAGATTCTACCTTAGAATCATCAAATCCCTACAGTGCAGAAGGAGGCCATTCGGCCCATCGAGTGCACCAACTCCGACAGAGCATCTTACCCAAGCCCTATTCCTGTAACCCCACATATTTACCCCATTAATTCCGCTAACCTATCCCATCTTGAGATCCCAAAGGATAATTTAACATGGTCAATCCACCTAACCTACACCTCTTGGGACACTAAGGGGCAATTTAGCATGGTCAATCCACCAAACCTACAGATCTTTGGACTGTGGGAGGAAACCGGAGCACCCAGAGGAAACCCATACAGACACAGGGAGAACGTGCACACTCCACACAGGTGGACAGTCACCTTAGGCCGGAATCGAACCTGGGTCCCTGGCATTCTGAGGCAGCAGTGCTAACCACTGTGCCACCGTGCCACTGTGTTCAAATGAATTTTTAATTTTGCTCTTGTTTCATGCCCCTGTGTCCTAGCTCTTGCTGAGGTGCTGTTCCACAAGCCCTCGCGCTCTCACCCAGATATCATTTCTTCTTTACTCTTGTCCGGGACGTGGGCATCACTGGGAAATCCAGCATTTGTTGCCCATCCCTGATTGCCCTGGAATCGTGTGGCTTGCTGGGCTGTTGCAGGGGGCAGCTAAGAGTCAACCACATTGTTGTGTACCAGGAGTCACAAGTAGGCCAGACCAGGTAAGGAGGGCAGATTTCCTTCCCTAAAGGACATTAGTGAACCAGATGGGTTTTTACAACAATCGTTTCATGATCACCATTACTGACGCCTCGCACTTTTTTGAACGTTTCAGATTTTATTGATGGAATATAAATTCCACCAGTTGCCATGTTGGGATTTGATCCCATGTTCCCAGGGCATTGGCCTAAGCCTCTGGATTACAAGCCCAGTGACATTACCATTATTGGTTTTCCCTTTCTCTGAGGGAATCTTTGGATACCTGCGATGAGCTTGCTGGGGGGTGAACAGATCTGAGGTTTTGGGCCTTAGTAACGCATCAGCATGGCCGATTTACCCAGGAGCTGAATTTCCCAGCCTGCCCCGGTGTCCATTCTGCCGGCAGAGTCAGCCCACCATTGGCTGGCGGCGGGATCTTCTGTTCTAGCCGAGAGATCCTGTGTATGCTTAGCTCTGTTTGCTTCAGTCTATGAAAATACTTCATTTTAAGATATTTCTGCCTATCCAACTAACTGTGCTAAGCTTAACAAGTGTAGCTGCCTTCACTATATGTAGAATCAGAAGACATGATGGGTTAGGTAAAAATTGACTGCATTCCTAAAGGGTACACAATGCAGGCAAACAACAGCATAACAGCAGCTACAAGGATTGTTTTTCTGCGAAGGATACTTCCAATAACGAGATGAGGATTGAAATATAGTTTGGATTTTAGAGTGTTTCAGTTCAGTGCTTTCAAGTTCAGTACAGGACCGGGCTGAGAAGCCAATCTTCACTTTTCTTTGCATCTGTCATGTTAATTTTTAAAAAGTTCTGTTCATTAAAGGAAAACTCGTACCAAGTGTCGTCCCCTTGTCTCTTCAAACGAATGAATTGACCCAACAGCGACAATGTTTGTGGGGTTTTGCATGCCCCGTGTCCTCCAGCGCCAGGAAATGCGCTGCCGAGGGGTCACCATCGGTGGGACTGGAAGATCTCGCCGGCCGGAAAGGCTGGAAAATTTCAGCCCCAGGGCCAGTCAGCTGAAAATGAACTTCACTGGGCAGCAAACCAAAACTGGGGAGGCGGTGGCCTGGTGGTATTATCACTAGTTAATTAATCTAGAAACTCAGCTCATGTTCTGGGGACCCGGGTTCGAATCCCACCACGGCAGATGGTGGAATTTGAATTCAATAAAAAAATATCTGGAATTAAGAACCACAAAACCATTGTCGATTGTGGGAAAAACCCATCTGGTTCACTAATGTCCTTGAGGGAAGGAAACCTGGCGGCCTTACCTGGTCTGGCCTACATGTGACTCCAGAGCCATAGCAATGTGGCTGACTTTGAACTGCTCTCTGAAATGGCCGAGCAAGACACACAGTTCAAAGGCAACTAGGGATGGGCAATAAATGCTGGCCCAGCGACGCCCATGTCCCACCAGTGAATAAAAAATTAAATCACAAAAAGAGATTCTCAAATATTATTTTGAAATGTCAGTGGGACAGGAATCTGGGACATTACCTTCTTTTTAGATTGTAAAAGCTCCTGATACCCATTGGAACGCAGGAAGCGAGCGTAGCTGTCACTTTTCATCAGCTTGTAGATGTGTTCCTGAAAAGCAAGGTGAATTTCAGCTGTTTCCCCATCACTCACTGTTGATCACATAATTGCTCACCTAGGACATCTGACAGCACATACCCACAGCGGAGGCAAACTCATCCGATCTTATCAGTGCGGTGTCTGAGGCATTTTAGTTCATAGAATAAAATCCCGACAGTGCAGAAAGGCCATTTGGCCCATCGAGCCAGCACCGACAACAATCCCACCCAGGCCCTATCCCCGTAACCCCACATATTTATCCTGCTAGACTCCATGACACTAAGGGTCAATTTAGCATGGCCAATCCACCTAACCTGCACATCTTTGGACTGTGGGAGGAAACCGGAGCACCCGGAGGAAACCCACGCAGACATGGGGAGAACGTGCAAACTCCGCACAGACAGTGACCCAATTTAGTCATGGCCAATCTACCTAACCAGCACCTGTGGAGGAAACTCACGCAGACACGGGGAGAATGCGCAAGCTTCACACAGACAGTCACCTGAGGCCGGAATTGAACCTGAGTCCCTGGTGCCAATTAAAGGTGGCATGATGGCACAGTGGTTAGCACTGCCACCTCACAGTGCCAGAGACCCGGGTTCGATTCCCAGCTTGGGTCACTGTCTGTGCGGAGTCTGTACATTCTCCACGTGTCTGCGTGGGTTTCCTCCGGGTGCTCCGGTTTCCTCCCACAGTCTGAAAGACATGCTGGTTGGGTGCATTGGCCGTGCTAAATTCTCCCTCAGTGTACCCGAACAGGCTCCGGAGTGTGGCGACTAGAGGATTTTCACAGAAACTTCATTGTAATCTTAATGTCAGCCTACTTGTGACACTAATAAATAAACTTTAAACTGTGAGGCAGCAGCGCTAACCACTGGACTTCCCATTTATCTGCTTTGTCGGTCATCAGGTTCCTCAAAGCTGTTACCCCTCAAAAAACACTCACAACTTAGTTGAACATGATTTGCCCTTAATAAATCCATGCTGGCTATCCTTAATTAACCCACATTTTCCCAAGTGACTATTAATATTTAATACCTAGTCCTGCCCTTCTTCGAGCCAGGTCTCTGTTATCACCACAATATCATATTTCCATGTGGCTAACTGCATCTGCCATTCACCAATCTTATTTACCACACTCCATGCATTCACATACATGCACTGCAACACTCATTCAGACTTTATTTCCCTCTTACCCACTTAATATTTTCCATCTAGTGCTATCTGTATCTCCATATATTCTTTTTTGCCTTGGTATCCCCTCTCTAATTTAATCTGCAGGCGTTCCCACTCCCCTGCCAAGTTAGGATCAACCTTCTCCAGGAGCACATGGGCAAATCACCCCATGAGGAAATTGGTCCCAGCTCTGTTTCGGCACCATTTATCCAGTCTGTACTGGTCCCATCTCCCCCAGAACTGATCCCAATTATAGAATCATAGAATTCTTACAGTGCAGAAGCAGGCCATTTGGCCCATCGGGTCTGCACTGACTCCCTGACATCTTACCCAGGCCATCCCCGCCGCCCCGCCCCCACCGCCCTATCTCTGTAATCCCCGTGCATTTACCCCGCTAATCCCCATAACCTACACATCTTGGGACACTAAGGGGCAACTTAGCATGGCCAATCCATCTAACCTGCTCGAGCAATGCAGCAAGTTGGGAGAATCCCGGACTATGACTTTAAGATGTTCAGTTCAGGTAATGGAGGCAATATCCAACTTGCCTCCAGGATGGAATCTCTCCTTTTCACTGGATCCACACAGGGATGAACAGCGACTGTCAGTGCTCTGAATGGTGGACCAGG
This sequence comes from Mustelus asterias, assembly GCF_964213995.1. Lineage (NCBI taxonomy): Eukaryota > Metazoa > Chordata > Chondrichthyes > Carcharhiniformes > Triakidae > Mustelus > Mustelus asterias. Next base: position 15,029,530 of record NC_135818.1, on the reverse strand, counting down.
ACACCTGGCACAGGCAGCGGGGTGGAGGTTGCACATGCTTGTTGATATGGTCACAGGGAAGTTAAATTCAGGCTGGGACCTCATTACTATGAGTTGGGCCTGCGACCCATGCTAATAGAGCAATTCACTGTCTGCTTGGCCATTTGATGGGGGAGGAGGTGGTGGAATCGGAATCTGTTCAGATGTTCCTTCTGCAACCTCTTGCTGAACAGGTGCTGGCTATCTCCAAGTGGTGCCCGAGACACTGGATGCCCCTTCCCACCAAATAGATCCACCCCCAATGAGCAGCTCAGTTGTGCACTGTAGTTAACTTAGAATCATAGGATCATAGAATCCCCGCAGCGCAGAAGAGGCCATTCAGTCCATCGGGTCTGCACCAGCTCTCTGACAGAGTATCTTATCCAGCATCCCCCCCACACCCCCCACATCCCTGTAACCCCACACATTTAGCACAGCCAATCCACCTAACCCGCACATCGTTGGACATTAAAGGGCAATTTAGCATGGCTAATCCACCTAACTTGCAGCATGAATATCACACACTGTCTGAGCCAACACTAATAGCAGGATGCAGTGTCTAAGTGACTCGTCATGTGGGCAGCCCCATCCCTTGCCCATCCCTCTCACCTGATCCCCCCACCCCTTGATCACCCTGCCACTGTGCACCCATCTCTGGGCCCTGCCCCCAACTCCATCATCCCACCTCCTTGATCATGCCACTCCTACGCGTTCCTCCTTCTGCCTCTTTGGCACTTCACCAAGTGCCTCTCCCTCTCAGTGTGCCATGCCCTGGGTCCACCATCCCCTCTACTGGACAGCAGAACAGACTGGGGGGGTTGAGTGATAAACTCTCAGGCATGACCAGCTCTAACCATCTATCAGGCTGCCAGACCTTAAAAAAATACCCCCATGTTTGTTTTGCCGTGAGTGGCTAAAAAATAAACTTCAACAAACCTGCGCATCCTCAAATATGTACCTCCCGGGATCCTTGACATTCTGGCTGGTTATCTCGTATGAATGGGAATCCAGGTTGATGGCACTAGGAGCCCCTGGGGCAAGGAACTCCTGCCAGGTTTCTTGAACCTTGTCCGGGACTTCCAGAAGGGGACGCTTCTTCAGGTCCTCTGCAGCCAACCAGAACCTGCAGAGAGAAGGAAAGGACATGGATTGAAACTGGGCAAAAAAGGTCATCACTTAAAGAGAATTGGTCAATCCAATCTTTTGCTGACAGACAAGCAACCTCATCACGTTAGTTTATGTATTAATGTCACAAGGAGCATTGCATTAACACTGCAATGAAGTTACTGTGAAAATCCCCTTGTCGCCACACTCCTGTTCAGGAACACTGAGGGAGAATTTAAGTTGATTTATTAGTGTCACAAGGAGGATTACATTCACACTGCAATGAAGTTAATGTGAAAATCCCTTAATCGCCACATTCCTGTTTGGGGACACTGAGAGAGAATTTGATAATGGCCAATGCAGCTAACCCACACATCTTTTGGACTGTGGGAGGAATAGGCGGCACGGAGACACAGTGATTAGCACTGCTGCCTCACAGCGCCAGGGACCTGGGTTCGATTCCCGGCTTGGGTCACTGTCTGTGCAAAGTCTGCACGTTCTCCCAGTGTCCGCGTGAGTTTCCTCCGGGTGCTCCGGTTTCCTCCCACAGTCTGAAAGACGTGCTGGTTGGGTGCATTGGTCGTGCTAAATTCTCCCTCAGTGTACCTGAACAGGTGCCAGAGTGTGGCGACTAGGGGATTTTCACAGTAACTTCATTGCAGTGTTAATGTAAGCCTACTTGCGACTAATAAATAAACATTAAAACCAGAGGACCTGAAGGAAACCCACACAGGCACAAGGAGAACATGCAGACTCTGCATAGATAATGACTGAAGCCAGGAATTGAACCTGGATCCCTGGCACTGTGAGGCAACAGTGCCAACCATTGTGCCACCGTGCCAATAAGAGGTTACAGCTCTGAAGAAAGACGTGGAGATGAAAAAGTTTTCAAAGGGTCAGAGAATGTTAAAAAAAGAAAAAGATTTTAATTTAACAGGGACACCCTGAACACAGTTCCCTGGACTTGTTAAAGGAATCCTGGTAAAGTCAGGACTTTGCTCTGGTTAATCAAATTGTAAATGAAGGTAAGGCTGCCCTCAAGTGGTCACAAATCTTTTGGCAGAATGACAGAAATATTTTAATATGAATTCCCCAAGCTCTCCAGTGCCCTCCGTACACCAGCAGCGTGGTGGGAACTCTGTCAGCGTGGATTGGTGTGGGCTGCTCTGCAGTGCAGGAAGGGTTGGAATATACAATGGCGGAGTGTCAAATGAGACTCATGGCCCTGGGGGGATCTTCTTAACGTTAGGGCTGGGATCTTGCCGGTTTGGCACAGCGGTCAATTGGCGTGGCGAGAGGGTAAGATAGGGCAAGAGGTGAAAAATCAGTTTGGCACCTGGTTTCCCGTCTTTCACGATCTTGCCGGCCCTGTTTTGTCGGCTGATTTCAATATTAACAGTGTCATGAACAAGCCCAGGATGTGATAGCCCGGCCTCACTTATCTTAGTCCCCTCACCGGCTACACCCTGTGCCAATCAGGAACCCGACAAGCCAGCAGCTGGTCTTCTTCCGGGTCAAGGACCCCTGGAAGGCAGATTCCGCCTGCCGAGAGCTCCTGGCCAATCAGAAACTGGCAACCGCCCCCCCCCCCCCCCCCCCCCGGCCCCCCCACCCCCCTCCCCATACATCAGCAGCACCACCCCCGGCTTGTGGACGGAGCCAGGTGCAGGTGAGTGATGGCAGGGTGGGGGAATCGCGGCATGGGGGTCGCAGGGGAGGGTCAGCATCTCGGACAGGGTGGCACGGTGGCACAGTGGTTCGCCCTGCTGCCTCACAGTGTCAGGGACCCGGGTTCGATTCCCGGCTTGGGTCACTGTCTGTGTGGAGTTTGCACTTTCTCCCTATGTCTGTGTGGGTTTCCTCCGTGTGCTCCGGTTTCCTCCCACAGTCTGAAAGACGTGCTGGTCTGGTGGATTAGCCATGCTAAATTGCCCTTTAGTGTCTAAAGATGTGTAGGGTAGGTGGATTGGCCATGCTAAATGTGTGAGGTTTTGGGGATAGAGCATGGGTGGGATGCTCTATGAGAGAGTCGGTGTAGACTCGATGGGCTGAATGGCCCCCCTTCTGCCCTGTAGGTACTCGATGGTTGTATGACAGATGATCATTTGATTTTTTTTATGGGGTGTGCCCGAATACCTTTCATGCTCCAACATGGTTTTGCACCTGATTAAATATCCCCCTGGCACCAAACGTGCCATGGGGGGAGGGCACAAGAACATGCCCTCCATCCGCATTCTTGGTTCCAAAGTCTAAATCATCAATATAAGTTGTTGTTCAGTTATTTAATAACACAAACCGAACCCCCGTCTGTCTGCAACACAAACCTTTAATCATCGTAACATTCGAGTAATTACACTGAGTAATTACAGCTTGTGAATGTAATAGGCAGAGACAGTGGTGTAGTGATGTTGTTGCTGGACTCGTAATCCAGAGACCCAGGGTAATGATCCGGGGACCCGGGTTTGAATCCCACCACCACAGATGGTGAAATTTTAATTCAATACAAATCTGGAATTAAAAAAACTAATGATGACCATGAAACCATTGTCGATTGTCATAAAAACCCATCTGCTTCACGAATGCCCTTTAGGGAAGGAAATCTGCCGTCCTTACCTGGTCTGGCCTACATGTGACTCCAGAGCTACAGCAATGTGGTTGACTCTTAAATCCCCTCAGGGATGGGCAATAAATGCCGGCCTAGCCAGCGACACCCACATCCGTGAATAAATTAAAAAAAGAATGAGTAGAGTCTGAGCCACACTCACTGATTGCTGACATAGTTACTGTAAAGTTTATTTATTAGTGTCACAAGTCGGCTTACATTAACACTGCAATGATGTTACTGTGAATATCCCCTAGTCACCACACTCCGGTGCCTGTTCAGGTACACTGAGGGAGAATTTAGCACGGCCAATGCACCTAACCAGCACGTCTTTCGAACTGTGGGAGGAAACCGGAGCATTTGGAGGAAACCCACGCAGACACGGGGAGAATGTGCAGACTCCACAAAGGCAGTGACCCAACTGGGAATTGAACCCAGGGCCCTGGCGCTGTGAGGCAGCAGTGCTAACCACTGTGCCACCGAGCCTGATGGGGTTGATGCTGACAATGAAGCAACAGGGTTTTTATTGAGTAAGAAGCAGGGAAGATTCACAGCTTGACTAAAGTATTCAGCAACATTGAAAACAATTCAGGCAGATCCGCGCTGCACGCTCCTGCTGGACTCACCATGAAAGCGATTGATTGGAATTGTCATTGATGTTCACAATATAGAACTTGCAGCCCTCATCACGGGGAACAGTTTGTTACATCAAGGCCCCAGAGTGAAATTTAAACCCGCTAAAGTATCTTGAAGTGCACTCTTGTCTTTTCAAGCAACGATGAAAGAAGATTATTGCAGTTATTAAATATTGAACACCATGACTCTGTAACAGCATGAATGACAATGTTGGGTTTGGCAGCAGCCACACACTCTCATCAATTCAATGCTGATTCTTTCATCTCAGCGGTTTATGAAATAAATCCCTCCCCTCCTAAAAAATATAATGATCGGCTTCGTCTGGAAGCTTGGGGGTTCGTTCATATTTCCATCAGTGGCAGTACACAATGGTAAAGGACACAAGGGGTAGATTAGAGGTGAGGGAAGATATGGAGGTGAGGGAAGATATGGAGGTGAGGGAAGGTATGGAGGTGAGGGAAGGTATGGAGATGACGATAGGTGTGGAGGTGAGGGAAGATATGGAGGTGAGGGAAGATTTGGAGATGAGGGAAGGTGTGGAGGTGAGGGAAGGTATGGAGATGTAGTGGACCAGGATGTCATGGAGGGAGCGGTCCCTGTAGAATACTAATGGAGAAGCATGAGGGGAAGATGTGTTTTGTGGTGGCAGAACCATGATCGGGTCTCCCTTGTCCTCACTTTCCACCCCACCAGCCTCCACATTCAAAAGGATCACCCTCCGTCATTTCCACCAACTCCGACATAATGGCACCACAACCAATCCATTTTGGCATTTATTCCCCACAGGAGCACTCATCCTAAAGTATATTTCAACACCCATTTATTTCTGCTTTCAAACCTACCTAACATATTCTGAAATGTAGATATTTTCCTTACTGAGAATTCTACAGTTTCAAAACCCCCTGCGTTAATAAAAAACTCTCCCGTACTCTGTGCTAAATATTTTAGATTTCATCTTTTGTTTTTTTAACCCACTGGGATGTTTGCATTCCCAAACTGATGTTGGGGGCGGCACGGTGGCATAGTGGTTAGCACTGCTATCTCACAGTGCTAGGGACCCGGGTTCAATTCCTGGCTTGGGTCAGTGTCTGTGTGAAGTTTGCACATTCTCCTCGTGTCTGCGTGGGTTCCCTCCGGGTGCTCCGGTTTCCTCCCACAGCCCGAAAGACGTGCTGGTTAGGTGCATTGACCGTGTTAAATTCTCCCTCAGTGTACCCGAACAGGTACCGGAGTGTGGCGACTAGGGGATTTTCACGGTAACTTCATTGAAGTGTAAGCCTGCTTGTGACACTAATCAATAAACTTCAATGCAGCGATGAGTGTCTTACCTTAGATTCTCAGAGCTGAATTCAGATTCTAGAAACTTCAGAAATTGTTCCCGACCCGCAGGATCCTTTAGCATCTCATCGAAGGAGAACCCCCATCTCTTCACACGCTGCTGGTTCGGTTCTTTGCTTAACATACACAAGAAAGAGGGGAGATAAATTCTTTATTGCAACAGCAACTGTATCATTACATTGGGTGGGATTTTCTGCCCCCTCCCCCTTGTGGCACGTTTTCCATGGAGGCAGCTCGTCATTGGCCACCGGTGGGACCTCCCACTTGTGTTACACTTCATTGGACCATTGCAGAAGGCCAAGGACAGACACATGAGTTATGAGGGCAAGGTTCTGAGTTAAAATGGCAGGACACAGGAAGCTTAGCGTCATGCTTGCAGACTGAGCGAAGGTGTTCCATAAAGTGGGCACCCAGTGTAGGGCCCATTCATTCCTTGGAATAGACGAGGACAGCACTGGTACAAATGAAACCTAAAGAGAAAATGCTGGAAAATCTCAGCAGGTCTGGCAGCATCCGTAAGGAGAGAAAAGAGCTGACGTTTCAGAGCCAGATCTGAGATTTTCCAGCGTTTTCTCTTTTGGTTTCAGATTCCAGCATCCGCAGTAATTTATTTTTAACTGGTACGATGAATTTCTTTTATTGAACAGAACTTAAAGAAAATTAAACCATTGCAGAAGCAGAGAGAAAGCAAACATCGAGATTGCCTGTGAAGCCAGTCCCTGTACTGTATTGGACAGGATCGCAAAAGACAAACTGTCCACTGAACACGCACTGAAACCAAAACATATCTTAACTCTTATCTTGTTATTGGAAATGTTTTCCTCAAGCTCTCTCTGTCTAGAGAGAACAGGTTTAGCGGCCGTGTTATCAAAGTTTGTTTTGCTTGCTGTGTACTTGTCAGGAATGCGGTCAATTTTCAGCTAATCAGCATGCCTTCTGAGTTTTAAAATGTAGTGAATTTAGCTCTATAAGTTAGCAGTGTTAGTTACCCCCCAGCATTTAAATGTAATTGCAGAGACAGAAATATCTTAAAATGAAGTCTTTGCATAAGTTAAGCAAACAGGGCTCAGCATACACAGGATCCCTCACCCGGTTTGCATTTAGTCTCCCCAATGTAGAGGATACTACATTGGGAGCAGCGAATGCAGTCGGCCAAATTGAAGGAGGTGAGAGTAAAATGCTGCTTCCTCTGAAAGGGGACCAATGGTGACCCTCGCACACCACAGGTACTGCAGAGGCAGAGGGTGCAAACGACAAGAATCCCTGTTGACAGTGACAGGACTGAAAGATCCCATCACCGGCCAATGCCAGACTGTCTCTTCTTCCACATAACTGCCATGGAGGCGGGAGGGGGGGGGGGGCAGTGACCCGAGGCCGGAATTGAACCCGGGTCCCTGGCACTGTGAGGCAGCAGTGCTAACCACCGTGCCGCCATAACTGGTATCCATGCACGTTCCACTCAATTGCCAGTTTCTTTCAACAGTAAACAACAGACTTCCTTTCTTACCTGGCTTCCATATCCCAGAATGTGGTGTCCTCACTGATCCATGGGTTCGGTGGTTCCTGTGGTGTCAGCAGTGGATCATATTCCAGATACTGCTCTGCGTAACCAACCAAACTGCAAAGCAAAACACCAACAAGTGTAAGGACAAGGGCACAAGGCTGCAGATGTTGCATGGCCAATACACCTAACCAGCACGTCTTTCAGACTGAGAGAGGAAACCGGAGCACCCGGAGGAAACCCACGCAGACACAGGGAGAACGTGCAGACTCCACACAGACAGTGACCCAAGCCAGGAATCGAACCCAGGTCCCCTGTTCGGGTACACTGAGGGAGAATTTAGCACAGCCAATCCACCTAACTAGCACATCTTTCAGACTGTTGGAGGAAATTGGAGCACCCGGAGGAAACCCACGCAGACACGGGACAGCAATGCTAACCACTGTGCCAACTGAAAACAGGAAATATCCAGCAGGTCCGGCCTAATCTACGGAGAGTGAAACAAAGCTAATACTTCAAGTCATCAAATTTTTGACAGAACTGGAAGAAGTTAAAGATATAACATTTTACTTTCAACATGTACAGGGCCAGGAAAGGAAGGAAAGAAAGGAAATAAAGGGGAAGGTCAGTGATTTGGATAAAAAAACAGCAATGCTTGAATGACTCTAATGGTTTAATGAATCTAGAAGCAGTTGGTTATAGGATGGCACGGTGGCACAGTGGTTAGCACTGCTGCTTCACAGCGCCAGGGACCCGGGTTCAATTCCTGGCTTGGGTCACTGTCTGTGTGGAGTTGGCACATTCTCCCCGGCCATAACTTTCCTGTCCACCACGGGAATTGGAGTGGGTGAGGGGCGGACCATGGAAAGGTCCGTTGACCATGGATAGGATTTTATGGCTTCAGGACAAGTGAGGCTATAAAATTCCACCCTCCGTGTCTGCGTGGGTTTCCTCCGGGCATTCCGGTTTCCTCCCACAGTCTGAAAGACGTGCGTGTTAGGTGCATTGGCCATGCCAAATTCTCCATCAGTGTACCCGAACAGGCACCAGAGTGCGGTCACTAGGGGATTTTCACAGTAACTTCATTGCAGTGTTAATGTAAGCCGACTTGCGATTAATAAATAAACTTTAAACTGGTTAAAAATCATGTGTCGCTCATTTAAGGCAGAGATGCGGAGAATTATGTTCTCTCAGAGGGCCAGGTACGTCTCTGGAACTCTCCTCCTGAAAAGGCAGTGGGAGCAAAATAGATTCTTGATTAACAAGGTCGGGGTGAGGGTGAAAGGTTATCAGGAGGGGGCAGGAATGTGGGATTGAGTTATGGTTAGATCAGCCATGATCTTATTGAATGGTGGAGCAGGATCGAGGGGCCGAGTGGCCTACTCCTGAACCTCATTTGTATCTTTGGCGGAATTTTTCCGTCCTGCCCTCCATGGGAATCGTAGCGAGCAGGGGCGGGCTATGCAAAGGTCCATTAATTTCAAGCAGGAATTTCCGGCCTTGGGGCAAGTGCGGCCAGAAAATTAGCTGACTGGCAGAAGGCAGAGAGTGGGGATAAAGGGGTCTTTTTCAGTTCGGCAGCCAGTGACTAGTGGAGTGCCTCAGGGGTCAGTGCTGGGACCACAACTTTTCACAATATACATTAACGATTTGGAAAAGGAACTGGAGGCACCGTTGCTCCGTTTGCAGATGATACAAAGATATGTAGAGGGACAGGTAGTATTGAGGAAGCGGGGGGGGGGCTGCAGAAGGACTTGGACAGGTTAGGAGAGTGGACAAAGAAGTGGCAGATGGAATACAATGTGGAAAAGTGTGAGGTTATGCACTTTGGAAGGAGAGATAGAGGCATAGTATTTTCTAAATGGGGAAATGCTTAGGAAATCAGAAACACAGAGGGACTTGGGAGTCCTTGTTCTAGATTCTCTTCAGGTTAACGTGCAGGTTCAGTCAGCAGTTAGGAAGGCAAATGCAATGTTAAAATTCACGTTGAGAGGCTAGAATGCAAGAGCAGGGATGTACTTCTGAGGCTGTATAAGGCTCTCGTCAGACCCCATTTAGAATATTGTGAGCAGTTTTGGGCCCCGTATCTAAGGAAGGATGTACTGGTCTTGGAAAGGGTCCAGAAGAGGTTCACAAGAATGATCCCTGGAATGAAGAGCTTGTCATATGAGGAACGATTGAGGACTCTGGGTCTGTACTGGTTGGAGTTTAGAAGGATGAGGGGGGTCTTATTGAAACTTTCAGGATACTGCGAGGCCTGGATAGAGTGGACGTGGAGAGGATGTTTCCACTAGTAGGAAAAACTAGAACCAGAGGGCACAACCTCAGGCTAAAGGGACAATCCTTTAAAACAAAGATGAAAAGGAATTTCTTCAGCCAGAGAGTGGTGAATCTGTGGAACTCTTTGCCGCAGAAGGCTGTGGAGGCAAGGTCATTGAGTGTCTTTAAGGCAGAGATAGATAGGTTCTTGATTAATAAGGGGATCAGGGGTTATGGGGAAAAGGCAAGAGAATGGGGATGAGAAAAATATCAGCCATGATTGAATGGTGGAGCAGACTCGATGGGCCGAGTGGCCTAATTCTGCTCATATGTCTTATGGTCTAAATGATACTTAGTGCAATCTCCTTTTCACTGGGGAGACCAAACACAGATTGGATGACCAATTTGTTGAACAGGGAAGGGGTGGGGTAGGCCACAGTCAGGGGTGAATTAAATTATTTTAAAAATGCCTGTCACCACTTTTACCTCGACGGAAAACATGTTGTGTGAATGTACTATTTTGCCGAGGAAGACACTTCATTAGCACACTTAAGTTAGCGACCCATTTGGGGGGACCCTGAATTTAATTTACCTGCTGCTGGCCAAGATGTCCCAGGCTCAGGAAAGACGGCAACGAAATGAAGAGTGGAATTTATGAGGAGGCGATGGCCTAGTGGTATTATCACTAGACTGTCAATCCAGAAACTCAGCTAATGTTCTGGGGACCCAGGTTTGAATCCCGCCACGGCAGATGGTGGAATTTGAATTCAATAATTAAAAAAATATACATATATATATCTGGAATTAAGAATCTACTGATTACCATGAAAACCATTGCCGAATGTCGGAAAAACCCAGCTGGTTCACTAATGTCCCTTCGGGAAGGAAATCTGCCGTCCTTACCTGGTCTGGCCTACATGTGACTCCAGGGCCACAGCAATGTGGTTGACTCTTAACTGTCCTCGGAACAAAAGCGACTAGGGATGCGCAATAAATGCTGACCCAGCCAGCAACGCCTCTGTCCCACAAATGAATAAAGAAAATTTAATGCAGCCCACTAGAGGGGGCATGGGACCAAGAAAATAGAAAAGGAGTATGCACATCAGATTCCGGTGTCAGGAAAACTATGCCAGACAGCTCCAGTGGGTGGTGACCAGAGTTCCACCTTAGACGTCCAGGTTAACATCTAGAAGGAAAGCATGGATTGTCTCCTGCTTTCATTTGATGGGGGTCTCATAGCATACAGGGCCAACTAACAAGTGTTAAAATGGTTACAATCATAGGAGAAGCCTGTCAGTCTTCAAATACACACATAGAATCTATAACATAGAAAGAGGCCATTCGGCCCAACTGATCCATGCTGGTATTCATGCTTCACATGAACCTCTTCCCACCTCACCTCATCTCATCAGCCTATTCTTCCGACCCTGTTCTCCCTCATGCATTTATCCAACTTTCCCTTAAATGCTCTTAGTTTCCCCATGCTTTCTGTTTCTTTATTCATTCATGAGACATGGGCGTCGCTGGCTGGCCAGCAATTGTTTCACACAGAGGGTGGTGAGTGTATGGAACTAGCTGCCAGACGTAGTAGTAGAGGCGGGTACAATTTGGTCTTTTAAAAAGTGTTAAGACAGTTACATGGATAAGATGAGTATAGAGGGATATGGGCCAAACACGGGCAGTTGGGACTAGCTTAGGGTTTTAAAAAAGGGGCGGCATGGACAAGTTGGGCCGAAGGGCCTGTTTCCATGTTGTAAATCTCTATGACTCTATCCCTATTTGCCCTTGTTCAGAGGACAGTTGAGAGTCAACCAGATTGCTGTGGCTCTGGAGTCACATGTAGGCCAGACCGGGTAAGGATGGCAAATTTATTTTCCTAAAGGACATTAGTGAACCAGATGAGTTTTTCCGAAGATCGATAATGGTTTCATGGTCATCAGTAGATTCTCAATTCCAGATATCTTTTATTGAATTCAAATTCCACCATTTGCTGTGGCGGGATTTGAACCCGGGTTTCTGGATTAATAGCCTAGCGATAATACCAATGAGCCATCATCCCCCCTGCTAACACCTTCCACATTCTCACTGGACAATGATGTTTCTCCTGAATTCCATGTTGGATTTATTAGTGGCCACCTTATATCCATGTCCAATCACTTTGGACTTGCCCACAAATCGAAACATCTTCCCTATATCTACCCTATCAAACACCTTCATAATTTTAAAAGATCTCCAGCAGGTTACTGCTCCATCTTCTCACTTCTAGAGGAAACAGGGCTAGTTTGTTTAATCTTTCCTGATTTTCTCAATACCATCAGCCTTCCCCAAGAATGTAAAAATGTTGAATACAAAATCCACCTTAGCTCATTACTGAATGAAACCCTTACCTTTCCGCAACTTTGGACATTTTCAAACAATGTCTCTCAAGCTGGATATTTAATAAGGTTATCTGGAAATAGAAGGAGATAATGTTTAAGATGTGTATAAAATCAGGTGTAGCTACATGCTTACTCAATCAACTTATCCAACATATTGTGTGCACATTAAATCTGTCCAGGTCCCTCCACGCCGACGCTATTATTAAGAAAGACCACCAAAGCCTTTACTTTCTCAGGAGGCGAAGGAAATTTGGCATGTCCACGACAACTCTCACCAACCTTTACAGATGCATCATAGAAAGTATCCTTTCCAGATGTATCACAGCTTGGTATGGCTCCTGCCCTGCCCAAGACCACAAGAAACTACAAAGGGTTGTGAACGTAGCCCAGTTCATCATGCAAACCAGTTTCCAATCCACTGATTCTGGCCGATATTTTACGATGTCGCGAGGCTCATAAAATCCCGCCTGAGGCAAACGGAGAATTCCGGATTCTGTCTACACTTCCCGCTGCCTCGGAAAAGCAGTCAGCATAATCAAGGACCCAAGCACCCCGGACATTCTCTCTTCCACCTTCTTCCGTCGGGAAAAAGATACAAAAGTCTGAGATCACATACCAGCTGACTCAAGAACAGTTTCTTCTCTGCTGCCATCAGACTTTTGAATGGACTTACCTTGCATTAAGTTGATCTTTCTCTACACCCTAGCTATGACTGTAACACTACATTCTGCACCCTCTCCTTTCCTTCTCCCCTATGTACTCTATGAACAGTGTGCTTAGCTTGTATAGCACGCAAGAAACAATACTTCGCACTGTATGTTAATACATGTGACAATAATAAATTAAACCAAAATCCAGCAGTGTAAGCATCATATTCAAAATGCATGTACCATGTCGCAATTCACAACAGTCTATATTATCTTGATCGGTGTCACAGTTGGCGGATAAGTGAGCAAAGGCTATTCGATGATTAAGTTATGAAGTGACAAGGTTTACGATGCAATATTATGCAATGAATGGAAGCGCCTTTAGTCTTATGTTACCTGTTTCTTCAGATCTTCTTTTGCAGGTTGTTTTGCTATTGGTGCTAATGTATGTACAGGACTGTGTGTCTGTGATTCTTCTGAAATCCCGTACACTGACTGATTACAAAAAAAAAATGCCACGTCAGAAATGCACCGTCGATCCCTATTTCCTGTTCAAATTCTGCCACAAAACATGCACCATGTAGTCTAACCATGCACCTGAAAATGAGTGATTTAGGGCAGTGCACGGCAGGAAGTCTGCCATGACCGTTGTTTCTCTAAAGCACATCTGGCGAGATTTTCCATCCCGCTCCATCGGCGTGCCTGCTGGTGGTGGGGACATGGCGGGATCTTCTGGTCCAGCCAATGTCAACGGCACTTTACGTTGTCCGCCAGCCACTCTGGCGGGGAGCCCACCGCGGGGTTTCGCCATCAGCGGGACTGGAAGATCCTGCTGGCAGGATGGGCTGGAAAATTCAGAGCATCATCACAAAAACCGGGCGGGGTTTTCCGACCGTGCATGCCCGAAGACCAGAAATTCCCACTCGAGGTCAATGGACCTATACATGGTCTGCCAAATATTCTGTCCTGCCCGCTGCACTTCCCACGGCGGGCAAGATGGGAGATTTCTGGCCAAGGTATCTTACCATGAGTCACACAGTGGTTAGCACTGGGTTTGATTCCCAGCTTGGGTCACTGTCTGTGTGGAGTTTGCACATTCTCCCCATGTCTGCATGGGTTTCCTCCGGGTGCTCCAGTTTCCTCCCACAGTCCAAAGATCTGCGGGTTAGGTTGATTGGCCATGTTAAATTGACCCTTAGTATCAGGGGGATTAGCAGAGTAAATGTGTGGGGTTACGAGAATAGGGCCTGGATGGGATTGTGGTCAGTCCAGACTTGATGGGCCGAATGGCCTCCTTCTGTACTGTATGGTTTCTATTAGGACAATCTTTGCTCAATTAAAGGCAGCAGCGATGACTGACCAGTTCACCTTTAATTGTTTGTCTTTGGCAGAGGGAGGAATGTTGGCCCGGACTGAGAGAAAATGCTTTGTACCATCATGGCCCATCAAAAGAAGCAGATGGGAGTTTCGTATGGCATCTCATCTGAGTATTGGCATCAGTATTCAGTCCAGCATGCAATGCCAGCCTGGAGTGTCTGCTCAAGTCCAGCACAGTTGAACAGCTAAACCAGCCAACATGCAATCCATACACCCAATCCCTCCAGCCCAGATGGAGTGTCTGGTATGCAGAGATACTGTGGGTGCAAAGTGGATGCACATTTTTGGAACGCCATCATCATTTCCTTTCACCATCAACCAGAATTCAATCCAAAGGTGCCACGACAGTGATTTGTTTTGCGAGATTTCTGTAATATATTGAGTATTTCCACGAGGAACGGATTAAGGGGAGGATGCTTGTACGCACCTTCTTCACTTTGTTGGGGTTTTTCATCCTGCGACACTTCCTGATGTCCATTTCCGTGGTGTTCACACAGCCAGGCTGCAGGGAGAACGAGATAGAACTATTTTAAAGAGAGACCGTGAGAATCTCGATGGATTACTATCTAATCCACCACTGCTCATGACAGAGTTTACTTCCAATTGTTAGCCTGGGCAACTTGCTCTTCAACATACCTGAGACACAATATCATGGGTGAACCCCAGTCCTTCCCTCAGTAGCCATTATTCATATGTGAGACTTGACAATGAGTGCTAGCTGGTGGCACAGTGGTTAGCACTGCTGCCTCACAGTGCCGGGGACCCGGGTTCAATTCCAGCCTTGGGTGACTGTGTGGACCTTATACGTTCTCTGCATGGGGGTGCTCCGGTTCCCTCCCACATGTACAGCTTAGGTGGATTGGCCATGCTTGTCCAAAGATGTGTCGGCCAACTTCCACCACTGAGAAAAACTCTGAGGGGAGGCCAGAGAATTTCACTCCAAAGTAATTTTCTACACTTACGTTATTATTCCATTTATTATTTCTTCGTCACAAGTAGGCTTACATTAACACTGCAATGAAGTTACTGTGAAAATCCCCTAGTTGTCACACTCCGGCGCCTGTTTGGGCCAATGCACCCTAACCAACACATCTTTCAGACTGTGGGAGGAAACCGGAGCACCCGGAGGAAACCCACGCAGATACGAGGAGAATGTGCAAACTCCACACAGACAGTGACCCAAGCCGGGAATCGAACCGGGTCCCTGGTGCTGTGAGGCAGCAGTGCTAACCACTGTGGCACCTTGCTGCCCCCGCATATGTGAATGTGTATCCAGTCATTTTTGAATAAAATGGTTTATAAAATATCACGGCAAATGTGTGAATATATAGAATTCACTTTGCCGGAAAGCAAGTGAATTCTTTTAAAATGTTGTTTTTGCCCAAGTTGTTTTGGCAATTGTAGATTTGAACTTTGATCTCTTGTTCTTCCTGAGGTTCAAATATATCATGCTATGTTTTTATCTCCTCCCTGAATCTGTTGCGTATCATCCCACCATGGTCTATTCCAGCTCAGGAATCACCAGAGTATAAACCTGTTGAGTTCTATAAAGGGTTCCAGCCTCGGGTCACTGTCTGTGTGGAGTTTGCACATTCTCCTCGTGTCTGCGCGGGTTTCCTCCGGGTGCTCCAGTTTCCTCCCACAGTCCAAAGATGTGCGAGTTAGGTGGATTGGTCACGCTAAATTGTCCCTTAGTGTCAAGGGGGCGAACAGGGTAAATATGTGGGGTTGCGGGGATAGGGCTTGGGTGGGATTGTTGTCAGTGCAGGCTCGATGGGCCAAATGGCCTCCTTCTGCACTGTTGAACTTCTAAAGCTGATTACCACGTAGGGAATGAAGACAAAAATCTCCCCCCTATCTAAATTTGGTGTCATTTAGCCATAGTTATCCTGGGGTGGGATGTTCCGGCCCTCCCTTGGCATGTTTTCCAGCTGCAGAGGTGGCTCACCATTGGTTGCAAGGCAGGATCTCCCAGTCCCACCGATGTCTACGGCTTGTCTCACCCATCCTGCTGCTGGGGCACCTGCTGCAGGGAGGGGGGTCACATTCAGCAGGGCCAGAAGATCCCACCAGCAGGAAGGCTCAGAAAAGCCCACCCATTTCTCTCGTCTCTTCCTCTCTTTATTTTTAAGCTTTGCAGTGTGCGTTGCTCCTGTAAGTCATTCAGCAATAAACAGGCTGGCAATGGTCACTGATTTTATTTGGTTTTTGAGAAGACTCCAAAGAAATGCACTCGTAATCGCCAAGATCCTGCTGGCGTTCCTGCCGGTACAACCCTGACGGTACAACCCTGACGGTGAGGGATGCGTTGAACAGGAAATCCCATTGGCAACAGCGGGACTGTAAGATTCTGCCGCCAGCAAGCGGCACGTCGCCTTCCACTGCCGTGAAACCTGCCGCAGAGAGGGAACAAAGTCCCGCCCAATATCAGGATAAAATGACAGCAGACTGAAACCTTGCAGCTAAGAAGTGTGACGGAATGAACTTACAGGCTGGAATTTTACCGCTGCGTCCACCACGGGAATTGGAGCAGGTGGGAGGAGCGAACCACAGAAAGGTCCGTTGATCCCAGGCGGGGTTTTACGGTTTTGGGACGAGTGAGGTCGTAAAATCCCACCCTTGATTCCCGTTGGAGGTAAAACTTTCCATGCAAAGTGTAAAGTTCTTGCTTGTTGTTCATTAATCCATTGCCCAATATATCAGAGATTGTCATTTCACTGCTCTCAGTCACTACATCTGACTTTCACCTGAAACAAGTGGTGCTTTCATTCAGATTCACTTGTCGTATAAAGGCAGGATTTTCCAGTCGCGCCTATCCAGAGATCAGAAATTCCTGCTCGAGGTCAACAGACTTTTGAATGGCCCTCCAAATTTTCCAGTCCCGCCCGCGATGATTCCCGGTGGTGGATGGGACCAGATAATTTACCCCTAGGAGTCTTCACAGTGGCTCAGTGGTTAGCACTGATGCCTTGCAGCGCCAGGGACCCGGGTTCGATTCCCGGCTGGGTCACTGTCTGTGTGGAGTTTACACATTCTCCCTGTGTCTGCGTGGGTTTCCTCCGGGTGCTCCGGTTTCCTCCCACAGTCTGAAGATGTGTGGGTTAGGTTGATTGGCCATGCTAAATTGTCCCTTAGTGTCAGGGGGATTAGCAGGGTAAATGTTCGGGGTTACGGGAATAGGGCCTGGGTGGGATTGTGGTCGGTGCAGATTCAATGGGCCGAATGGCCTCCTGCACTGTTTAAAAAAAAGAGATTAAAAGAACTCAAACACAAAAGCTGTTGTTTCAACAAAAACAATTGAGAAATCGTAATGAAACATCCAGTCTGCACCGACAGCAATCCAACCCAGGCCCGATCCCTGTGACCCCACATATTTATCCCACTAATCCCTCTAACCTACGCATCCCGGGTCACTAAGGGTCAATTTACCATGGCCAATCGAACCCAGATCCCTGCCACTGTGAGGCAGCTGTGCTAACCGCTGTGCCACCGTGCCATCCTAAACCTAGGTACTTTTTTCTTATTCATTCCTGGGACATGGGCATCGCTGGCTGGCCAGCAGTCATTGCCCATCCCTTGTTGTCTGAGGGCTGTTGGGAAATCAGCCACACTGCTGTGGCTCTGGAGACACATGTAGGTCCGACCGGGTAAGAACGGCATATCAAACGTATGTGTGCTGATGGTCTAATGATACTCACAACGGGTCGATGAACATCCCAAAAAGCTCTTTCTTGACTGTCCAGAATCTTCCGTTCTGTCTTGTCCTTTTTCCTGTCAATTCTAAAAGAAGATGATATCAACTTCCAAAGACACACTGAATTCACAGGGCTGTTAACATTCTCAGCTGTACTCACACCATTCATTGCAAAGAGTCTGCAGCTGCAATAGTGCTTCTTCTTATCGATGCATTTTTTGCTCTTTACGATGCAGGCTGTGTACATTGCAATCCACCACTTTCTATGCAATGCAAAGAACGAGCAGTCCCATTGTTCTTTTGCACTGTTCAACTGGCACCCAACAAGATAATTTACTAATTCAAAGAGAACATTGTTTCCCTAACACCGCAGGACTGTGTAATAAGTCCTCAGAGGCAGAAGCCCATTCACCAAAATCCCTTTTTTTACAAGTCTGACAACAGCATACAGAGTGCTTTCAGTTTGGAGTCTACACTAGGAGTCCCAGAGGAACTGACACGCCTGGTTAAATACAAAGTAAGAGGCTCCCTGATGGGCCCATCAATTTGGCCCTGAATCAGGAAGCTCATATTCTAACAGGACAACCTCAATGGTCTGATTGAAGTCACTACAGACTGCCAAGTCCAAGGCTGAATGTAGGCAGCACTGGCAGAGTCAAGGCAATGGCTTTTCACTCCAGTTCTGCTGGCTGCTTTACTAATCCTGAGAATTAACTGAAAACTTTAGCTAATAGCAAGACTAGATTTTTTAAATCGATGGGCCGAAGGGTCCCTTCTGCACTATAAGATTCTCAATTCTATGATAAAACCAGAAACTCTTTGATCCAAAATCAGATGGCTCATTTCTTGACGTAGTTTCCAAGGAAGATTAATGCATTACTCATTGATTCCTGCAAAGCAAATAGTGTTCCTCTATTTAGACCCCTTCTGTAGGGAAGTGTAACCCAATATGGAGCTAAAGCATAAAGGTTGAGTTTAGAGGGATTTCAGGAAAGATGATTTTGGGAATTCCACACACATTGAAAGCCTGGATATTTCCCTCAAAGGGAAAATGTAATTACAGCGGATGGCCCTGGTTAAAGAGCTGGCACAGCACAACACAACTGTATTAGGCTGTCTGGTCTTCTGCACATTCTATAATACCAGGTTAAATATTCCAATTCCAATTATCTTCCAGCATCTAGCGATGCACTAAGGCAGACTTTCACCTGTTTCCATAGTTAGTTATTCCTGGAACAGGTTGCTAGTCTGTCACCAGGGTCTTCGAGCTCGAGGGACCACCCCTCCGCATCAAGCACAGCTGATCAGGAATCCCTCCCACTCTTATTTAAAAGACCTGCAGGTTGCTTTAAGAGCCAGTCACATGATTTGATGGTGATGTCATTCGGGTGTTGCTTCAGGCTACTATTCTACTTTCAGCTTGCACTTGGTGCAGCGCAGTGCTCTTCAATAAATATGCTGTTGTTACTTTGAATCCACGTGTGTAAACCACGGGGGCAATTCTCCCAGCCCGCTGCACTGCTCTAGCAGTACAGTGGGCTGGCAGATATCAGCAGAGGCCGTTTAGTGGGCTCTCCGCTGGGCGCCACGTCTGCCACATGTCTCCAGCCGCTCAAAAATGGCGCAGAGCTGATTAAAATATTTAAATTGCTGTTTGAATCTGATTAGCGGGCCCATGGAAGCCCCCCCCCCCACCCCAAGGAGGTTGGGGGTAAGGGAGGTGACCCCCTCGGCATTGCCAGCCTGGCAGTGTCAGCCTGGCCCCCTGGCATTGCCCAAGGGGAAAGATGGCAATGCCCAGGGGGCACCTTGGCACTGCCCACCAGGCATTGGGCAGTGCCAAGGGGGTGGGGCCTACTGGGGCAGAAGGGCCTGTCCCGCTGCCACTCCGCACTTGGGATCAGTGGCAGAGGGAGGGTGGACAACGATTGTGTCTGGCCATCGGAATGAAGGTTGGCCTGCTGGGGGATTGGGGCAGTGGAAGGGGGGATCGGGGCTGCGGGGGGAGCGTGGGAGAGGTGTTGAGGCAGGCTAGGGGGCCATTGGGGCTGGCCAGTAGACATCCAGAAGGCCAACGATCGGGGGATGGGGGATCGGAGGGGCAATGTTGCTGGGTCGCGGAGCTGGCCAGCGATTGGGAGGCCGGCAGTGCGGGGCTACTGCGCATGCGCCGATCTTGATGCTGACAGATCAGCACACGCGCAGTGGCCCACTCAGGCGGTCTCGCCAGCAGGAATAGGCCCCACCCCCGGATTTTCATCGTGAATCTCGCTCGGGCACCCTGCAGTGTGGGAGATTCATTTTGAAAATCCTGCTGAAAAAAGCAGCAGGATTCACTCCAGTTTTTCTACGAATTCGCACTTAGAATTTGTTTGGGAGAATCCCGGCCCAGGTCTTATCTTTATGTGAAGAACGCACAAACCCTAACATAGTTAGGACAATACAGCTCCCTTGGGCGTGGGCGATAGAAGGCACACTAAGGCCCTTCCTGGTAACCTTCCATCCATCTAAATAGTTCAAGATGAGACATGGAAAACCCAGAAGAAAATAATCTATATATATATTTATCAAGTTACCATCAGGAATAAATTGCAGTCTCTATATATCAAATCTCACAGGAGATACCTCCCTTCCAAATGCAGTGGGGATGTGTACATTATAAGTACGTACTGTACTTGTCACAAACAGCAGACAAGATAATAAAACATAATTTATGCTTATCTTAATATTTAAGTTAAGTATCTTAAATATTTAAGCAAGTTTTTTACTCAGAGGGTGGTGGGTGTCTGGAACTCGCTGCCGGGGGAGGTCGTGGAAGCAGATAGGATAGTAATTTTTAAGGGGCATCTGGACAAATACATGAATAGGATGGGAATCGAGGGATACGGTTCCCAGAAGGGTAGGGGGTTTTAGTTCAGTCAGGCAGCATGGTCGGTGCAGGCTTGGAGAACTGAAGGGCCTGTTCCTGAGCTATAATTTTCTTCGTTCTTTAAGGAAGTGTTCATCTCGTTTAGCGGCTGGTAGAAGCTCAGATCGAGGTCGGTGCTAAAAATATTTACCCACAGCTTCAAAATGACTTTTTCCAATAAAGTTTTGAAAATGCCCATCATTTTCCAAATATCGCTTTGCATAATTCACCAATAAATTACAACTGCACAATCCTGAAAAAAACGGATATCTCAATTACTTTGTTTAGATGTATAAACAGGAAAGAAATTAAAAACCTGCCAATCTAGGGGCTTAAAACAAAATTATTTTCTCAGAGTTGCGTAGGCAATGCGCAGAGGAGACGAAACAGGCCCTTAATCCATCTGCTTACTTACTCCAAAAACCGATTCGAATTGAATCCAATTAAGCACGGTGTGACAGTGGTTAGCACTGCTGCTTCACAATGCCAGATTACCAGGCTGTGTGGAGTTTGCACGTGGGTGGGTTTGTACAGTGACTCTAGTAAAAATTTCAAACCTGACTTCAACCCATTCGCTTCTAGTGTTTTGCCAGAACAGGGGAGGGTTGTTGACAACACAGCCACTCGCAGATGGCACCTTGATAGGTAACAAGTGAATATAGAAGCAGGAGGTTAAAATGGATGAATGTGTGGTTGGAGAGAAGGTGCAGGAGGGGGAGCTTCACATTCTTGGGATATTGGTGGCACAGTGGTTAGCACTGCTGCCTCACAGCACCAGGGACCCAGGTTTAATTCCGTCTCAAGTGGCGAGAATCATAGAATTTCTACAGTGCAGAAGGAAGCCATTCGGCCCATCAAGCTTGCACCAACCACAATCCCACCCAAGCCTTATCCCCGTAACCCCACGTATTTACCCTGATAGACCCCCAGACACTAAGGGGCAATTTAACATGGCCAGTCCACGTAACCTGCATATCTTAAGACTGTGGGAGAAAACCGGAGGAAACCCATGCAGACACGGGGAGAATGTGCGAACTCCACACAGGCGGTGACCCGAGGCTGGAATCGAACCCGTGCCCCTGGCGCTGTGAGGCAGCAGTGCTAACCACTGTGCCCACGTACCGCCCCTATCTGTGTGGAGTTGCACGTTCTCCCCGTGTCTGCGTGGGTTTCCTCCGGATGCGCTGGTTTCTTCCCACACTCCAAAGATGTGTAGGCTAGGGAGATTGGCCATGTTAAATTGCCTCTTAAGCCGGATTTTACCGGCACACCTGTCCCGATTCCGGGAGCGGGTGGGGCTCAGGGAACGGCATTCTCCGTTGGCCTTGGGCGAGATCGTACGGAACTCGGGCGGATGTGCCGATAGAATTCTGTCCTTAGTGTCCCAAGATGTGTAGGTTGGGAGGGGGAGGTTAGTGGGGTAAATACATGGGAATCGGGGCTGGGTGAGATGATCTGTTGGAGAGTCAGTGCAGACTCGATGGGCTGAATGGCCTCCTTCTGGACTGTAGGAATTCTGCGATGAAATATTACAATCCTGCTCGAGAACCTGATCAGCTGTGAGCAACGCTATGTGAGGTCACCTCCACACACACACAGAGAAAGCAAAGTCCCGCTCTTTCCTGATGGTTTCTCATTTTATACAGTGGTAAGGTTATCGGTTACGTACTTTACTTGGGCTTCCGCTTGCAAAAAGATGAACTCCCATTTTCGTGCAAATGCTCTTTGCAACCTGGCCAAATTTTCCTGCAGAAGGAATAGCTTTGTGTTAAAACAGAAAACAGGTTTCTGCTTTCCTTTCTAAAATCATTGATCTACGTTCGTGCAAGCACTGACTCGAATCCATGCTGCATCTTTCAAAATGACAAGTGCGGTATTACAATGGTATGCCATTGATTAGAAAATTAGTATACCTACGGCTTCATAATCCGCAAGTTCCAATCTGGCTTTATTCTGCATTGTCCGCTTGCACAGGTAGATGGCTGTGATAGTGAGAAAAAGATCAAGTAATTAACTCCACTGTTCAAATACTCTCCCTTTCCAAGCAGCGTTTTAATGAATGGGCTTTTCACTTTAGCAATACTGATGACAAGATCAGTATGTGGGGAGGCGGTGGTGTCGTGGTACATTAACACTGCAATAAAATTACTGTGAAAATCCCTGAGTTGCCACACTCCCGCGCCTGTTCGGGTACACTGAGGGAGAATTTACCATGGCCAATGCACCTAACCAGCACGTCTTTCGGACTGTTGGAGGAAACCGCAGCACCCGGAGGAAACCCACGCAGACACAGGAAGAACGTGCTGACTCTGCACAGACTGGAATCAAACCCGGTCAAAGGGTGAGTAATCCAGAGACCCAAGGGACCCGGGTACAAATCCCACCACGGCAGATGGTGAAATTTGAATTCAATTTGGACTAACCGTGAAAGGGGCAGCACGGTGGCACAGTGGTTAGCACTGCTGTCTCACGGCTCCTGGGACCCAGGTTCGATTCCCGGCTTGGGTCACTGTCTGTCTGCACGTTCTCTCCATGTTTGCATGGGTTTTCTCCGGGTGCTCTATTTTCCTCCCACAGTCCGAAAGACGTGCTGGTTAGATGCATTGGCCGTGCTAAATTCTACCTCAGTGTATCCGAACAGGCGCCAGAGTGTGGCGACTAGGGGATTTTCACAGTAACTTCATTGCGGTATTAATGTAAGCCTACGTGCGACTAATAAATAAACTTTACTTACAAGCCATTGTCGATTGTCGGAAAAAGCCATCTGGTTCAAAAATGTCCTTTAGGGAAGGAAATCTGCCGTCCTTACCTGCTCTGGCCTACATGTGACTCCAGAACCATAACAATGTGGTTGACGTTTAAATACCCTCTCAAATGGTCAGGCGAGTCCACTTATTCAAGGGCAAATGGGGATGGGCAACAAAGGCTGGCCTTATCAGTGATGCCAACATCCCATGAATGGGTCAAATGGCCTCCTTCTGTACTGTATGGATTCTATGAATGAAAAAAAGATGCATGTTCCTGTTCCTTCCCATCCACTCGAACCAAGATAGCCGGGTGGTTAACAGTGAGGCTGAGTGTCTTGGGCTACAAGACGATATAGAGGGATTGGTCAAATGGGCAGATAAGTGGCAGATGGAATTTACCCCTGCAAACGTGTGAGGTGATACACTTTGGAAGGAGTGATTTGACAAGGACGTACTCAATGAATGGTAGGACACTAGGAATTTCTGTGGAACAAAGGGAAATTGGCGTGTTGGTCCACAGATCTCTGAAAATGGAAGGGCACGTTAGCAGGGTGGTGAAAAAGGCATATGGGACACTTGCCTTTATCAATCGAGGTATAGATTACGTAAGCACAGAAGGCAGCTTGGAGTTGTAAAGAACTTTGGTGAGGCCACAGCTGAAGTACTGTGTGCAGTTCTGGTCACCACATTATAAGAAGGATGTGACTGCACTGTCGGGGATAAAGGAGGCCAGCGTCCCTTCACCAGATTCCTTTTACTTTACAAACTTATCTCCACTCCTAAGGGTGCTTTGGGTACAAAGTCAGAATCCGGCGTGCTAGTAGTACTATTGCCTCACAGTGCCCGGGACCTGGGTCTGGTTCGCAGCTTGGGTCGCTGTTAGTGTGGAGTCTGCACATTCTCCCCGTGTCTATGTGGGTTTCCTCCGAGTGCTCCAGTTTCCTCCCACAATCCAAAAGTGTTGGTTACATGCATTGGCCATGCGAAATTCTCCCTCAGTGTACCCAAACAAGTGCCAGAGTGTGGTGACTAGGGGATTTTCACAGTTACTTCATTGCAGTGTTCATGTAAGCCTACTTCTGACGCTAATAAATAAACTTAGTAGCCCTGACACTCCTCATTATATACGTGGGTGAGACTCCCTGATTGGGCAGGCAATCATTACCTCAATCAGGGGGCTCATACTCCAAGAGGCCAACCTCAAGGGCATCGTAAAGGTCGTGACAAGATGAATGGAATATAATAGAGTCAGTAGGAAGCTTGCGGCCCTATATCCACTCTGCTTGTGCCTGAATAAACAATATGCAAGGAGTTAATACACTGTTGTGTTACGTATTTTGTCAGCACTGTGGCAAATGAAATGAGAGATTCACTTACCATAGTCTGTGTTTTCTGGCTCCCAGCAGTTCGATGGCCAAAAGTATGGAGCCTGTAATAAAGATTTATTTGTTACTTCACTAAATCTGATAACAGTCCAGGCATTCAGGCTGCATGGTGGCCCGGTGGTTAGCACTGCTGCCTCACAGCGCCAGGGACTCAGGTTCAATTCCCGGCTTGGGTGACTGTCTGTGTGGAGTTTGCACATTCTCCCCGTGTCTGCGTGGGTTTCCTCCCACAGTCTAAAGGTGTGTGGGTTAGATTGATTGGCCATGATAAATTGACCCACGTTTTGGGGGGATGAGCAGGGTAAATGTTTTGGGTACGGGGATAGGGTGGAATTGTGGTCAGTGTCGGCTCAATGGGCCAAATGGCCTCCCTCTGTACTGTAGGGACTCTATGATTCTACTCTGTGATTCTATCTGACTGCAGAGAGCATGCTTATTAACTGAGGGAGCAAAGTCTACAGAATATTCAAGAAACACTTTCCTTTTCAGATTATTCTTGCCTCGTGACTATTTACATTGTTCTGGTATCACTCGGAGTCAAGAGTACGGAATAAGACCATAAGGATGGGGAACAGAAATCAGCCATTCTACCCATCGAGCGGCATTTTCCCATCCTGCCCGCCATGGGAATCGTAGCGGGCAGGGGGCGGACCATGCAAAGGTCTGTTGACCTCAGGCAAGATTTTCTGGTCTTGGGGCAAGTGAAATCATAGAATCATAGAAATCATAGAAACCCTACAGTGCAGAAGGAGGCTATTTGGCCCATCGAGTCTGCACCGACCACAATCCCACCCAGGCCCTACCCCCACATATTTACCCGCTAATCCCTCTAACTACGCATCTCAGGGACAATTTTTAACCTGGCCAATCAACCTAACCCGCACATCTTTGGACTGTGGGAGGAAACCGGAGCACCCGGAGGAAACCCACGCAGACACGAGGAGAATGTGCAAACTCCACACAGACAGTGACCCGAGCCGGGAATCGAACCCTGGACCCTGGAGCTGTGAAGCAGCAGTGCTAACCACTGTGCTACCGTGCCACCCAAGTGCCGCAGGAAAATCCTGCCCATTGCGTCTGCTCCGCCACCATTCAATGAGATCATGACTGACCCGATATGATAATCCTCGATTCCAATATTTTGTCTTATCCCGAGAACCCTTGATTCCTTTACTGATTATAGAGCAAGTTGGTAACAATGGGGAATACAACATAAAGAGTTTGAATAAGGTGTCAGTAATACATAGGAGGAGAGAGGGTGTGAACTAGCATTTACATTCTAAGAGATAAAATCATGAAATGAAGTTAATTCAGTTCGACTTCTGAAGAAGTTAATTCAGATACATGAAGATCAAAAGGGGTAAAACTGTATCCCAGAAACAATTCAACCTAAACAAGTGTAGCTGTTTCGAGACCTCAGCCCCCGCACAGCAGGAATAGCTGTTTGTACTCCCAGAAAGCCATGCCTGTGAAGAAAGCCTGCCTTGAACAACCAGTATTTTTCCCCCTACATCAGAAGCAGCTCCACAAAGATATAAGCAAAAATCAAAGCAAAATACTGCAGATTCTGGATTTTGAAACAAAACAGAAAATGCTGGAAAATCTCAGCAGGTCTCACAGTGTCTGTGGAGAGAGAATAGAGCCAACGTTTCAAGTCCAGATAACCCATCATCAGAACTGAAGATATAAAAGAGATACGGAAAATATATAACTGCCTTGTGTAGTAACTGTTGCTGGATTTTGTTTATAGTTTTTAGAAACCTATAAGGAAGTTTGGGGAAAAGTAGCTCTGGAGGTAATGAAATAAAGGTGTTTGGAGCTGTGCAAAGTTAGGGAGGGATACTCCACTAAGTATAACCACTGTTTTAAGTGCACTTCTAGTTGATTTTATTGGTGCTAATTTTATTGTTTGATAAACATTTATTTGATTTAAAATCATCACAAAATATCTGGAACATTATTCTTTGGTTTTCAAATCAAATTTGAGGGGAGGTGATGGCCTCTTGGTATTATCGCCAGGCTATTAATCCAGAAACTCAGCTAATGTTCTGGGGACCCGGGTTCGAATCCCGCCACAGCAGATTGTAGAATTTGAATTCAATTTTAAAAATCTGGAATTTAGAATCTACTGATGACCATGAAACCATTGTCGATTGTCGGGAAAACCCATCTGGTTCACTAATGTCCTTTAGGGATGGAAATCTGACGTCCTTACCCGGTCTGGCCTACATGTGACTCCAGAGCTACAGCAATGTGGTTGACTCTTAACTGCCGTCCAAGACCAATTGGGGATGGGCAATAAATGCTGGCCAGCCAGCGACATTCATGTCCCATTAATGAATAATCAGAAAATCTTTCCTTACATTATATCAAATTGCACAATAAAGTCGAGGGCAGTAAAGTTTTCCTTTGAAGATTTGGGATAACCCAATATTAACCATCGGCCGTCCTCTCCTTGAATCATAGAATCCCTACAGTGCAGAAGAAGGCCATTCGGCCCATCGAGCCTGCACCAACCACAATCCCACCCAAGCCCTATCCCCGTAACCCCACATATTTACCCTACTAATCCCTCTGACATTGAGGGTGAATTTAGCATGACCAATCCACCTAACCTGCACATCTTTGGAGTGTGGGAGGAAACTGGAGCACCCAGAGGAAACCCACGCATACACGGGGAGAAGGTGCAAACTCCACACAGACAGTGACCCAAGCCGGGAATCGAACCCAGGTCCCTGGAGCTGTGAAGCAGCAGTGCTAACCACTGTGCCCCTGTGCCGCCCCCATATTGAGTCTGAATCAGATAGTTCACAACCCTGAAGTCTAGTTTGACTCTGAACTGAGCTTCCAACCTCTGACTATGTAACTGTCTCCACCCTGCTGATGCTGAGAGCCCTGATCCATGACCTGTTACCTCGAGACTCGACTATTCCTATCCTTTCCTTGCCAATCTCCAATTTTACACTCTTCATAAAATCTCTGCTGCCTGTACCCTACTGCATAGAGCAAACAACAAATAAAATTACAGCACAGGCCCATCAGCCATCCAAGCCTGCACCGACCATGCTGTCCGACTGAACTCAAACCCTCTACCCTTTCTGGGACCATATCCCTCCATTCCCATCCTATTCATGTATTTGTCAAGACGCTCCTTAAAAGTCACTATCGTATCTGCTTCCACCACCTCCCCAGGCATCCCCCACCTTCTGTGCAAAAGAACTGCCTCGTAGATCTCCTTTAAACCTTGCCCCTCACATCTTAAACCTGTGCCCCCCAGTAATTGACTCTTCCACCCTGGGGAAAAGCTTCTGACTATCCACTCTGTCCATGCCCCTCATAATCTTGTAGACTTCTATCTGGTCACCCCTCAACCTCCGTCGTTCCAGTGAGAACAAACCAAGTTTCTCCAACCTCTCCTCACAGCTAATGCCCTCCATACCAGGCAACTTCCTGGTAAATCTTTTCTGTATCCTCCCCAAAGTCTCCACATCCTTCTGGGAGTGTGGCGTCCAGAATTGAACAATATATTCCAAGTGCGGCCTAACTAAGGTTCTATAAAGCTGCAACATGACTTGCCAATTTTTAAACTCAATGCCCCAGCCGATGAAGGCAAGCATGCCGTATGCCTTCTTGACCACCTTCTCCACCTGCATTGCCACTTTCAGTGACCTGTGTACCTGTACACCCAGATCCCTCTGCCTATCAATACTCTTAAGGGTTCTGCCATTCAATGTATATTTCCTATCTGTATTAGACCTTCTAAAATGCATTACCTCTTATTTATCCGGATTAAACTCCATCTGCCATCTCTCCGCACAAGTCTCCAACCGATCTATATCCTGCTGTATCCTCTGATGATCCTCATCGCTATCCGCAAATCCACCAACCTTTGTGTCGTCCGCAAACTTACTAATCAGACCAGTTGTATTTTCCTCCAAATCATTTATACATATTACAAACAGCAAAGGTCCCAGCACTGAGGAACGCCATTTGTCACAGCCCTCCATTCAGAAACTCACCCTTCCACCGCTACCTTCTGTCTTCTATGACCGAGCCAGTTCTGTATCCACCTTGCCAATCCACCTCTGATCCCATGCGACTTCACCTTCTGCACCAGTCTGCCATGAGGGACCTTGTCAAAGGTCTTACTGAAGTCCATGTAGACAACATCTATTGCCCTAGACTCATCAATCATGTTCGTCACTTCCTCGAAAAACTCGATCAAGTTAATGAGACACAACCTCCCCTTCACAAAACCATGTTGCCTCTCGTTAATACGTCCATTTATTTCCAAATGGGAGTAAATCCTGTCTCGAAGAATCATCTCCAATAATTTCCCTACGACTGATGTAAGGCTCACCGGCCTGTAATTACCTGGAATATTCTTGCTATCCTTCTTAAACAAAGGAACAACATTGGCTATTCTCCAATCTTCTGGGACCTCCCCTGTATGTGGAGTTGCCGGCGTTGGACTGGGGTAGGTATCGTAAGTAGTCTCACAACATTAGGTTAAACCTTGGACTGGTGTTGTGAGACTAC
This sequence comes from Mustelus asterias, assembly GCF_964213995.1. Lineage (NCBI taxonomy): Eukaryota > Metazoa > Chordata > Chondrichthyes > Carcharhiniformes > Triakidae > Mustelus > Mustelus asterias. The sequence continues at coordinate 15,000,397 of NC_135818.1, read as the reverse complement.
TTACTGTACCTCCCTTGTAGCCAGTGAGGATACAAAGATTTCTCTCAAGGTCCCCGCAATTTCCTCCCTTGCCTCTCTCAATATTCCGGGGTAAATCCCATCAGGCCCTGGGGACTTGCCTACCTTAATGTTTCTCAAGAACCCCAATACCACCTCCTTTTTGATCTTAACATGACTCAAACTATCTACACACCCTTGCCCAGACTCATCATCCACCAAGTCCTGCATGTACGATGCAGTCTAGAATGGGGGTGAAAGTATGCTAAATTTCAACATTTCCAGCAGTCTAAAAAGTCCTTGATTGGACCTAACAAGTTATCAATCTTCTACAATTAGCAGCTATCAACCTCCCATCATAGCTCATGGGGGTGGCATAGTGGCACAGTGGTTAGCATTGCTGCCTCACAATGCCAGGGACACGGGTTCAATTCCGGCCTCAGGTGACTGTCTATGTGGAGTCTGCACATTCCCCCCATGTCTGCGTGAGTTTCCTCCGGGTGCTCCTATGTTTCCTCCCGCAGTCCAAAGATTTGCGGGTTAGGTGGATTGACCATGCTAAATTGACGCTTTGTGTCCCAGGATGTGTGGGTTAGGGGGATTAGCAGGGTAATTACATATAGTTACTGGGATCGGGTCTGGGTAAGATGCTCTATTGGAGAGTCAGTGCAGACTTGATGGGCTGAATAGTCTCCTTCCGTACTGTGGAGATTCTAAAAGGAATGTGAACAAGGTAAGGTATGAAACAATATAAAAAGTTCTGTTTGGTGAGCTGGGGCCATTTAAATTGCCATTGCATGGGTTTGCTTGATCTCCTAAGGTGTCTTTATAGCACTCCTTGTGGGCCAGAAGGAGAAGCAGTGTTACCCAATAAATTAACCCCTTCTATCACTGCAAACAGCCCAACCTCAGCATTGCCTCTACAATTTACTCCCAGATCGCACCTCACTATCATCAACCTTACTCCAATCTTGAACATTGCTGAAAAAAGAGACATGTTGCTGAAGTTTTTCACCTTGCACTCATCAGGACAAATCCAAAAATGCCAAATTTCGAAAGATCACACCTATTTATACTGCAGGAGAAAAGGGTTGTGATTGGTTGACAAGTCAGTTCTGATTGGTCGAGGTGTTGCCATGCAGAAAGAAACAGTGTACAATAGGCTCCCCATGCATCTCCTAAAGACAGAAGCAAGACTTGAACATTCGGACCCCCTGATCCTTCCGTGATACCCAATTCCATCATCTCGTCCCTCTCAAGGTCTGATGCGGAAACTCTTGACACTGATTCTTTGACAGATGGGTCAAATGGAATTCCCCAGCTATCTGAACCCTGCCCTATTTTCCTGGCGGATTCACTATAGTCACTTCGGAGGAACGCCGGAATGGTGCTAAACACTGGCAGGTGACCTTCTTAAGTTTAAAGTATCTTGTGTAAAGGTTTTCTAGTTCTGGCAAAACAGACATTGTTGACTCACCTGAAACCTGTAAAATGTCCCATCATCCTTTAACATCAGCACATGATCTGAGATAGGAAACAGGTATCCTTGCGCGGCAATGAGGCTCCCCAAGTGTATCGCTTCACCTATGAATAGGGGGAGAAAAACATTATAAATGGAGTTATTTTTCTGTTACCAATTCTATTTAAAGTTTTCCCCAAGTGATCCCCATCTCCCATACCTATTTATTTGGTTTGAAAGTACCTCATCATTTTCTTTTTGTATTAATTTGTGGGACATGGGCATTGCTGGCTGGCCAGCAATTTTGTCAATTGGTTCACTAATGTTCTTCATAGAATCAAAGAAACCCTACAGTGCAGAAAGAGGCCATTTGGCCCATCGAGTCTGCACCGACCACAATCCCACGCAGGCCCTACCCCCATATCCCTATCATTTATTGCCCATCCTTAGTTGCCCGAGGGCAGTTGAAAGTCAACCACATTGCTGTGGCTCTGGAGTCACATGTAGGCCAGACCAGGCAAGGACAGCAGATTTCCTTCCCTAAAGGACATTAGTGAACCAAATGGGTTTTTCCTGCAATCAGCAATGGTTTCACGGTTATTATTAAGTTTAAGTTTATTTATTAGTGCCACAAGTAGGCTTACATTGTCACTGCAATGAAGTTACTGTCACCACACCCTGTTGAGGTACACTGAGGGAGAATTTAGCATGGCCAAGGCACCTAACTAGCACGTCTTTTGGTATGTGGGAGGAAACCGGAGTACCCGGAGCAAACCCACGCAGACATGGGGAGAATGTACAGACTCCGCACAGACAGTGACCCAAGCCGGGAATCAAACCCGGATCCCTGACGCTGTGAGGCAGCAGTGCCAACCACTGTGCCACCGTGCTTAATTCTAGATATTTTTTATTGAATTCATATTCCACCATCTGCCGTGGCGGGATTCGAACCCAGATCCCCAGAACATTAGCTGAGTTTCTGGATTAATAGTCTAACAGATAGTACCATCAGACTTTTGAATGGACCTACCTCGCATTAAGTTGATCTTTCTCTACACCCTTGCTATGACTGTAACACTACATTCTGCAGTCTCTCCTTTCCTTCTCTATGAACGGCATGCTTTGTCTGTATAGCGTGCAAGAAACAATACTTTTCACTGTATGTTAATACATGTGACAATAATAAATCAAATCAAATTAGGCCATCAGCTCCTCACTGTTCCATTCAACAATGTACGCTACGTGGCCCAACAGCTTTCATCAGTACAATGAGTAAAATACACCAGATGGACATGGAGATACAGAGTTATCAGAACAATTCTTGCTGGGAGCAAGAGTAAATTCTGTTGTCGTTTTTCAGTTAATTTCCTCTCCCTCTGAAGACTGACCATGATGGATCAGTCTTGGTTACTGAACCAAGGCAGTGAGCTGCTAAGGTTGAGCAGAGCGAAAGAGATAAAGGGAAAAGTGACTATTATGTGACATGGGTGAGCCGAGTGGAAATTAATAACAAAGGCAGCTAAAGGATTATGAGGTCTTAGGCCAGAATGAGTTCAAATAGAATACCATGTGTGGCTTGATTCACTCTAATGGAGATGCAAAGGTGAGTCGGAGTAGGGCCGGTGCACTGACAGGGAAAAAAAGAAATTTCCTTTCGACTGTAGAAATTGGGGTCGGATTCTCCGATCTTTCTCATGGCTGAGATTCTCCAGTCCCGCTGCAGTGATTGGAGTTTTGGCTGAATGCCAAATTCTCCTGAGAGTGGCAGTATAAGACCGGAGAATTCTTTCTGCAGTACCAGGTCAAAAGGGACAACATAGGCAGTGGGAGGTTGGAGACAGGAAATGAGGTAGGAACATTTATTAAACTGCAAAACCCACTGCAGTAACTCACTGATGCGCGACAATCAAGCACGTGGAACAAGGCTTCAGTATTGAAGGCTTTTATTGTCAAACAATGGAACTAACTAACACGAATACACCAGTTCAGACTGAAGGGGTCCTGCCGGAGCAGAGGGTCTTATACCTCTCCTCCGGAGGCGGGGCCCCACCGGGATGTGCCATAATAACATTTACAACAGGTAAACACCCTAACCCAACAACATTGTACAACCCCCACAGTGACAACACCCTAACCCAACAGTAACATAAGAACAACCCCCAGTGGTAACCAACGATGGTTCACCACACTCACCAAGCCTCCTTAGACAGCACCTTCCAAACCCCCGTGTGTGTGCTGCTACTGGGGGTATCCCCAAGAACTGACTCCACAGACAGATGTCGAGGAACACTGGTTTTTATTTGCAGGTCTCACTCGCTCCACACTCCAACTCCTACTGCCCTCCCAGGGCAGTCCCCAGCAGATTGCCAGACAGCCAGAGTTACATGACTCATTCCCTTAAAGGAGCGTTCCCCCCCCCCCCGCCCCCCCACCATACATAACAACAACCACTACCATCTAGAAGGACAAAGACAGCAGATACCTGGGAACACCATTACCTGCCAGTTCCCCTTCAAGTCACTCACCTTCCCGACTTGGAAATATATCGGCTGTTCCTTCACTGTCACTGGGTCAAAATATGGAACTCCCTCCCTAACAGCACTGTGGTGTACCTACACCTCAGGGGCTGCAGCGGTTCAAGATGGTGGTTCAGCACCACCTTCACCAGGGCAATGAGGGATGGGCAATAAGTGTCAGCGATGCCCACATCCCGTGAATGAATGAATTATTCCTATTCACCAAGTCTGAGCTCAGCTTTTGAATTTGTTTAATCTTAGAATCATAGAATTTTTACTGTGCAGAAGGAAGCTATTCGGCCAATTGTGCCTGCACCAACAACAATCCTCCCAGGCCCACTCCCTGTATCCCCATAAATTTACTTTGCTAATCCCCCTTGACACAAATGGACAATTTATCACGGCCAATCCACCGAACTCGCACATCTTTGGAGTGTGGGAGGAAACCAGAGCACCTGGAGGAGACACGGGGAGAACATGCAGACTCTGCACAGACAGTGACCCCAGGCTGGAATGGAACCCGGGTCCCTGGCGCTGTGAGGCAGCAGTGCTAACCACCGTGCCACCCCCCTTGTCGCAGCATTGAGTTGCTTGGTAAAAGTGTTTGCAAGATGGCCTGTGGAAAGTAGGTTGTTAGTGCAGAATTCTGCCTTCCCATAATTAAATCCATAACCGTCACACACTTCCTTTACCTTGATCTTCAATATTCAGGCTTTTCATTAGCCACTGCACAATGTCAGCACCTGCAAGGGAAATGTAATGAAAACAAATGATTGAGGCCAGAACCCAAGGCAGCCGAACGGTTATTTTTAACAAGTCTATCACAGTGAATGATCTGGGAGCGTTGATGAAAATTATTCTTACACTCAGTCTGAGTCTAAGGCCAAGTTCTGAGTTAGAAAGTAACATCGACATAATTTAAATCAAAGCCAAACACGTCTGCCTGCTTAAACCCATGCTCGCTGCATGGTAACCTCGCAGGGTTACAGGGAGAGAACAGTTTCGATAGTACAAACACATCCACCATTGCTGTTTTAAAGTTTATTTATTCGTGTCACAAGTAGGCTTACATTAACACTGCAATGAAGTTACTGTGAAAATCCCCCAGTCGCCACACTCTTGTTCGGGTACACTGAGGGAGAATTTAGCACAGCCAATGCACCTAACCAGCACATCCTTCGGACTGTGGGAGGAAATCGGAGCACCCTGAGGAAACTCACACAGATACGGGGAGAATGTGCAGACTCCGCACAGACCCGAGCCGGGAATCGAACCTGTGTCCCTGGCGCGATGAGGCAGTAGTGCTAACCACTGTGCCACCGTACCGCTCACCAAAAACTTGTTTAGAAACTTGTTTTAAATCAATGTCCATGGCTTAACGTTGAGCTGTGAAGGAAATAAGATAGGAAACATTAGATGTTTCACAAGATTTAAAAAAAAACATTTTTCTAGAAATATGAATCAGGAATGCTTCAATTACTAGGGGCATAGGTTTAAGGTGCGAGGGGCAAGGTTTAAAGGAGATAAGGAGATGTACGAGGCAGATTTTTTACACAGAGAGTAGTGGGTGCCTGGAACTCGTTGCCGGGGGAGGTAGTGGAAGTGGATACGGTAGTGACTTGTAAGGGGCGTCTTGACAAACACATGAATAGGATGGAAATAGAGGGATATGGTCCCTGGAAGGATAGGGGGTTTTAGTGAAGTCGGGCAGTATGGTCAGGTTAGTAGGCTTGGAGGGCCGAAGGGCTCGTTCCCGCGCTGTATTTTTCTTTGTTCTTTGTTCTTTGAAATGCAAATCAGCCGAAATTTTCCAGCCATTCCCACCAGCGAGATATTCCAGTCCCGCTGATGGCGACCTCCTGCCGCAGGATCCACAGTTGGGGGTACGAACAACAAGAAAACCCATTGGCAGCGGTGGGCCTGGACAATCCCATTGTCGGCCATTGGGGGTCGCCACTGCTGCCACAGAACGCACCACAGGGTAGCAGAAAATCCCACCCAAATGACAGTTTGGGGGAGGTGTTTTGCCAGTGTGTTCAATATGCCACACTTAAAATACCTTTTAGAATCATAAAGGCACAGAAAGAGACCATGCAGCCCATCAACTCTATGCTGGCTCGCTATAGGACAACCCAGTCAGTCCCATAGACACATAGAAACTAGAAGCAGGAGTAGGCCATTCGGCCCTTTCTAGCCTGCTCCGCCATTTTGATCATGGCTGATCATCAAGTTCAACATCCTGATTCCCCCTTCCTCCCATATCCCTTGATTCCATTAGCCCCAAGAGTTATATCAAATTTTATGGAAACTATTCTCTTGCTCTATCCCTGTAACCCTGCGAGTTTATCTCACTCGGATGCCCATCCCAATTTCTCTTCCAATCATGAAGATGCACCACTTCCAGCATATTCATCAGCAGCAGGCTCCAGGTCATTATCACGCACTAAATAAAAATGTTTTTACTCATATTCCCCCACATGCCTTGCTCAAAACCTTACATCTATGTCCCCTGGTCCTTGCACCATTCATTGTCTACTTTTTTGAAACTTCTCTTAATCTGTCACTGTGGTGGCACAGTGGTTAGCACTGCTTCCTCACAGCACCAGGGACCTGGGTTCGATTCCCGGCTTGGGTCACTGCCTGTGAGGAGTTTGCACGTTCTCCCCATTGCTGAGTGGGTTTCCTCCAGGTGCTCCACTTTCCTCCCACAGTCCAAAGATCTGCAGGTTAGGTGGATTGGCCGTGCTAAATTGCCCCTTAGTGCTGCAAGATATATGGGTTAAGGGGATTAGTGGGGCAAATGCATGGGGTTACGGGGATAGAGTGGGATGTTCTGTCCAACAGTTGGTGCAGAGTCGATGGGCTGAATGGATTATTCTATGATATTAGGGCTTGATTTATAACCAATAATATTTATAGGAGGTGAGTGAGAACTAAAAATAGCCCTGCCGGCTAACTTGCCAGTTCCCTGATTTCCATTCTGTCCCAGCACCATTTGTATGGTGGCAGCGTGGCTACCCGCCAGTCAGCGACATGGTGAGATGTTAAAAGCCAATTAGCAGAGACAGACTGGATTCCGGCAGGCGGCAGAGAACCAGTTAGGCACCTGGAGGGCCAGTGCTCCAAGTAGGCCTCAAGGCCTGCCCTCATTTCTGAGTGCTGCAGAAGTCCCCATAGGCCATCCTGCAGAGGGGCTTCCTTCTATTTTCATGATGCCCAATGGATGCTATAAGACTATAAGATATAGGAGCAGAATTAGGCCATTTGGCCCAACGAGTCTGCTCCGCCATTCAATCATGGCTGATATGATTCTCATTCCCATTATCCTGCCTTCTCCCCTGAACCCTTGATTCCCTTATTAATCAGGAACCTATCTATCTCTGTCTTAAAGACACTCAAAGACCTGACCTCCTCAGCCCTCTGTGGTAATGAGTTCCAAAGATTCACCACCCTCTGGCTGAAGAAATTCCTCCTCAGCCCAGTTTTAAAGGAGCGTCCCTTCACTCTGAGGTTGTGCCCTCGGATCCTAGTCTCTCCCAACCATGCGCAGACCCCAGGAAAGATAATAAATCCATAGCACGTTCTGCATATATTGTATTTTTGATAGTTTGCTGCAGAATTTGGTGCCACCATTTTATTCACAGTTCCGTGGTGCCAACACCTTCAAGCGGCAGTCACCATTGATGCCCAACATCAAAAATAGACCCCACTTAAAAGAGAAAACATTCCCGCAACGTGTGAAGGGCGATAAATGCCAGCCGAATTCAGATTGGTGTTTGCAATTTTTTCCAAAGCTGCTTGATGTGGTCACCGCCTCGACACTCACTGCTGAATCCTCTCAGACAGACTATCTACTGCTAATGCACACACATTGATAACAAAATACACCTTCTCACAAGATTCCTTTCACGAGTGAGTTTATAACTGCAAAGTCAGTGACTTTGTTGTTGGTTGCCTTCTAAATTAGAACATCGGAACTGGATTTACGGGTGGCGTGGTGGCACAGTGGTTAGCACTACTGCCTCACAGCGCCAGGGACCCTGGTTCGATTCCCGGCCTCGGCTCACTGTCTGTGTGGAGTCTGCACATTCTCCCTGTGTCTGTGTGGGTTTCCTTTGGGTGCTCCGGTTTCCTCCCACAGTCCAAAGATGTGCGGGTTTGGTGGATCAGCCATGCTAAATTAACCCTTAGTGTCAGGGGGACTAGCTAAGGTAAATGCATGGGGTTATGGGGATAGGGCCTGTGTGAGATTGTGGTCGGTGCAGACTCGATGGGCCGAATGGCCTCCTTCTGCACTGTAGGATTCTATGATTCTAACTCACCAGCCAGCCGCCTTCAGAGTCTTTATCCTGTTGAATCTGATCGATAGCAAGCTAGGCACTGAGCTCTGGAATCCCCACTTAGAGGACGACCATCAAAGATCCCTGAAAGAATGCGCTTACTATCAACCGATGCAGTGCCCTCGACTGTCGCGTTAGTATTGGCAAAACATAAGCATCTGCTGAACAAGCCTGCTTCTTCCTACAAATGCCCCAAGCAGCTTCACCAGTGAGAATCTCTGTGGAAAAGATCAACTTGTGGTGGCTCTTCCCAAGAAAGCCAATCTCATGCCACGATGTTTACCTATTTGGCCGGTTCGAGCTTCCAACTTGTAATGACCTCAAATAAGGCCCATGAGACGGACGTCTTGGAGTACGAGCTCCCTGATTGAGGTAATGATTGTCTGCCCAGTCAGGGAGTCTCACCTGTGTATTATATAGAGGAGCGTCGGGCTACTGACACTCTGCATTCTGACTTTGTACCTGTCGCACTCTTGGGAATGGAGATACGTTTGTAAATAAAGGGAATCTAGTGAAGGGATACCGGCCTCCAAGGAGTTATTTCACAACTCCTCTAAGTTTCAGTTTTTAATTTTATTTATTAGTGTCACAAGTAGGCTTACATTAACACCGCGATGAAGTTGCTGTAAAAATCCCCTAGTCACCACACTCTGGTACCTAGCGACAGGACTCATGGGCCATGTCACCCTCCAGTGTGCTGGGACCCATGCAATCATTGTCCCTTACCCTGCCTGCAGGGTACTTGTGCTCAGTATCTCACCACTTGCAGAGCCCACCTATCCTCATTATTCTCCCCCTTTCTGAGGTTGGGTCTCTCCATTGGGCACAATACCCATTAACAAGCCCCCTCCTCACTCCCTCCAACCCCTGGAAGGCTGATGGCAAAGGGTCGGCCACTCCCAGGCCTACAACTGGTGGAATACTAGCTGCTTTGGAACTTTAGGGTGGCACAGTAGCACGGTGGGTAGCACTGCTGCCTCACAGCACCCGGGACCCGGGTTCAATTCTGGCCCCGGGTCATTGTCTGTGTGGAGTTTGCACATTCTCCCTGTATCTGTGTGGGTTTCCTCCGGGTGCTCCGGTTTCCTCCCACAGTCCAGAGATGTGCGGGTAACTGGATCGGTCACACTAAATTGCACTTTAGTGTTACATGTGTAGGTTAGGGGGGGTTAGCGGGATAAATGTGTGGGGGTTACAGGAAAGGGCCTGGGTGGCATGTTCTATCGCAGAGTCTCCCACAGTCTGAAAGACGTGCTGGTTAGGTGCATTGACCCGAACAGGCGCCGGAGTGCGGCGACTAGGAGAATTTCACAGTAACTTCATTGCAGTGTTAATGTAAGCCTTGTGACTAATAAATAAACTTTACTTTACTTTAGAGTTGGTGCAGACTTGATGGGCCGAATGGCCTCCTTCTGCACTGTAGGGATCCGATGATTCTAAGTAATTGGCAACAACTATTTGCCATTTCTGATAAGCTAATTAAAATGGAGCAACTCCCTTTTAATTCTTGTTTATTGGAAGTCAACAATTGTCCCCAGTTCGATAATATCTGCCCTGAGAAAAACATGCATTTCTCATTTTCATGTCGCATTATACTTTATTCTAATTTCATATGGCTTCATGAATCATTAGCCATCTGGTTTGCAGTTTGTTCCATCTTGATATTCATTAATTCTTTAATGGAATTTCTCTTTCCAGTCACGCCATATTTCATCGTTTGGGTTACGTTCAATTCTTTCCCCCCCCCACATCTGTCTCACTTCCTGCTATTACCTGCCTCCTCGGGCCTAGTCCTCAGCCAGACCTCCTTCAGAGTGAGAGTTAATCAAATGGGCGACTGCCCTTTCGTTGGGGGTTTCAATTTATTGTTATAGGTACGGCGATGATCCAAAGATCAGAGCGATGTTAGGCACGGTCTACAACAATGTGCAATTTGTGGAGAAAGCAATGATTCATCCACCAAAACAAATCAGAACTTAGGACTTCTCCCAGTCAGGAATGGAGAAAGAAGCAAAATTATTCCAGTTAGGCAGGCGATTTTTGACTTGGCTGTTGTCTTATTGTTTATTTATTTATTCCAGTTGTGTTCCTTCTCCCCTATTTAATGTTTATTTATTAGTGTCACAAGTAGGCTTACATTAACACTGCAATGAAGTTACTGTGAAAATCCCCTAGTTGCCACACTCCTGTTCGGGTACACTGAGGGAGAATTTAACATTGCCAATTCACTTAACTTGCACATCTTTGGAGTGTGGGAGGAAACCGGAGCACCCGGAGGAAACCCATCCAGACACGGGGGAGAACGTGTGGATTCCGCACATACAGTGACCCAAGCGGGAATCAAACCCGGGTCCCTGGCGCTCTGAGACAGCAGTGCTAACAACTGTGCCACCAAACGCCAGCATACCTGAAAGCTCATCATTTATTCAACCCAAGTTTCCTTTTGTTCAAATCCATAGTCTGATTTCTCCTCTGAAGGTTGTTCATCACCCGCAGGGATTCAGATCACCACGACTGGTTGTCCCCTGAGCTGCGATCTCAGTTTGCTCAACCAGACATGCATCTTAGTGCGCCTGATGTTCGCCTCACTCAATGGGCGGGGTTTTATGACCTCGCTCGTCCCAAAACCGTAAAATAAAAAGAGACTGCCACCTCTAGTTACAGCAATCAGATTTATCCATCCATTCACCCTCCAGGGACAGTAAACCATTCTCACCGAGAGTCATATAATCATACAGCATGGAAACAGGCCCTTCGGCCCAACTCATCCATGCCGATCAGGTTCCCTGAACTGAACTAGTCCCATTTGCCTGCGTTTGGCCCGAATCCCTCAAAACCTTTCCCATCCATTTACCTGTCCAAATGTCTTTTAAATGCTCTAATTGTACCCGCCTCTACAACCTCCTCTGGCAGCTCATTCCATACATGCACCACCATGCATTAAAAACTGTCCCTCAGGGCCCTTTTAAATCTTTCCCCTCTCAGTTTAAATCTTTTCCCTCTAGTTTTGGACCCCCCCCCCCCCACTATCCTGGGGAAAATACCTTGTCTATTCACCTTATCTATGCCCCTCATGATTTTATAGACCTCTATAAAGTCTCCCCTCATCTTCCTACACTCCAGGGAAAAAACTCCCAGCCTCTCCTTATAATTCAAACCTTCCAGTCCCGATAACATCCTTGTAAATCTTTTTTTGCACCTTTTCCGGTTTAATAACATCCTTCCTACAGCAGGGTGACCAGAATTGTACGCGGTACTCCAAATGTGGCGTACCAATGTCTTGTACAGTTGTAACATAACGTCCCAACTCCTGCACTCAATGCTCTGACTGATGAAGGTAAATGTGCCAAATGCCTTCTTCACCACCTGTCTACCTGTGACGCTTTCAAGGAACTATGTACCTGCACCCCTAGGTCTCTCTGTTTGACAACACACCCCAGGGCCCCACCATTAACTGTATAATCATGGGGTCATCTGCTTTTCCTGTCTAGGTAGCTCATGCATCTTAATTAACCTGTCACTATTTAATAAACCTATCTAATAAATTACTCTCAGATCACTTATGAGTGTGACCCCTCCCTCCCTTTGTTGGACAATCTCAAATCTCACACTGGTCACTCGTTAGGCAGCACTGTCTGACCGCGGAATGAAATATCAGGCACGCTGGTGTTCGAATGTAACCAGCAATAACTTTGTATTGGATATAAGGTGACCAATGGTAACAAGCTGTAAGGGTCAGCTGACCCAGTAAACCGTGAAACCAATTACAGAATGATGTGAAGGTCAGCTGACCAGCTGACTCACTATAAATAAGAACCTGTTGGGAATTGTGAGAAGCTTTGAATGGCCCGGGTGAGGCCCCAAGTTTGGAGTAATGAAGTTTCTTAATTAAACACTTTCTTTGATTTATAAGTTGGAGTAAGTTTTGTTGTCTGCATTCGAAGAGTTCTTTCCAATGGAACAGTTGGGCTGGGATTCTCCGACCTCGCCCGCGGCTGGGATTTTCCGGTCCCGTTGCTGTGAACGGCGATGTGGCTGAGCGCCAACTCTCCATCCTCCCTGGCAGCGGTAGCAGGGCATGCGAGATCAGAGAATCTCCGGCGATTGTGTGATGGATGGGCAGCAACATTCGGCTCAATGGGCCGAATGGCCTCCTTCTGCACTGTGGGGATTCTATGTATCAATTCCATCTGCATCGTCTCCACTTTGGGGACCCATTTCACCACTTGTTTGCCTGAGTCATGAACTGCCAGACGGCACCTGTCCAATTCTTTAAGCAGTAAGGTGCCTCATTGATTCCCGAAGGAATTCTGTTCCCTTTCCCCTCTCACTGATGGATATTTGCCGAGTGGAAAATTAAACAGGGCGATCTCTGGGGCCTTGATGCAGGGGACAGATCGAGTGGATCAAGCATCTTGCATAGAATGATTGAAATGCATTTTGATCGGAACATACAGGCTGCCAAGCCTCGAATGACAAGGCAAAGTGATAGCTAATAATTAATACATTACATCGTGGATTTGTGCAGGCAGATTTAAATACCTTAGTTCAATCTAAGGTATTCCCTTGGTGCTATTTCAGTCCAAGATCATTTCCATTCAGTACATTCGGAAATATGAAAGATCTTTTTTTACCTTCAATGATACCCTGGAGGGTTGGGTACATTATCTTACTGGAAGCTGACAGGGCAATTTGGCTGAGAGCTTCAAGTTTTTATGTGTCCAGATCACCAACAACCTGTGCTGGCCCCTCCATGCTGACACTACAGTTAAGAAAGCCCACCAACGCCTCATCCTTCTTAGAAAACTGAGGAAATTTGGTATCTCCACTACGACCCTCATCAACTTTTACAGATGCACCATAGAAAGCATTCTTTCTGGTTGTTTCACAGCTTGGTGTGGCTCTTGCTCTATCCAAGACCACATGAAACTACAAAAGGTCATGAACGAAGCCCAGTCCATCACTCAAACCAGCCTCCCACCTATTGACTGTCTACACTGCCTCGGAAAAGCAGCCTGTATAATTAGGGACCCCATGCACCCCGGACATTCTCTCTTCCACCTTCTTCCATCGGGAAAAGGATACAAAATTCTGAGGACAGGTACCAACCAACTCAAGAACAGCTTCTTCCCTGCTGCTGTCAGACTTTTGAATGGACCTACCTCACACAAAATTGATCTTTCTCTACACCCTAGCTATGACTGTAACACTACAGTCTGCACTCTCTCCTTTCCTTCTCTATGAATGGTATGCTTCGTATAGTGTACAAGCAACAATGCTTTTCACTGCACACCAATACGTGTGACAATAATAAATCAAATCAAATCAAAATTTGTTGAAATCAATTGCAGAAAATGCTGGGTATGGATGGCAATTTTTGTCACATTAGCAAAGGGAAAGGGTGGCTTAACATTCTGAGCCGAACACTGAGTCGGAGTTGAGTTCTGGCAAATATTAGCCAACTTTCTCCTGATGGCCGTTGCCGAGGTTCCGCAGCAATCCAGAAACTTCTGTCTTTTTCAGACCGACAGAATTTGCAGGTTTTTAAAAAATTTTCTTTGTGGGAGCAATCCATTTAATGTGAGGGAACAGAGGGAAGGGTGAGCTGGAAAGACAAAAGATATTAAAGAAGTTCACTAATACGCTGGAGCGTAATTTTGATTCAGAGCAAGAGAGAAATGGTCACTTTCTCAAGAAACTGAGTAGGCCTTTGGGATAATTAAATCCTTCTGGAATTGTCATGACAACACAAAGAAATCCAGGCGTTTTAGCACCAAATTTGAGAGGTTTCCTGTGAATTCGATTGTTCTTGGATTGCAAAAAGAACGATGGGACTTTCTCAAGGAATTAAAGCTTCCACTTCCGTCAAGTGAAAAAGGAGGATATTGGTTATTCTTTTTCCCACCTCCGGGTCAGCTGAGATGAAAGCAAATGGACACCAGAGCCAGACGCTCCTGGGTTCTGGCTCCCAATCCAGAACCTTCAAGCATCATCTTGGTTGATATTTCAGTGCAGAATTCAGGGAATGTTGTGTGATTAGTGTTTTGTTGTGTGGTCAGGGGTTAGATGCGGTTTCGTGGTTGTCTAGTCTTCCAAAAGTACACTACTCACATCCATGATTTCTTTAATCAGAACTACTAAGGATGACACGGTGGCACAGTGGTTAGCACTGCTGCCCTACAGCGCCAGGGACCCGGGTTTAATTCCAGCCTTGGATGACTGTCTGTGTGGAGATTGCATGTTCTCCCCATGTCTGTGTGGGTTTTTGTCTGGCTGCTCTGACTTCTTCCCACAGTCCAAAGATGGACATGTTAGGTGGATTGGCCGTGCTAAATTGCCCCTTGGTGTCACAAGATGTGTAGGTTGGGGGGATTAGTGGGGTAAGTTGGATGCATTGGCCATGCCAAATTCTCCCTCAGTGTACCCGAACAGGCACCGGAGTGTAGCGACGAGGGAATTTTCACGGTAACTTCACTACAGTGTTAATGTAAGCCTACTTGTGACTAATAAATAAACTTTACTTTAAATGCATGGAGTTACTAGAAAAGACCTGGGTGGCATGTTCTGTCGGAGAGCTGGTGCAGACTGGATGGGTCAAATGGTCGTCTTCTGCACTGTTGGCATTCTATGATTCTAAGTAATTGGCAATAACTATTTGCCATTTCTGGGATTAGCAGGGTAAATACATGGGGTTACGGGGATAGGGCCTGCGTGGGATTGTGGCCAGTGAAGACTCGATGGGCCGAATGGCTTTCTTATTCATTGTAGGGATTCTTCTATGATATTTACTTGCAGCAAATATTTACACATTTGGACCTTCACACAAAGAAAGAGTTTCTATTCTCTTCAAGGGGGCGAGATTCTCTGTCCTCACCTCAGCGGGCTTCTCGGTGGCGGGAGACGATACGTCGTTCCTCTAGTCCTGTCGCTCGCTGTCAATGGGAATTCCCATTGAACCATCCCCACCACAGGGAAACCCACGGCAGGGACTGCAGTACGGGTGGGGCCAGAAAATCCCGCCGGCACGAACGGCTGGAGAATCCCAGCCAAGATCTCACTCTCTCAGTCATGTGATCTGATATCATTATTATATCAGCATCAGGGGCAATTAAGGATGGGCAATAAATGCTGGCCTGGTCTCTTATTTTTAAACTGCATCCTCTGTTCATAGCCTCTCCCACAAGAGAAAGCATCCTCCGGATATCTATCCTATCAAATCCCCTCAGGATTTTATAAGTTTCAATAAAATCACCTCGCATTCTTCATATTCTTCATAACAGCGGAGCCATTTTCCAGATGAGGCAATGAATTGAAGATTTGAACATAAGGCAGCAAATAACATGGCCATGGTGGGAGTGCCCACTTGTGCCTGCCAATCATATTGAGGGTTATGCTGCCATGTCTTCATCGGGCACACCCTGCCATAGTTAGTGAACCATGGGCTAGCTGGTTAGGGTTAGAAGAGAAAAATAATGGATCAGGCATCATAGAATCATAGAATCCCTACAGTGCAGAAGGAGGCCATTTGGCCCATCGAGCCTGCATCTACAACAATCCCACTCAGGCCCTATCCCCATAACCCCATGCATTTACCCTGCTAATCCCCCTGACACTAAGAATCAATTTAGTATGGCCAATCCACCTAACCTGCACATCTTCGGAGTGTGGGAGGAAACTGGAGCGCCCAGAGGAAACCCACGCAGACACGGGGAGAATGTGCAAACTCCACACAGACACCCAAGGCTTGATTTGAACCCGGGTTCCTGGAGCTGTGAGCCCCTTAGTTTCCCAAGATGTGTATCTTAGATGGAATTAGCCATATCATAGAATCATAGAATCTACAGTGCAGAAGCTGGCCATTCAGCCCATTGAGTCTGCACTGACAACAATCCCACCGAGGTCCAATCCCTATAACCCCACATATTTACAGTCCTAATCCCCTGACACTAAGGGACAATTTATCATGGCCAATCAACCTAACCCGCACATCTTTGTAGTGTGGGAGGAAACCGGAGCACCCGGAAGAAACCCACACAGGCACAGGGAGAATGTGCAAACTCCACATCGACAGTGACCCAAGGCCTGAGTTGAACCCAGATCCCTGGAGCTGTGGGCCCCTTAGTCTCCCAAGATTTATAGGTTAGATGGGATTAGCCGTAATAAGTGTGTGTGGGATTACAGGGATAGGGCAGGGGAGAGAGGCTGGGGAAAATACTCTGTCAGAGAATCGGTGCAGACTCGATGGGCCGAATGGCCTCTTCTGCACTGGAGGGATTCTATGAATCATAGAGTCATGGAGGAATAGAGGATGGAAACAGGCCCTTTGGCCCAACTTGTCCACACCGCCCTTTTTTAAGCACTAAGCTAGTCCCAATGACCCGACTCTATATGACTATTTAAACACACAGTCCCTGCCTCATCTGTCACTCTCTGGATGCAATCAGTGATGACCTGAAAAACATCCTTCAGGGAGATGAATTATTCATTCCATGAACTACTTTTGCTTTAAGAGTACTAGAGTTGGCGTGAATATTTAGCTCTGGGGCACGAAGGCAAAACGATTAAATTCCCAGTCGATGGTGCGAGTCAAAATGTAATCATATCACGACGTGATAAATTTTTGACCATGATACCTCACTAATTGCACAGTGCCTTTCAAAGCAAGAGGTGCATAAAATCAAGGGGTTTATTTTGGTGAAAAGGTGAAAACAGGTGCTTATAGTGAGTGTTTCTAGTAATAAAGATAATTCCATGGTCTTTGATAACATACAGGGGGTACGTACAGGTTTTATTCTGTAGTAAGAAGGATATAGAGAGGAACAAAGTTTAGAGAGGATATAGGGTGAGTTAGAGTTCAACGTAATAAAGAGACAGAAAGAGAAATAAGAGGGATAGAGATTCAACTGAAAGAGGAAAAAAAAAGACAGAAAAATATAAATAAACACAAAGGGCAGATGTGAAAATGATACAAAAGTCTGAGGTCACATACCAACCGACTCAAGAACAGTTTCTTCTCTGCTGCTGTCAGACTTTTCATACCATCAAAGAATCCTACAGTGCAGAAGGAGGTTATTCGGCCCATCGAGTCTGCACCAACCACAATCCCACCCAGGCCCTATCCCCATAATCATACATTTACCCTAGCTAGTCCCCTGATTCTAAGGGGCAATTTAGCATACACAATCAACCCAACCCACCCATCTTTGGACTGTGGGAGGAAACCGGAGCACCTGGAAGAAACTCATGCAGATACAGGGAGAACATGCAAACTCCACACAGACAGTGACCCGAGGCCGGGAATCGAACCCAGGTCCCTGGTGCTGTGAGGCAGTAGTGCTAACTGTTGTGTCACCGTGCCACCCTGCTGCACCTACTTTATATTAAGTTGACCTTTCTCTACACCCTAGCTATGAGTGTAACACTACATTCTGCACTCTCTCCTTTCCTTCTCTATGAACGGCATGCTTTGTCTGTATAGTGCGTAAGAAACAATACTTTTCAGTGTGTACCAATACATGTGACAATAATAAATCAAATCAAAATCAAATGCATTTTCCCCAGTGGCTCACTGCTGTAAAATGTCTCTGTTTAATGAGCCTCGCAGGTTGGATCGAGATCTCTGCGGTACAGAGGAAGTATTCTGATTCTGCCTCTGAAGAAGAACCAGATGAGTCTTCGATTCCTCCATGGTTGAGCAAGCATGTTCACGGGGCAGTAAATAGCACTAAAACCGCTCCTCCTTCTCTCCTCCCCCATATTTGATACAATAAGGTCAATTAATAAAAGTTCATAAAGTAAAAAAACCCAGCAGAAGTGGCCATATCCGAAGACATATTTATTTGTCTAATTCTCGAAGATGCGAGGATTTAACGGGACAATGCCAGTGTCTGAATACGACAGCAGACTCAACTGAATGGCTGGAGTTTTTCCCTGGTCTGTCAGAGTGTCAGACTCGGAGGAAAAACTGTCGCGTTTCTCTCCAGATGCACAGCTCAGATTTCAGATCTTCAGCCACTCAGACAAAAGTAAATCAGGGGATGTGGTTTACACTGGCGGGACGGGGCCTGATAGAGTCAGCAAGGTTGTCTCCACAGAGATCAGGGCGCCATCTTCTAAGGGCGCCTCGATCAGTGCTGAAGTTGAACCTCCCCCCACCCGCCCCCATGGGCACAGTGGATCACCACCCACCCCCCTCCCCCCCCACCACCCACAAGCTTCAGGGCGACCCCCAACACCAGCACAAAGGGCTCTCTCCCACTCTTCAATATCACACAAGATATCCCCTTCACTGATAACTTCCCCCCATTCACTGCCAAGTGGGGGGCGGGGGGGGGGGGACGACCCCACCCTGAGAATTCATGCGGCACGGTAGCACAGTGGTTAGCACTGCTGCTTCACAGCTCCAGCGTCCCGGGTTCGATTCCCGGCTCGGGTCACTGTCTGTGTGGAGTTTGCACATTCTTCTCGTGTCTGCGTGGGTTTCCTCCGGGTGCTCCGGTTTCCTCCCACAGTCCAAAGATGTGCGGGTTAGGTTGATTGGCCAGGTTAAAAATTGCCCCTTAGAGTCCTGGGATGCGTAGGTTAGAGGGATTAGCGGGTAAATATGTGGGGTGGGATTGTGGTCGGTGCAGACTCGATGGGCCGAATGGCCTCCTTCTGCACTGTAGGGTTTCTATGATTTCTATGATTTCTATGCCCTCTACTTTACCAAGGGACTCCTGCAAAGCTGCACTTCCTTCAGCTGCTTTAATATTTATTCCGGATTGTGGTTGTTATCCTTGGCCTGCAGTGAGGCTCCATGTTAACTGCACTCCTCAGATGCACTCTGCTGTTTTTGAAATGTTATTCCTAATGCACACGAACACTTTAGTGCGATTCAGTGGCTTCGATTAACCCAAGGCCTATTTCATCTCATGTCACAGTGACGTGCTTTGGTTCCATTGATTGAAGGGAGAGCGGTGCAAAGGCTAACATCCTGTCTGTTCACTAATTAACCTTTCTGCCACCCTTCCCAAACCCTCCAGGGACCTGTTGCTATCGGCACAGGCTCCCTCCGATGCATTGCCGCATGTTAGATTTAGAGTAAGCTGCTCGCGACTGATCTTTTACACATCATTAGCAACCCTGTTGAGAACTAGAATCATAGCATCATAGAACCCCTACAGTGCAGAAGGAGGCCATTCAGCCCATCGAAGCTGCACCGACCATCTGCGGAGAACTCAGAGCTTGGGGTGCATCAGGTGTCAGTTTTCATTCATTCACAGTGTGGTGGTGGTAATCCAGCAACCCAGTCCAGTGTTCTGGGGGACATGAGTTCAAATCCCTCCCCGACAGCTGGTGAAATTTAAATCCAGTGAGTTAAAATAACAATTCTGGAATATAAAGCTAGTCTCAATAATGGTGACCGGGAAACTATCATCCAATTGTCATAAAAACACTTCTGCCTCGCTAATCTCCTTCCATAGAATACTTCATAGAATAGGACAACGCGGTGGCATAATGGTTAGCACTGCTGCCTCACAGCGCCAGGGACCCGGGTTCAATTCCGGCCTCGGGTCACTGTCTGTGTGGAGTTTGCCCGTTCTCCCCGTGTCTGCGTGGGTTTCCTCCGGCTGCCCTGGTTTCATCCCACACTCCAAAGATGTGCGGGTTTGGTTGATTGGCCCTAATGTCAGGTGGATTAGTAGGGTAAATGAGGGTTATGGGGATAGATCCTGGGTGGGATTGTGGTCGGTGCAGACTCGATGGACCGAATGGCCTCTTTCTGCGCTGTAGGGATTATATAATGGATTTTTCACCCATGCGCAAGGCCATTCGGCCCATCGAGTCTGCACCAACAACAATCCCACCCACGTCCTATCCCCATAACGCCACGTTTTTACCTTGCTAATCCCCCTGACACTAAGGGCAGGATTTTCCAGCCGTGCTCACCCCAAAACTGGAAAATCCCAGCCGAGGTCAACGGTCCTCCCCTCGCCCGCTATGATTCCCGTAGCGGGTGGAACGGGAAAGTCCCCAAGAATCAATTTAGCATGGCCAATCCACCTAACCCGCACATCATTGAACTGTGGGAGGAAACTGGAGCACCCGGAGGAAACCCACGCAGACATGGGGAGAATGTGCAAACTCCACACAGACAGTGACCCGAGGCCGGAATTGAACCCGGGTCCCCGGTGCTATGAGGCAGCAGTGCTAACCACTGTGCCAGCGCGCCGGCCCTTAAAGGAAGTAAACCTGCCATCCAATGGCTTGAGACCCGCCATCATATGGTTGATTCTTAACTGCCCACTGAAATAGTCACTCAGTTCAAGGGCAGTTGGGGATGGGGAACAAAATGCTGGCCTCACCAGCAATGCCCATATTCAATGAAAGGATAAAAAAGCACACTGATTACAGCGTTTGCCTGATTAAGACAGCACAGCAGAAGAGGATCACCTGGCTTGAAGGACCAATGGGAATGGAGAGCGAGTAATCACCCCAGAGGGTGGAGTCCTCTCTCAGGCAGAATCATCGAGCAGCCCTGCAGCAAGCATGTAAGAACTGGGGCTCTGTCCCAAGGCACGGCACGGTGTCACAGTGGTTAGCACTGCTGCCTCACAGCGCCAGGGACCCGGGTTCAATTCCAGCCTCGGGTCACTGTCTGTGTGGAATTTGCACATTCCCCCCGTGTCTGCATGGGTTTCCTCTGGGTGCTCCAGTTTCCTCCCAAACTCCAAAGATAGAAACATAGAAAAACTACAGCACAAAAACAGGCCCTTCAGCCCCACAAGTTGTGCCGAACATATCCCTACCGTTTAGGCCTACCTATAACCCTCCATCCTATTAAGTCCCATGTACTCATCCAGGAGTCTCTTAAAAGACCTTATTGCGATGTGTGGGTTTGGTTGATTGGCCATGCTAAATTAACACTAGTGTCAGGGGGATTAGCAGGGTAAATATGAGGGTTTACGGGAATGGGGCTTGGGTGAGATTGTGGTCGGTGTAGTATCGGTGGGCCGAGTGGCCTCCTTCTGCACTATAGGGATTCGATGTGCTGCAATTCCCTGTAGCTGATTTCTCTTTATCAATAATACCTTTTGCTTCTATCGAAGCCTGAAATGTCTCGCCATCACCCAAAGGGTGCCAAGCTGGTTCACTAGTGTCTTCAGTGATGACTGCAGATCGTTAATCCTCCATTAAAAATGTTAGCGTTCGTCTCTGTTGAGTCTGTGTATGGTTTCCTTCATTCAAGCAAAGACTTCATTTTAAGATAGTTCTGCCTATGTACAATTACATTGAAATGTTCATTTTTAAAAATTAACTAACTCAGCCTTAACCTGACTACATTTTTAAACTCAGAAGGCACGCTGGATTCGTTAAAATTGGCTGCATTACAGTGCTGTGAACAGCAGCATTTCATGGCTGCAGCTGCGAGGGTTGTTTTGGTAGGCAGAGACAGCATGTGCCAAACAATTTCAACAACAAAGATAGCAAATCACATATATTGTAGCTTCAGCTCGATGCGTGCAGCCTTGTTTTTCTATATTTGCTCACGGGATGTGGGCGTCGCTGACTAGGCCGGCATTTATTGCCCAACCCTGAGGGCATTTAAGAGTCAACCACATTGCTGTGGCTCTGGAGTCACATGTAGGCCAGACCGGGTAAAGATGGCAGATTTCCTTCCCTGAAGGACATTAGTGAACCGGATGGGTTTTTCCGACAATCGATTCACATCCATCATTAGATTTTGAATTCCAGATTTTTATTGAATTAAAATTTCACCATCTGCCGTGGCGGGATTCGAACCCAGGCCCCCAGAGCATTAATCCTGGGTCGCGGGAGTGCTAGTCCAGCGACAATACCTCTACACCACTGCCTCCCTAAACCTTCAGTTTAGTTCAATCTGTTTTGGGAGTTCTGTTTTGATCAGTACAGGGACTGGCAGGAAAAGCCAGTCTCTCTCTCTCCCTACTTTTTTTCTCTTTCTGTTCACTTTTGTAATGATTTAATTTTAAGTTCTGTTCAATAAAAGAAATTCTTCGTACCAGTGCCATCTCCGTCTATTCAGAGGAATGAATGGACCCTGCAATCTCCTAGTAGCTTGCTTGAAAAGCATGCTGCTCAGTGTTGGGTTAAGTCGTACCGATTGGAAAGGTTCCAGTGCTGAGTCTCCACTTTGTGCTGAGTTCGCTGCTTTAAGCTTTAAGCAATGGGTTTCGCTCCGACTGGTTCTCTGCCTTTGGCAAGAAAAAAACCAACACAGCCAGAGCTGCTGTTCCAGTTTATTTCTCATCAGCCCCCTCTGCAAAGTGCATGGGCAGGCACTAAGTGAGGGGCTGCCCACAGCTTGGTACATTTCAACGGTCTATTGCCGCTCATAGACTAGGTTTACACAAACAACTCGCCAGAGAACTGGGCAGCTAATGTAAAAGGAATCAGCTTGGAATGGTATGAGTTACACAGGTATATAAAGAGGAACCACAAAACATAGGAACAGGAGTAGACCATTCGGCCCCTCAAGCCTATTCAATAGGATCATGGCTGATCCGACACTCCTCATGTCCATTTACCTGCCCTTTTCCCATAACCCTTGATTCCCTTACTGATCAAGAATCTATCTATCTCAGTCTTAAATATACGCAAGGACTCTGTCCCCACAGCTCCCAGGAGCAAAGAGTTCCAAAGACTCTTAACCCTCTGAGTGAAGAAATTCCTCATCATCTCAGTCTTAAATTGGCACCCCTTTATTCTGAGACTAAGCCCTCTTATCTGAGATTCTCCCATGAGGGGTAAAATCCTTCAGCATTTACCCTGTCAAGCCTCTTAAGAATTCTTGGGCATGATCTTACCGACCATTCACGCCACGTTCCAGCGCAGCTGGAGAATATGGTGGCCAACCCAATCTCTGTTCACTGCGACGGGATGGGAAAATCCCACCGGGGTGAAGGGTGATAAGATTCCGGCTCATATGTTTCAGTGAGATCACCTCTCATTCTTCTAAATGGCGAGGTGTAGCGTCCCAACCTGTTTAACTTTTCCTCAGAAGACAATCCCTCCACACCAGGGATCATCCCAGTCAACCGTCTCTGAACTGCCTCCAATGAAATAATATCTTTCCTTAAATATGGGGTCCAAAACTGTTCAATCATCCTGTCCCTTCTCATCAGCAAATAGTTTAGCCCCGAGCTTTAGTTCAACTTAATACCAATTCCTCTGGTATCCAACATGATCGCTACATATGGTAAATCAGACACAGGCGAGGCAAATCTATGTCTTCATCAGCTGAGACCTTTTAATCAGATGGACATCTGGATCATCAGGGATGGCACAGTAGCATAGCGATTAGCACTGCTGCCTCACAGCGCCGGGACACCAGGGTTCGATTCCCAGCTTGGGTCACTGTCTGTGCAGAGTTTGTGCGTTCTCCCCGTGTCTGCGTGCGTTTCCTCCAGGTGCTCCGGTTTCCTCCCACAGTCCGAAAGACGTGCTGGTTAGGTGCATTGGCCATGCTAAATTCTCCCTCAGTGTACCCGAACAGGCGCCAGAGTGTGGCGACTA
Organism: Mustelus asterias; assembly: GCF_964213995.1. Taxonomy (NCBI): domain Eukaryota; kingdom Metazoa; phylum Chordata; class Chondrichthyes; order Carcharhiniformes; family Triakidae; genus Mustelus; species Mustelus asterias. The sequence goes on along the minus strand of NC_135818.1, from coordinate 14,976,548 downwards.
GGGGAATTTCACAGTAACTTCATTGTGGTGTTAACGTAAGCCTTACTTGTGACTAATAAATAAACTTTTATTTTACTTTAACTAAATTGCCCCTGAGTACCCTGAGATCAGTAAGAGTTTGAACAACACCAGGTTAAAGTCCAACAGGTTTATTTGGTAGCAAACACCATTAGCTTTCGGAGTGCTGCTCCTTCGTCAGATGGAGTGGAAATGTGCTCTCAAACAGGGCACAGAGACACAGAAATCAAGTTACAGAATACTGATTAGAATGCGAATCCCTACAACCAGCCAGATCTTAAAGATACAGACAATGTGGGTGGAGGGAGCATTAAGCACAGGTTAAAGAGATGTGTATTGTCTCCAGACAGGACAGCCTGCAAGTCCAGGAGGCAAGCTGTGGGGGTTACTGATAATGTGACATAAATCCAACATCCCGGTTTAGGCCGTCCTCATGTGTGCGGAACTTGGCTATCAGTTTCTGCTCAGCGACTCTGCGCTGTCGTGTGTCGTGAAGGCCGCCATGGAGAACGCTTACCTGAAGATCAGAGGCTGACTCTGATCTTTAAGATCTGGCTGGTTGTAGGGATTCGCATTCTAATCAGTATTCTGTAACTTGATTTCTGTGTCCCTGTGCCCTGTTTGAGAGCACATTTCCACTCCATCAGACGAAGGAGCAGCACTCCGAAAGCTAATGGTGTTTGCTACCAAATAAACCTGTTGGACTTTAACCTGGTGTTGTTCAAACTCTTACTGTGTTTACCCCAGTCCAACGCCGGCATCTCCACATCATGCCCTGAGATGTGCAGGTTACGTGGATTGGCCATGCTAAAGTCCCCTTTGGTGTCCAAAGATGTGTAAGTTCAGTGGATTGGCCATGCTAAATTGCACCTTCGTATCAGGGGGATTAGCAGGGTAAATGAGGGTGATGGGGCCTGGGTGGGATTGTGGTCGGTGCAGACTCAATGGGCTGAATGGCCTCCTTCTGTCCTGTATAGATTCTATGATTCTATGACCTCAGGGCAGCCCATTCCACTGAGAAGGCATTTGACACACTCCGTGACCTTGTCAGCAGTAAGTAGAAAGTCCTGCAGGGGACACAATCCTCAGTGATAAAGAGCTGCAGCCTAGCTCAATTACAGCGTGTTGTGAAGAGATTCCCCCACTGGAGGATGTGTGAAATATTTTAGTTGCTACACCACAACAGGCTGCAATTAAAAATATTCTTTGACAAGATCTGCGGTCACGGTGCGGTCCTGAGATCCCAGATCGCTTCTGGGAGTTTCTTTATCCATCCTTTATATAGATGTTGGACCACGAGGTGAATATCAGCTGATTGCCACAAGTGTGGCGAGCATCAAATTCCTTCTGGATAACATTTCTCATAGAATCCCGACAGTGCAGGAGAGGCCATTCGGCCCATCATGTCTTCACTGACTCTCTGACAGTGTAACTTACACAGCCTGTCTCTCCTGCCCTATTCCTGTGACTCCATGCACTGAACACAGCGAATCCATCTACCCTACGCATCGTGGGACACACAAGGAGCGATCGTACCGCCTATTCACGCCACGCTCCTGCTGCGGTGAGAATTTGGCAACAAGCCAAATTTCCGTTTATTGCAGCGGGATGGGAAAGTCCCGCTGGCATGATCGGTTGGCAAATTCTGCCCGAAAGGGCAATTGAGCATTTGATTTGATTTATTATTGTCACATGTATTAACATACAGTGAAAAGTATTGTTTCTTGCGCGCTATACAGACAAAACATACCGTTCATAGAGAAGGAAACAAGAGAGTGCAGAATGTAGTGTTACAGTCATAGCTAGGGTGTAGAGAAAGATCAACTTAATGCAAGGTAGGTCCATTCAAAAGTCTGATGGCAGCAGGGAAGAAGCTGTTCTTGAGTTGGTTGGTACATGACCTCAGACTTTTGTATCTTTTTCCTGAAGGAAGAAGGTGGAAGAGAGAATGTCCGGGGTGCGTGGGGTCCTTAATTATGCTGGCTGCTTTGCCGAGGCAGCGGGAAGTGTAGACAGAGTCAATTGATTCGGTGTTGGTTTGAGTGATGGATTGGGCTACATTCACGCCTTTTGTAGTTTAGAAAAAGTAAAAGTAAAGTTTATTTATTAGTGTCACAAGTAGGCTTACATTAACACTGCAATGAAGTTACTGTGAAAATCCCCTAGTCGCCACATGCCGGCACCTGTTTGGGTGCACTGAGGGAGAATTTAGCATGGCCAATGCACCTAACCAGCACGTCTTTCAGACTGTGGGAGGAAACTGGAGCTCCCGGAGGAAACCCACACAGACACGGGGAGAACGTGCAGACTCCGCACAGACAGTGACCCAAACCGGGAATCGAACCCGGGTCCCTGGCGCCGTGAGACAGCAGTGCTAACGATTGTGCTACCTATAGTGGGAAAGGGAGCGGGGAAGGTGGTGGGGCAAGAACAGAAGACTGGGGAGAGGTGTGGGAAAAGGAGATATGGACAGGTGTGTCCTGGATATGAGACAAAGGGGAGTGTTAATGGTGCTATTTAGGCATGAAGAGTGCTAATAGTGGTGAAAAGTGAGATATCGGAATGTGGATCTGATTGGCTGGGATATTCCTTTCGGTCAACAGCTTGCCAATGTTCGGGATGCTCTTTACGGTCAATGTTTATTTTACTGATATAGCAAGTGTCAGAGTGCTGGATGCACCTGAGCCATGACAGTCCCACACTAATGGGACTCAGTCATTTCTCGGCACCTCTCCGTGAAATGGGTATATTTAGCTCTCCACCTGTCATTAGAAGTGGAGAGGAGATGATGGAGAAGGTGAATCAGAAAGCTACTGCCTCACAATTAGACCAACGAAGGATTTCAGAGACAAGGTTCCCTGACAGCGCCGAACCCTCTCAATAATCATTATAGAAATTGCACATTTTTATAATTGCTGAGAGAATCACAGAATTCCACACGTACTGGGAACTCTTCTCAGCCTCTGTCCCTGGCAAAGTCAATAACAGCAGTGTTTGCCTTTCATTGCAGGCAGTGTTGTAGCAGTGATTTTCTTTCCCTCCAATGTTAAATGTCACCGAACATTAATTTGTTTGTTTGCCTCAGTGGGGCGGTTGGCATCGCTCTGCTCCCTCTCTGGCTTCCCTCAAGCCTCCCTCAGTCCACAACCTTACCCACCCACCCACAGGGTGGCACGGTGGCTCAGTGGTTAGCACTGCTGCCTCACGCGCCGGGGCCCCAGGTTCGATTCCCGGCTTGGGTCACTGTCTGTGTGGAGTCTGCACATTCTCCCCGTGTCTGCGTGGGTTTCCTCTGGGTACTCCGGTTTCCTCCCACAGTCCGAAAGACATGCTGGTTAAGTGGATTGGCCGTGCTAAATTGCCTCTTAGTGTCAGGGGGACTAGCTAGGGTAAATGAATGGAGTTATGGGGATAGGGGCTGGGTGGAATTGTGGTTGGTACAGATTCAATGGGCTGAATGGCCTCCTTCTGTACTGTAGGGATTCTATTTCATTCTCTTTCTTCCACTTCCGTTTTTACCTTCGATTTCTCCTTCAGTTGTTGCCAAGACAAGGTTGTCAGACCCTTGTTTCCAAAGGCCGTACCTGACAATCTTTTTCGAACTGTTCTTCACAACCCTTTTGTTTCCTGAATGAATGATCCCCTTGCTCTAACCCACCCACTTGCCTTTCTGTCCATCCAGTTGATTCTCAGCATCCTCCTCCACACAAAGTCACAGGGTCATAGAGATACACAGCATGAAATAGGCCCTTCGGCCCAACTCGTCCATGCTGACCAGGTTTCCTAAACTGAACTAGTTCCATCTGCCAGCGTTTGGCCTATATCCCTTTAAACATTTCCCATCCATGTACCTGTCCAAATGTATTTTAAATGTTGCAATTGTACCCGCCTCTACCACCTCCCCTGGCAGCTCATTCCATATATACACCACTCTGTGTGCGAAAAAGTTGCCCCTCCGGTTCCTTTTAAATCTTTCCCCTCTCACCTTAAACCTATGCCCTCTAGTTTTGGACTCCCTTACCCTGGGGAAAGACCTTGACTATTCACCTTATCTATACAGCCCCTCATGATTTTATAAACCTCTATAAGATCACCCCTCATCCTTCTACGCTCCAGGATAAAAAAGTCCCAGCCTATCCAGCCTCTCCTTATAATTCAAAGCTTCCAGTCCCGGTAACATCCTTGTAAATTTGTTTTGCACCCACATTTATTCCACTCATCTTCTCTTTTTTTTAAGAATCCAGCTCTGCATATCCATGGAATGCAGGACTCCACACACGAGACTGTGCCAGGCATTTTTTTCCCAGCTTCTCTGTTGATGCTTTTGGATTTCCAGGTACTGTTTGAGTGGCCGGTCATGCCTTTTCCCAGAGCCAATCTGGATTTCATTCTTTCATCAAGCCAAGGTACCTGTCACGTAACATCAGCAGCCAAAACATCAGCAGCTCAGTTGTCGTGTTTCAAGTTAAATCTGCTTGTAGTTACAGACTATGGCCACTGAATGTCACTGTGGACCTGCTGTCGTCATCGAGCCTTTCTAAACTCGAATAAAGAATTGCAAGGATAAGATTGTAGAAGTTACTTTTGAACTTTTTTGTCAATATTTTGCCCCTCCCAGCCCTGACTCATTCCCACCAGTTATCCCTTCTTTCCCACTCTCACCTAGAGTTACACTTGATGCCCTCATCCTGTGAAGAAAGCCACCAACGCCTCTACTTTCTCAGAAGACTCAGGAAATTTGGCATGTCAGCTGCGACTCTCACTAACTTTTACAGATGCACCACAGAAAGCATCCTTTCCGGATGTATCACAGCTTGGTATGGCTCCTGCTCTGCCCAAAACCGCAAGAAACTACAAAGGGTTGTGAACGAAGCCCAGTCTATCACTCATAGAGTCATAGAGATTTATAGCATGGAAACAGGCCCTTCGGCCCAACTTGTCCATGCCGCCCAGTTTTTACCATTAAGCTGGTCCCAACTGCCCGCATTTGGCCCATATCCCTCGATACCAATCTCAATGGGCAGAATGGCGGCACAGTGGTTAGCATGGCTGCCTCACAGCGCCAGGGACCCAGGTTCGATTCCCGGCTTGGGCCACCTCCCATGCGGAGTCCGCACGTTCTCCCCGTGTCTGCGCGGGCCTCCTCCGGGCGCACCGGTCCCCACCCGAAAGATGCACTGGTAAGGGTGCATTGGCCACACTAAATTCTCCCTCAGTGTACCCGAACAGGGGCTGGAATGTGTCGACTAGGGGATTTTCACAGTAACTTCACTGCAGTGTTAATGCAATACGCGGGATTAAGGGGCTAGGGCCTGGGTGGAATGTTGTCGGTGCTGGCCCGATGGGCCAAATGGTCTTCTGCACTGAAGGGAATCATAGAGATTCACAGCATGGAGACAGGTCCTTCGGCCCAACTTGTTCATGCTGCCCAGTTTTTAACCACTAAGCTAGTCCCAATTGCCCGCATTTAGCCCATATCCCTCTATACCCATCTTACCCATGTAACTATCTAAATGCTTTTTAAAAGTTAAAATTATACCCATATCTACTATTACCTCTGGCAGCTTGTTCCAGACACTCATCACCATGTGTGTGAAAAAATTGCCCCTCTGGACCCTTTTGTATTTCTCCCCTCTCACCTTAAACCTGTGCCCTCTAGTTTTAGACTCCCCTACCTTTGGGGAAAGATATTGACTATCTAGCTGAGCTATGCCCCTCATTATTTTATAGACCTCTATCAGATCACCCCTCAGCTCCCTACACTCCAGAGAAAAAAGTCCCAGTCTATCCAGCCTCTCCTTATAACTCAAACCATCAAGTCCCGGTCGCATCCTAGTAAATCTTTTCTGCACTCTTTCTAGTTTAATAATATCCTTTCTATAATAGGGTGACCCAGAACTGTACACAATATTCCAAGTGTGGCCTTATTAATGTCTTGTACAACTCCACCAAGACATCCCAACTCCTGTATTCAATGTTCTGACCAATGAAACCAAGCATGCCGAAAACCTTCTTCACCACTCTGTCCACCTGTGACTCCACTTTCAAGGAGCTATGAACCTGTATCCCTCGATCTCTTTGTTCTATAACTCTCCCCAATGCCCTACCATTAACTGAGTAAGTCCTGCCTTGGTTCAATCTACCAAAATGCATCATCTTGCATTTAGTCATCGAGTCATAGATGTTTACAACATGGAAACAGGCTCTTTGGCCCAACTTGTCCATGTCGCCCTTTTTTTAATCAATAAGCTAGTCCCAATTGCCCACTCAAACCAGCCTCACATCCATTGACTCTGTCTACACTTCCCGCTGCCTCGGCAAAGCAGCCAGCATAATCAAGGACCCCACGCACCTCAGACATTCTCCCTTCCACCTTTTTCCATCAGGAAAAAGATTCAAAAGTCTGAGGTCATGTACCAACCGACTCAAGAACAGCTTCTTCCCTGCTGCTCTCAGACTTTTCATTGGACCTAGCTTGCATTAAGTTGATCTTTCTCTGCAACCTAGCTATGACTGTAACACTACATTCTGCACTCTCTCCTTTCCTTCTCCCCTGTGTATTCTATGAACGGTATGTTTTGTCTGTATAGTGCACAAGAAACAATACTTTTCACTGTATCCCAAAACGTGACAATAATAAATCAAATCAAAGCAAAATCAAATCCTACTCTCAAATCTGACAGACCAATCACTGAACTTGCACGGTGGCACAGTAGTTAGCACTGCTGCCTCACAGCGCCAGGGACCTGGGTTTGATCCCCAGCTTGGGTCACTGTCTGTACGGAATCTGCACGTTTTCCCCCTGCCTGAGTGGGTTTCTTCCGGGTGCTCCATTTTTCTCCCACAATCCAAAGATGTGCCGGTTAGTGGGATTAGCAGGGTAAATGCGTGGGTTTACGGGCACAGGGCAGGGGAGTGAGCTTGGGTAAGATGCACTATCAGAGAGTTGGTGCAGGTTTGGTGGCCTGAATGACCTCCTTTTTCACTGTAGGGATTCTGTGACTCTCTCCTAACCTCATGGTCTGTTTATAGCCTGTATTTAAACCTCAAACATAATAACTGGTGACCAGGTTCAGCCACGGCCCACAGACAGTGTGTTACCGCATTTTTTTCTGGAAGAGTGGCACGGTGGCACAGTAGTTAGCACTGCTGCCTCACAACACCAGAGACCCGGCTTGGGTCACTGTCTGTGCGGGGTTTGCACATTCTCCCCGTGTCTGCGTGGGTTTCCTCCGGGTGCTCCGGTTTCCTCCCACAGTCCAAAGATGTGTGGGTTAGGTGGATTGGCCATTTTAAATTAGCCCTTAGTGTCAGGGGGATTAGCAGGGTAAATATGTGGAGTTACAGGGATAGGGTCTGGGTGGGATTGTGGTCGGTGCAGACTCGATGGGCCGAATGGCCTCCTTCTGTACTGTAGGGATTCTATGAAGGGAGAAATGTCAGACATCGCCAGTGATTAAGTTTGAGGCCTACTTACGGGCTATAAAGAGACCACAAAGTAAGTAGAAGTAAATCAAACAGGAACGGTTTATTCTACATCGTAATAATGGCTCAGCCGGCAAAAGACTGAACAAGCAAACTCCACCGAAGGGGGAGCTTGTACCCTGGGTCATCTGACCCATTCTCTTAAAGGGGAATGCACCCCCAACTACATACATAGCACAAACCATTGAATAACCACCCTTGTCATGATTCCATACAGAGCAACCAAGATTGACATCCCGTTCTCCAACTTAAACATTCACTCCTTCCACCACCCACATAAAGTGGCATCCTGTGTGCTATCTTCAAGATGCACTGTAACAATTCACCAAGGCTCCTTCGACAGCACTTTCCAAACCTGTGACCACTTCCATCTGGAAGGACAGCAGATACCAGGGAACACCAGCACCTGGAGGTTCCCCTCCATGCCACTCACCATCCTGACTTGGGAATATAATTCACTGTCGCTGGGTCAAAATCCCTCCCCGACAGCACTGTGGGTGTACCTACACCACAGGGACTGCAGCGATTCAAGAAGCAACTCACCACCACCTTCCGGAGAGCAATGAGGGATGGGCAATAATTGCTGGGCCTAGCTAACGATGTCCACATCGCAAGATGAGTTAAAGATGCCCCATTCAGCATCCAAGAACGGATCAATGCCTCATTCCCATCCCTACATCAGAGCTCCGCCTCCAGTTATCAATCTCAAAATCAGCCGCATTGCCAATTTCGAAACCACAAATTGCAAAAGCAAGTATGCGGCGATCGCTGAAAATTGGGCTGTTTGGCTTGAGTGGAATCATTGGCCCAGATTTTTAGCATGAGAAACAGCCTCACCAGTGTGACATTAATGAGAGAGGGACTCGGAAATCCAAACCCCGCCCTCGAATACAAAACTTCCTCTTTTTGTGGGGACGAGTCTGGAGGTTTCATGCATGTGCAGTGTAGAAAGGCAGCTGGGCATTTAAATCATCAGCTGCCTCCACTGAGGTGGGATTTTGGTGAAATCTGTAGTGTGTAGAATTGACCAAGATGAAGCTGGTCAGAACTTGGTGGATTCATTTGGATACCCCTTGCAGCGTTAAGGTACTCCTTTGGTTATCACCCCGGGACACCTTTTGGAGAGGTAAAGCACCCTTTGGGAACCTAAACATGATTGTGTGTATAACTGTCAGAACTGTCAAAGAACTGTCAAAGCTGTTAAAGAATTGTCAAAGGGTACTAGATGAGTTGACATGGAGGGGGTAAGCAAAAAGGATGGTGGCTGGGATGTTGGCATGGGTTACCACTAAGTTGGAATAGGAGCTATATAAAGGGCCTTGGGATGTGGGAGGCATAGGAAGTGTGAGGGACCATAGGAAGTTGGGAGAGGGGCAGGGATTGGAATGGAAGCATGAGGGGCAATGAGGGGGAGATGGTGGGAGGCATGGGGGGCATAGGTTGGCATGGGTTACCACTAAATTGGCATAGGGGCTATAAAGGACCATGGGAATGTGGAGGGCACAGGGGTGTGAGGGGCCATGGGGGGAGAGTGGGTAGTGGGGTGTAAGTTGGAATGAGAGTATGTAGACATAGGTTGGCACAGAAGGGGCATGAGGAGTATGTGGAGGGGTGAGGGCTGTTTTTTTTTGTTTTAATCTTTATTTTATTGCATTCAGGGGAGTGCCAGAGAATGGAGGCAAGCCTTCCGGCCTGTCTGTCTCTGCACCCATCAATCTCCACACTCAGTTCCGGGGCCAGTGAGCCCAGCTTCTAAAACAGTCCCTACCCCCTCCAACCACCCACTACCCCTCCCCCCCACCCACCCCACCCCCAACGCCACCAAACCCCCACAGCACCGTTTGCCCCTGAAATTCTGGTGGCCATTTTGAAATATAGCCAGGAATTTTTCCACTTGATCCGGGGGTGAAAATCCGGGGCCCTACTATCTATAATTTGTTCCTGACATTTATCAGCAAAGTGTTTGTTCTGGCTTCTCAATGTTGTTTATTATGTTCTTCCATTATTAGTTCATTCTTGACGGAGTTATGATTTCAGTTCTGTTGTGGTAAATCCCTCCTGCCACGGAGTGTCGCCTCCGGATGTTTGACCAAGTGACTCACCCCATCGCTGAGCACTGCTCTGTAAGGAGCTTGCCCGAGAGCACACAGACTGGGTACACACTCCAGAGAGTGGGACTTGGATGTTTATTATATCACACTGAAACATCCAAAAACACACAAATAGCTAATTCTGTTTGGAACATTATGGGGCGGGATTTTCCAGCCGTGCTCACCTCAAAACCAGAAATTCCCATCCAAGGTCAACGGACCTTCGCATGGTCCGTATCCCGTCCGCTACGGGTGGGCAGGATGGGAAAATTCCCTCCAATGACTGCTCACCCGCTGTGGAAATACAGCGTCCATTGTGTCTGTCCGCAGCACACGCACAGACAGCAGGGAGACTATCTCCTGGTGGCACCGCTGTCTCACAGTGCCAGGGACACAGGTTCAATTCCCGGTACGGGTCACTGCCTGCGCAGAGTCTGCATGATCTCCCTGTGTCTGTGTGGGTTTCCTCCGGGTGCCCTGGTTTCCTCCCACAGTCCAAAGATCTGCGGGTTAGATGGATTGGCCGTGCTAAATTGATCCTGGTGTCAGGGGAACTAGCTAGGGTGAATGCATGGGGTTATGGCGATAGGTGGGATTGTGGTCGGTGCAGACTCGAAGGGCCGAATGGCCCCTTTCTGCACTGTAGGATTCTATGATTGAAGGTGAGAACAGCTGATGATTAATGTTGGGTTATTCTAAATCTTCAAAAGGAAACATCTGCCCTCGACTTTATTGTGCAACTCGATATAATGTAAGGAAAGATTTTTTTTATTGTTCATTAATGGGACATTAGAGTCAGAGGGGAATAGCTATGGTAAACGCAAGGGGTTATGGGGATAGTGTCTGAGTGGGATTGTGGTCGGTGCAGGCTCGATGGGCCGAATGACCTCCTTTTGCATTGTAGGATTCTATGATTCAATTCTATGATAACTGATAAAGGAATGTGGTCAAAACACCATGAGAATGCTTTGGAGGATTACTTACAGGATGGTGCTTCCAAAGATGCACCGAGCGCCCTAATGGGCTGCCAGTTTAAATTACAAGCTTGGCCTGTTGGGTGGCACTCCCTACCTGATGCCCCTGAGGCAGCAGCTTTCTCTCGCGGAGGCCACTGACTGGTTAACTGCCCGAGGATATAGCAGAATCAAAATCACGCTCACCTTCAGCCCACGTATTCGCACTTTGTTCAATTCGGCCCAGTGCATTCGCAGCTCACAGTGCGCTCTCCCCGACACTGGGGAGGCCAAATGCAGATTGCGTGACCGCTCTGAGGGACGCTTCTGCTCACTCACCCGAGCTTGACCCCTCGCGAGGGGTCACGGGTTCACTGCACCGCACGGCTCTCCCGCTCACATGTCTGCCCTCAGCCGGCGACAGGGTTCCAGTGAAGCTCAACACAGGCTCAAGGAACAGCACCTCATCTTCCGATCAGGCACCTTACCACCATCCGGAGTCAAGCCACGCACTCTATCCTCCATTTTAAACCTGTTTTCATGCCAGTTTAAATCTTTGTCCTTCACGGTTTCTGCTTTTAGACAGAGCTGTTCATTATTCTGCCGTGAACACTCACTCAGGGCCAATAGAACATAGAACAGTACAGCACAGGAACAGGCCCCTTCGGTCCACGATCTATGTCGAACAGGATGCCAAATTTAACTAACCCCTTCTGTCTACCCTTGGTTCATATCCCCCTACGGCACGATGGCACAGTGGTCAGCACTGCTGCCTCACAGCACCAGGGACCCAGGTTCAATTCCCATTTTGAGTCACTGTGCGGAGTCTGCACGTTCTCCCCGTGTCTGTGTGGGTTTCCTCCGGGAGCTCTGGTTTCCTCCCACAGTCCGAAAGGCGGACTAGTTTAACATTTAAGCGGTTATTGGATAGGCACATGGAGCACACCAGGATGATAGGGAGTGGGATAGCTTGATCTTGGTTTCAGATAAAGCTCGGCACAACATCGTGGGCCGAAGGGCCTGTTCTGTGCTGTACTGTTCTATGTTCTATGTTCTAGTTAGGTGCATTGGCCATGCTAAATTCTCCCTCAGTGTACCCGAACAGGTACCGGAGTGTGGCGACTAGGGGATTTTCAGAGTAACTTCATTGCAGTGTTAATGTAAGCCTGCTTGCGACACTAATATTTAAACTTAACTTCTATTTGTTGCATATTCATGTGCTTATCTAAATGCCCCCATTGTATCTGTTTTGTTTCCTCTGACCGTGACTGTTCCTTTTGCCTCTTGTGCCAAGACATTTTTATTATTTGATCTCACCCGCCCTTTACCCTAACCCAGACCTTTCCTCTTGTTCATCCTCCCCCTCCACGCTTGCGATGTAATGAAACTCATCTCGTTTCTACCCTCCTTCACTTCTGATGAAGTCAGGTCTGCCGCAAAGCCTTAACTCCATTCCTCTCTCGGTAGACGCTGCCAGATTTGGTGAGGATTTCCATCGCTTTCTGCTTTAATTCCACAAGTCCTTACGCCGGCATTGAACAGCTCAATTCAGTCGCTCGAGCCCAGTTCATGGCTGGAAGCCATTTTTATTGCGATTAATGAGATCAGTGTTAAATAGGCTCCAGTGCCTAATGAATTCCTGTGATAACAGTTAACCATGTTTTGAAAGGAATGTGTCAGAATGTACAATGCCTGTCTCCCCACGCTGTTCATCATTCAATTTATGCCTCGTACCCACCACAGAAATCAAAAAGTGAAAATTAAATCATCTAATCCCATCTAACTGGCTCAGCAGCATTTAAGACTCATTATTCACAAGCAGACAGTGGTCTTTGCCACTAGCACTCATCCATGTAAATAACCAAGGGAAAGCCAGGGTGGGAAAAGGCCATTCCGTCCATTATAGCAGAATCCTGGAGTATTGTTCCTCCCTCATCGTAGCACCCAGCAATATTTTGAACAGCGCAAAATATTTCTGCCACTTTTGGCATGTCATTCCAAACCTTTAGCCTGATGTGTGTCTACTTCATCCTTCATGAAGGGTGGCACAGTGGTTAGCACTGTTGCCTCACAGCGCCAGTGTCCCAGGTTCAATTCCGGCCTCGGGTCACTGTCTGTGTGGAGTCTGCACATTCTCCCCGTGTCTGTGTGGGTTTCCTCCCACAGTCCAAAGATGTGCCGGTTAGGTGGATTAGCCATGCTAAATTGCCCCTTAGTGTCCCAAGATGTGCAGGTTAGATGGATTGGCCATGCTAAATTGTCCCTTAGAGTCCCAAGATGTGCAGGTTAGGTGGATTGGTCATGCTAAATTGCCCCTTGGTGTCCCAAGATGTGTAAGTTAGGGGGATTGACCATGCTAAATTGCCCTTAGTGTCCAAAGATGTGCAGGCTCGGTGGATTGGCCATGCTAAATTGTCCCTTGGTGTCCCAAGATGTGTAAGTTAGGGGGATTGACCATGCTAAATTGCCCTTAGTGTCCAAAGATGTGCAGGCTAGGTGGATTGGCCATGCTAAATTGTCCCTTAGCATCCCAAGATGTGCAGGTTAGGTGGATTGGCCATGCTAAATTGTCCCTTAGCATCCCAAGATGTGTAGGTTAGGTGGATTGGCCATGCTAAATGTGTGGGGTTACGTGGATAGAATGGGGGAAAGGCTAAGGTAAGACACTCTGTCAGAGAGGCGGTGCAGGTTTGTTAGGCCAAAAGGCCTCTTCTGCTCTTAAAGGATTCTATGATAAGGCGCTTTGCAGCTCATGAAATTCTTTTGAAGATCTTTTTTATTCATTTGTGGAACATGGGCGTCGCTGGCTGACCAGCATTTATTGTCCATCCCTAGTTGCCTGAGGACAGTTGCAAGTCAACAACATTGCTGTGGCTCTGGAGTCACATGTAGGCTGGACCAGGTAAGGATGGCAGATTTCCTTCCTATTGTGGTTGCCAGGTAGGCAATGCGCACAGCAGGATCCCGCAGACAACAGTGTGGTGAAGACCAGATCTTCTGCTTCCATGGTGTTGGTTAAGAGATGAATATTGGCCAAGCCAACAAGATAGCTCCAACTGCTCGTCTTCAACACAGTGCCAGGGGATCGCTCACCCCAACCAGAGAGGCAAGGCAGGGTCCTGGTGTAACGCCACGGGCCCCTCCCCAGACTATGCTGCACTCCCTCAGTTCTGCAGTGGAGCGTCAGGCCATTTTTCTGTGCTCAGGCCCCCAGGATGAGATTCGAACATGCATTCTTCTGATTCGGAGTTCAGAGTGCGACTGAGTCACGGGAGACAGGTATTTACAAGGTAAAGACTACAATTGTGAATGTCGGCTTCCATTTACTTCAGTGGCCTATGGCTGCAAGCTTTACGCTGGTCGACAGTATGGCCCCATCAAACACCAGCAGAAATAGACGGACTCACCATTCATTCACCTTGCTGCTTGTGGGATCTTGCTGTGCCCAACAGGAATGTCACATCTTCCATGTACTGCATTTCACAGTATTCTATTGTGTGTGACACACCTTCAAACACTTCCAAGAGAGGTGATAATCCAGAAGGAAAAAACCATGTTAGCCCAGTATTATCATTTCCCAGTTTTACTGGTGTCCCATTTTAGAATCATAGAATCCTACAGTGCAGAAGGAGGCCATTCAGCCCATCGAGTCTGCACTGACCACAATCCCACCCAGGCCCTATCACCACAATCCCATGCATTTACCCCAGCTAGTCCCCTGGCACTGAGGGGCAATTTAACATGGCCAATCAACCTAACCTGCATATCTTTGGACTGTGGGAGGAAACTGGAGCACCTACAGGAAACCCACGCAGACACGGGGAAAATGTGCAAACTCCACACAGACAGTGACCCAAGGCGGGAATCGAACCCGGGTCCCTGGCGCTGTGAGGCAGCAGTGCTAACCACTGTGCCACCGTGCCGCCCAGTTCAGGACAAGACCAGCTTGGACCAGTATTCTCATTTCCCCATTTTACTGGTGTCCCATTTTAAAGCACGGCGGCACAGTGGTTAGCACTGCTGCCTCACAGCACCAGGGACCCGGGTTTGAGTCCCGGTTTGGGACACTATCTGTGTGGAGTTTACACATTCTCCGCGTGTCTGCGTGGGTATCCTCCGGGTGCTCCGGTTTCCTCCCACAGTCTGAAAGACGTGCTGGTTAGGTGCATTGATCCGAACAGGCACCGAAGTGTGGCGACTAGGGGAATTTCACAGGAACTTCATTGCAGTGTTAATGTAAGCTTTACTTGTGACTAATAAATGAACTTTAACTTAAACTTTGAAGTATGCAAGACCCGTTCAGACCAGTATTCTCATAATTAAGGATCCCACGCACCCCGGACATTCTCTCTTCCACTTTCTTCCGTCGGGAAAAAGATACAAAAGTCTGAGGTCACGTATCAACTGACTCAAGAACAGCTTCTTCCCTGCTGCTGTCAGACTTTTGAATGGACCTACCTCGCACTAAGTTGATCTCTCTCTACACCCTAGCTATGACTGCAACACTACATTCTGCTCTCTCCTCTCCTTCTCTATGAACGGTATGTTTTGTCTGTACAGAACGCAAGAAACAATACTTTTCACTGTATACTAATACATGTGACAATAATAAATCAAATCAAATCAGAAAATGATTTCCCTGTTTTACTGGTGTTCCATTTTAAAGTATACATGATCAGTTCAGGCCAGTACTTCTATTTCCCCGTTTACTGTTCTTTTTCCTTCCAGGAAGATACAATATAAATGTGACTTCCTTTGTCTAACTCTGTCTACACTGGCTGCAATTTGCCCAAGGGCATAAATAATTTATGTGGCCCCTAGAAAAGAAATTGCACCCAAATCTATCACTTCTCGGCCTTTTGGCTAAGATCAAGTGTAGTTTTAGGTCCTGCGCTTGATAGAAGTCAATGAGGTTACACTGAAGCTTCATTTGAAGTAATTTTTTAAAGTGGCATCTGGGCCATTTGGCGAAGATGCAAATGAGATCAAGCACTGGAGTGGGTGCAATGCCTGCTCCAATCAGCTTGGATCATGTAGATCAAGCCCAAGCCAGGAAGAGCTGTCTTGTCAGCTTGGATCGGGAATGTCTCACTGGTAGAGACTTTGATTGGACTTTGATTGAATTTGATATAAACAAAACAAACAAAAATAAATTCCACCTAAACCACCCTTCCCTCTGTTTTTTAACCTGATGGACTGTTGGCACCATCACCCTGTAATCGGAAATGAGCCAAGCTCTTCCGTATTCTCATGTGCTAGCACACAGCAGCACCTTTCACCAGTAAAAATAAACCCAATTTTAATGGTGGCAACTCATCTGCTCTCCCCCGAGAGAAGAACATTGACCACAATCATCGTTAGATATCTTCTTTCAAATGTTGCTCTTCAAGTTCACCGTATACTTATCGCTGCTTTATCAATTTCCTCATTCACGTATCTTACCCCATTGAGGTTTCTTACAGGTTCACCCTCACGGTACTCGGATGTGAATCACGGAATCACACAGTGACAAAGTGACCTTTCAGCCCATCGAGTCCATACTGACATGTGAGAAACACCTGGCCTCCCATCTAATCCCAATTACCAGCACTTGACCCATAGCCTTGAATGTAATAAAAGCAAATTACTGCAGATGCTGGAATCTGAAACCAAAAGAGAAAATGCTGGAAAATCTCAGCAGGTCTGGCAGACCTTTGAGAAAGGGTCATCTGGACTCGAAACGTCAGCTCTTTTCTCTCCTTACAGATGCTGCCAGACCTGCTGAGATTTTCCAGCATTTTCTCTTTTGGCCTTGAACACAACGCTGTGCTAAGTGCTCATTCAGGTACTTTCTAAAGATTGTGAGGCAACCCTCCTCTACCACCCTCCCAGGCAGTGCATTCCAGACCATCACCACCCTCTGCGTAAAACGTTTTGCCTCACATTCCCCCTAAATCTCCTGCCCCTCACCTTGAACCTATGTCCCCTTGTGACTGACCCTTCAAATAAGAGGAACAGCTGCTCCTTATCCACTGTGTCCATGCTCCTCATAATCTTGTACAACTCGATCAGGTCTCCCCTCAGTCTTCTCTGCTCCAGAGAAAACAACCCAAGCCTATCCAACCTCTCTTCGTAATTTAGGTGTTACCTCCCAGGCAGCATCCTGGTGAAAGCAGTGATCATCCTTGTTGAAACTGATAGCAAGAGGCACAAGCAGTTAGGGAAATGTGCGCACTTACTTGGGGTGATTTCCAACGGCACTTTCACGTGCTGTGCAGCCTCTGAGATGGCCAAGGAATGGTCTTGAGCTGAGACACTGTGTTAACCCATGCAGGCGACGCCATCTTGGAAAAGGAGTTGAAGACTGCGCTGGGATTGCTAAAGGGTCGATCACCACTGAAATTGTCAGCTAGTGCTCAGTAACAAGGCTGCACAATATTTAATTGGCGGGTTACACTTGGCCTATTTCTAAGTTTAAAGTATATTTATTCGTCACAAGTAGGTTTACATTAACACTGCAATGAAGTTACTATGAAAATCCCCCAGTCGCCACACTTTGGCGCCTGTTCGGGTACACTGAGGGAGAATTTAGCATGGCCAATTCACCTAACCAGCACGTCTTTCAGGCTGTGGGAGGAAACCGGAGCACCCGGAGGAAACCCACGCCGACACGGAAGAACATGCAGACTCCGCACAAACCCAAGCCTGGAATTGAACCCAGGTCCCTGGCGCTGTGAGAGAGCAGTGCAAACCACTGTGCCACCCCAATATGGCCCAAAAGTGTTTGCTATGATCTTCTGAAAGAGTTATGCATTTAATCCCTCTCTGTTAACCAAAATAAAGGCATATGGAATTGGACACAATCTATTGGTTTAGATTGAGATTTGCCGAAAAGATAGGAGCCAAACAGTAAGGATAATGGTCACAGACTCAAATTGGGAGGATCCGGCGAGTGGTGTCCCTGAGGGACTGAGGCCTTAGCTTTTCCCCGAGGGACTGAGGCCTTAGCTTTTCCCCATATTTATATCGATGGGCTGAATGGTCTCCTTCTGTACTGTGGAGATTCTAGGATTCAATGATTCATGATGCTATGATTAGGATGAAGGAAAAGAGAACCATACATCCAAGTTTGCTAAAACTAAGTTAGCGAACAACATGGATGGATGCAGAAGGCTGAAATGATACATTGATGGATGAAATGAGTGGGGGAAGTAGTGGCAGATGGAGTCCAACGTGGGGAAGTCTGTGGCCATCCACAGTGCTTCACAAGATCAAGAGAATATTTCTAATATTGAGAAGTGAGGAACTGTGGAGCAATGAAGATAGTTAATTGTCCAAGGGAAGAGAAATCATTCTCAGATCACCACAACTAGTGGACAGGCACAAAACAGATCATCAGAAAGGCTCATGGGATTATAGAATCATAGAAACCCTACAGTACAGAAAGAGGCCATTCGGCCCATTGAGTCTAAACCAACCACAACCCCACCCAGGTCCTATTCCCATAACTCCAGACATTTACCCTCCAATCTCCCTGACACTAAGGTGAATTTAGCACGGCCAATCAACCTAACCCACACATCTTTGGACCATGGGAGGAAACCGGAGCACCCGGAGGAAAACCACGCAGATACGGGGTGAATGTGCAGACTCCACACAGACAGTGACCCAAAGCTGGAATCAAACCTGGGTCCCTGGCGCAGTGCTAACCACGATCATTGGTACTTATCTCAAAGAGTTGGAAGTTATGTTGACATGTGTATAAAGCTCTGGTTTAATGCTATCTGGAATACTGCATTCAGATCTGGGCAGCACATCTTAGGAAGACTGTTCTTGGCTTCAGGAGGCTGATACCAGAGTTAAATGGATTAAATTATAAAGAGGTATTACACGTAGGACCCTGAACAAAGGATTAAGAGATGATCCAATTGAAGGGATTACGATGATTAAAGGATTTGAAAGTGGAGATAAAAAGGGGATCCCTTTCACCTGGTGTGGGAGGAACTAGAACAAGGCAGATAACCTGTGATTGAAGCTAAATGGTGCACGGGTGATATTAGACAGCTTTTCTTCACTCACAGGGGAATCGAATCTGGAACTCAAAATGGTTCCCCACGGAGAAACACAGGAAATCAGGGATGTTGACTTAACTTGTATAACAAAGACAGAAAGTGCTGGAAAAACTCTGCAGGTCTGGCAGCTTCTGTGGAGGGGGAAACAGAGTTAATGGGCGGTATTTTACCACCTCGCTTGGGCGAGGCTCATAAAATCCCGCCCGAGGCCAACGGAGAATTTTGTTCTGCGAGCCGCGCCCACCCCGGCCTCAGGGCGGGCGTGCCGGTAAAATTCCGGCAAATGGGCGCAATCTTACGCAAGAAAACAGGTGCGTTTCTCTCCAAATATTACCACCCTCTATCACAAAAAACTCAACAGAGCGTGTTTCACGCTGTCATGCAGAGGAGCGGTGTCTCGGTACGCCGGCATAACCCGGCTGCACTGAGATCGGGACGCCATTTCTAAAGGCATCCCAATCAGAGCACCAATAAACATCCCCCATCACGGAGGTCTCAGAGGCTCCCCCCACCCCACTGTTTGGAGCCAAATCTGCCCCCCGCACCCCCACCATCGGAGCCGACATTCACTCTGACACTCTGACCCTGCCTCCATGTTCATTGGTCCCAACCCCTTTATCATCAGCCCTTGCCCCCAATTACACCCCACCCCATGATCATTGGCCCCTTGCCCCAACACAGTTGGAACCAGCACCCATCCCCACTTCCCCCCTGCAGCCCCCCCCCCCCCCCCCCCCCGCTCCCACCACAGTCACAGCTGGCACACCCCAACCCCTCACCGCAATCAGTGGCCCGTTAATCACCTGTGATCATCGGCCATCCCCCCCCCATGAATATCGGCCCCTTCTCCCCTTTCCCCACATTATCAGCCCCTTCCTCCCCCCCACAAAGTCAGAGCCAGCATCCACCTACCGCCCCCACCTCTGAAATGGCCACTACCAGCATCCCCAGCTCTTCCATCTGCTCTGGCCCCCATACAAATAAATGAACCCCCCACCCCCCCGCCCCAAGAGGCTCTCCCTGGGATCCACCTCTGATACTGCCCCATGGCACAGGTTGGCAAAGTAGTTTGGCAAAGCTAGGTTGGCATGGGCATAACAGGTGCACGTCTGGGTGAACCTGTTGTAAAGCTTGCCAATGTGATGTCACGGAGGATGGTGAATATCTGCCAAGGGAGTGTGTTAACCTGATGATGTCACCAGCGAGGGGCAGGGAAGAATCAAAATGTCAAACTCACCGGTGAGATTTTGATTTGATTTATTATTGTCACATGTATTAGTATACAGTGAAAAGTATTGTTTCTGGCGCGTTATGCAGACAAAGCATACCGTTCATAGAGAAGGGAATGAGAGAGTGTAGAATGTAGTGCTACAGTTATAGCTAGGGTGTTGAGAAAGATCAACTTAATGTGAGGTAGGTCCATTCAAAAGTCTGACAGCAGTAGGGAAAAAGCTGTTCTTGAGTCGGTTGGTACGTGACCTCAGACTTTTGTATCTTTTTCCCAATGGAAAAAGGTGGAAGAGAGAATGTCTGGGGTGCGTGGGGTCCTTAATTATGCTGGCTGCTTTGCCGAGGCAGCGGGAAGTGTAGACAGAGTCACTGGATGGGAGACTGGTTTGAGTGATGGACTGGGCTTCATTCCTTGTGGTCTTGGGTAGGGCATGAGCCATTCCAAGCTGTGATACAACCAGAAAGAATGCTTTCTATGGTGCATCTGTAAAAGATAGTGAGAGTCGTATGGACATACCAAATTTTCTTAGTCTTCTGAGAAAGTAGAGGCGTTGGTGGGCTTTCTTAACTAGAGTGTCGGCATGGGGGGGACCAGGACAGGTTGTTGGTGATCTGGACACCTGAAAGCCTGAAGCTCTCGACCATTTCCACTTCATCCCCATTGATGTGGACAGGGGCACATCCTCCACTACACTCCCTAAAGTCAATGACAATCTCCTTCGAGATCTGCAACGTCTGGATCTTGAACCCCCGCCAGCATTCGCACGGTCAGCAGGAATGGGCTCAAGATCACCCCCTTTTGAGTCCGTATGACCCTTCTTCAGAACTGTCATGAACTCGGTTTCTCTCCACAGAAATTGCCAGACCTGCTGAGTTGTTCCAGCATTTTCAGTTTTTATTTCAGATTTCCAACATCCAGAATATTTTGCTTATATTTTATCTTTTTTAATCTCGGGCTGTTAAATTCTGAGCAATTTTGATTCAGGCCAATCACCAGGGGCAATGCAAAGCATTGCAGCATTTTTAACACATCTAACCTTTGGCTGGGCTCTGAACAAAACTATCAAAATTGGCACTTAAAAAAGAACAAGTCCAGGATGATTCAATATTCTTTTGCCCATTTTGGTGAGTGGCTGACAAGTGGCAGTTTCATTTGAGCCACTCAAGTGCCAGGCAAAGACCATCTCCCCGTGAGTTTCGATGGCATTACCGAATCCTCCATTATCAACATCCTGGGGGTTGGCATTGACCAGAAACTGAACTGGACCAGCTGTATAAACACTATGGCGACAAGAGCAGGCCAGAGGTTGGGAATTATGTGATGACTAACTCATCCTGAATTCCCAAAGCCTGTCCACCATTTACAGAGGAACAAATCAGGAGTGTGATGGAATAGTCTCCCCTTGAGTGCAACTCCGACACACAAGAAACTTGGCACTATCCGGAACAAAGTAGCCCACTTGATTGGCATCCCATCCACATACATTCACTCTCTTCACCACCGATGCAAGTGGCAGCAATGTGTACCATCTAAAAGATGCACTGCAGCAAATCATCTGAACTTAACCTGGGCAGTGTTTTGGTTCAGGTCAGAAACTCCAAAGTGTTTTATGAAGCACACTTTGATCATAAGTTCTGCATCTTGAATTTGGTTGGGATAAGCATGATAGGTTTCACTTCAGGTATGATTAAAATGACCCAATAGGGAGCTTTTATCAAACAAAGTTTATTTAAGAATATAGTTAACATTAGCACGAACCTTTATCACTTACAAACAAGGAACAAACCAACCATTATAACGAATAACCCTTAATGAATATCTCTAAGATGTTCCAATCAAAACCAAAACCTCCCTTAGACAAAACCATTTCAACAAGTTCAACACCGCAAAATCTACTGCTCATGTGATATTGGAATCGAGTCCTTTGGTTGAAGTCTGCAGTTCTCTGGATTCACTCCGAACAGTCTGAAGGCAAAACAGCTTCTCAGAACCCCAGGGAGAGACTCTCTGGTCAAGCCACCAACCGCAGAATCTTTACTGCAGGAAGGCAAGACCTTGCTTTCAGATAACCAGCAGAATTTCCAAAATAAACCGGGGAGAGAGGAAACACTTACTTTCAGCTGGCGGCCCCTTCTAAAAACCAAACTGTCGCTCAGAACTGAAAACAAAAGAGCTCCTGTCACCTGACCTGCCAGCCAGATTTTTTCCCCCCTAACAATGCAGAGTTATAAAAATCCCCAAAGCAAAAACAAATAACTCCCATCCAAACCACTTAGGGAGAAAAAAAAAGACATCATAGTGACATCAGCTAAGGCTGTGAGCTGATTAAACACTGACTGAGAGCTGCAGAGATCATGATTTTAAAAAACCCTTTCTTAAAGGTACACTAACATCACAACAGGCTTTGGCTCCATAGGCAGCACCTTCCAAACCCATGACCACTACCACCTAGAATGACAAGGGCAGCAGATACATGGGAACACCACCATCTACAAGTTTCCCATCCAAGCCAATCACCATCCTGACTTGGGACTTAATTCCCTTACTGTCGCTGGGTGACAATCCTGGAACTCCCTCCCGAACAGTGCACCTACTACACCACGTGGACTGCAGCGGTTCAAGAAGGCAGCTCACCATCTTCTCAAGGCAATTAGGAATGAGTAATAGATGTTGCTCTGGCCAGTGTCACCCACATCCCATCAACAAATAAACTGGTACAACTGACATTGGAAGATCCCGGAATGGGAAAAGGGAGGAATGACCGAGGAGCTTTATTTCTTGTGTGAGTGTGCAAGAATTTATTTTTATTGAGGAATGTTTGGGACATGAAAGCACGGTTAAAATCAATTTACATGTTTTTGGCCGGTATTGAATTACTTAATAAGCATTTACGAATTTTCCCCCAGTAAACAAGACTGTAATTGAAAACATCTGCTGACACAAGAAAAATGTTGAATGGTGGAAACAAAGAGTATGCAAATCACGAAAATCGAATGGAACATAGTGGACAAAACTGCTAAGTTTAAATTTGAATTTTAAAATTATTTATTAATGTCACAAGTAGACTCACATTAACACTGCAATGAAGTTACTGTGAAAATCCCCTAGTCGCCACACTCTGGCACCTGTTCGGGTACACTGAGGGAGAATTTAAGTTTTTGAATTTATTTATTAATGTCACAAACAGGCTCACATTAACACTGCGATGAAGTTACTGTGAAAATCTCCTATTTGCCACACTCCGGCGCCTGTTCGGGTACACTGAGGGAGAATTTAGCACGGCCAATGCACCTAACCAGCCCATCTTTCGGACTGTGGGAGGAAACCGAAGCACCCGGAGGAAACCCACGCAGACACGGGGAGAACGTGCAGACTCCGCACAGGCAGTGACCCAAGCCGGGAATCGAACCAGGGTCCCTGGCACTGTGAGGCAGCAGTGCTAACCATTGTGTCACCATGCCATCTTATGCTATGTGTCATACCTGCTTTTCAAGGCAGAAATTGTCGCAAATCATTCTAAGCTAGCAGTAGCATGGCCTGCACTCAACGTGGACAGGCTTTGGTTCCATGATTGAGTAGCTGTGAGCGGTTTTCATTGATAAATTTGCTGCTGGCAATTGGTGTAGGTGTGTGAGCAAGAACGGGAGTTTTCTTCCTGCATGCTCCAATCACCACCTCCCTCTCTGATTTCATTGTTGTGCCTGAACTGCTTATACCCAGCCCTGACAGAAAGCAACTTGTTCAAAACTCCTGATCGAGAGCCCCAGTTCGTGTTTGGGTAAAAATAGAAGTTCCATTAAAAATTCAGGCGACTGCAGATGCTTCAATATGGGGAGGCAATGGCCTAGTGGTATTATCGCAAGACTATTAATCCTGAAACTCAGCTACTGTTCTGGGGACCTGGGTTCGAATCCCGCCACAGCAGATGGTGGAATTTGAATTCAATATAAAAGGAAATCTGGAATTAAGAACCTACCATGGATCCATTATCGATTGTTAGAAAAACCCATCTGGTTCATTAATGTCCTTAAGGGAGGGAAATCTGTCATCCTTATCCTGGTCTGCCCTACATGTGATTCCAGAGCCAGAGCAATGTGGTTGACTCTCAACTGCCCTCCAAGGGCAACGAGGGATGGGCAATAAATGCTGACCAGCCAGCGACGCCCATGTCCCACAAATGACTAAATCAAAGTTGGCTGAGCCCCATACCATTTAACCATCTTATCCACACCCCTGTGCATTAATTGCATACACACCAGAAATTGCCAGGTGGGTTTTTTAAATGAAGAATAAAGACAAAAAAGCATATTCCAGTGAACTTTGGGCCTTGTGGTTCAGGCTGATGATGCAGCACTTCGGGCCTTGTGGTTCAGGCTGATGATGCAGTACTTCAGCCTGGACACATTTCTCAGCTGTTGCGTTTTGTTCAAATTTGAAATTTGAAAGCAAAATTTACACCTTTTGAAAAATTAATAAAATCTTTCAGGAATCAAAGGAGATGGAATTATAAAATCAAAAGGTTTTTAATGCCAGTTTGGTCAATCATCGTATCATCATTAGTTCCATATTTCGTAGAATCATAGAATCCCTACAGTGCAGAAGGAGGCCATTCGGCCCATCAAGTCTGCACCGTCAACAATCCCACCCCAGGCCCTATTTCCATAACCCCGTGTATTTACCCCACTAATCGCCCTAACCTACACATCTTGGGACACTAAGGGTCAATTTAGCATGGCCAATTTTTTTTAGGTTTAGTTTCATTTTATTTATTAGTGTCACAAGTAGGCTCACATTAACACTGCAACAAAGTTACTTTGAAAATCCCCTAGTTGCCACGCTCCAGCACCTGTTCGGATACACTGAGGGAGAATTTAACATGGCCAATGCACCTAACCAACACGTCTTTTGGACTGTGGGAGGAAACTGCAGCATCCGGAGGAAACCCACGCAGAAACGGGGAGAATGGGCAAACTCCACACAGGCAGTCACCCGAGGCCGTAATTGAACCCGGGTCCCTGGCACTGTGAGGCAGCAGTGTTAACCACTGTGCCACCATGCCGCCCACATTTGTGTCTGGATTTCACTGGTCAAAGATGCTGGGTTAAATTATTGCTTATTCCCATCGTAAATGAAGTCTCTCCTTTCCTTCTCCAATTCAGAGAAACGTGAAATTTTATTGCTGTGGCGGCATGGTAGCACAGTGGTTAGCACTGCTGCCTCACAGCGCCAGGGACCCGGGTTCAATTCCCAGCTTGGGTCACTCCCTGTGTGGAGTTTGCACATTCTCCCCCTGTCTGTGTGGGTTTCCTCCGGGTGCTCCGGTTTCCTCCCACAGTCCAAAGATGTGCAGGTTAGGTTGATTGGCCATGCTAAAAAAAAATTGCCCTTAGTGTCCTGAGATGCGTAGGTTAGAGCGATAAGTGGGTAAATATGTAGGGATATGGAGGTAGGGCCTGGGATTGTGGTCAGTGCAGACTCCATGGGCCGAATGGCCTCTTTCTGTGTTGTAGGGTTTCTATGATTTCTATGATTCTATGAAACTGGAAAATCTGGCCTGAGATTAACAGACTTTTCCATGGTCCGCTCCTCACCCGGTATGATTTCTGTGGCAAGCGGGAAAATTTGCCCCACCAGCTCCTAAAAATATTGGCATGCTCTATTCCTTCGAAACACCAACAAGAAATAAAATAACCCTCATCATTAACATTTCAAGATGTCAGTGTTAGCACGGGAGCTGCACTGAGTGTAGTCTGCCACTATCTGATCACATACTCACAAACCACTCAGGAGACGAAACAGTGAGGGGGATAAAACCCATTCTAATAATTATGGAGGCGAATAGTTACCATATTAATAGATGTGTCCAGTAAAAAGGTTAAACCACAGAAAAGCCTGCACACAGTTTAACAGCAGAAACATGCATATCAGGATAGTAAGCTGCTGGTTCCTAACAAAGAACACTGTCCGAGTTACAGACCTTGCAGATAAGCAGAAGAGGAGGAAGGCGTCTTAGTCAGGGAGAGGCCATTAAAGCAGACATTTGGAATGGGAGGCTTGATTTGTGTTCTAACATTCAGACGCAGCTGGGGCATCCAAAGATAGTTGGAACAATAACCTACTGATGCAATTAAAACCTCACGCTGATTGGATATTATAATTAAACAGGCATTAGGTGATTGTGATTGCTTTCAATATCTGCACCTTATGAATGACGTAACCTTAATCAATAACTGTGAGTGGATAGAGATAACTCCTATACCTTGATTGGTTTATGCTCATTGCTTATTCTCTAATTTGAAACTATAACTGCTTGCATATTTCTGAATTCTCTACTCTGGCTGGCCTTGATGACCCAAGGTGGAGTCCTATAACTGTACCGTCATAGATTCATAGATCACAGAATCCCTACAGTGCAGAAGGAGGCCAATTCGGCCCATTGAATCTGCACTGACCACACTCCCACTGAGGCCCTATTCCCGTAACCCCACATATTTACTCTGCTAATCCGCTGACATTTGGATCAATTTAGCACGGCCAATCAACCTATCCACACATCTTTGGACTGTGGGAGGAAACCGG
Organism: Mustelus asterias; assembly: GCF_964213995.1. Taxonomy (NCBI): domain Eukaryota; kingdom Metazoa; phylum Chordata; class Chondrichthyes; order Carcharhiniformes; family Triakidae; genus Mustelus; species Mustelus asterias. The sequence goes on along the minus strand of NC_135818.1, from coordinate 14,950,141 downwards.
AGCACCCGGAGGAAACCCACACAGAGATGGGGAGAACGTGCAAACTCCACAGAGACAGTGACCCGAGGCCGGAATTGAACCCGGGTCCCTGGCGCTGAGAGGCAGCAATGCAAATCATTGTGCCATCGTGCCGTCCTTCAGTAAATCATTTTGAACCACTCTGTGCCTTTTTCTGGCTACTTGAGGGGAACGGTACTTATAACTACATTAACAAGTGAAAGATTAAAGAAATCCCACAACAGTCAGTATTGTAAATGTCATGTTAAAACTCAGGGCTGAGATTTGCTTTGTGTAGTAGAGGGATGATAATGTTCATTCCCATTCCCTTGTGTTCCTCTGCATTGTGTGTTGGCATCCTTTATATTGATGGGGTTGGGGTGGGGTGTGGTGAGCCGAGGCCCATAGATGTACGCCATACACCTATCACTCAATTATGGAATGGTGCAATGTTTCCAGAGTTCAGAACCTGTAACAAGAAACTACTGCACTGTTTACTCCTTCCATCCACCTACCACGTGTTTCTGGGCTTGTCATTCACATTGTTAGCGCTGTATTTGCCAGACTTACAAATCAATTATTTCCAAATAAGTAACATTTTTACTAAAAAAAAGAGCCATGCTGTGGAAGCTTTTCATCTTGTATTCACCAGCGGCACGGTGGCACAGTGGTTAGCACCGCTGCCTCACAGCACAAAGAACCCAGGTTCGATTCCGGCCTTGGGTGACTGTCTGTGTGTGCCTGGGTTTCCTCCGGGTGCTCTGGTTTCCTCCCACACTTCAAAGATGTGCAGGCTAGGTGGATTGGCCATGCTAAATTAGTGTCTTAGTGTCCAAAGATGTCGTTCAGGTAGATTAGCCATCATAAATATGTGGGTTACTGGGAAAAAGAAGGCGGGTGGACCTGGGTAAGATGCTTTTTTAGAGAGTGAGTGCAGACTCGATGGGCCAAATAGCCTCCTTCTGCACTGTCGGGATTCTCTGGCCAGTTTCACAAAAATACCAAATATCAAAGGGAACAACAATTTATTCTGCAAGAGAAGAGAGTGTTGATTGGTTGGCTCTACTGCTTAGTAGAGGCATTGCCATGGAAAATGCACCAGGGTATAGTTAACTGCCAGTCAATGTGTTCAACACCTCCTCCTAAGCATAGGAAATTTTTCCCATAGAGTTATCCAATTGTATCATTAAACTTAACAAAACATTTCATACCTTTCCTTGGATTTCTCCTATTTCTCCAATTTCATTTAATGCTTCTTCCTAGCCACTGTTTTTTTTAATGTTTTCATGACCTTTCTTTCGAGGAATGAAGATGCCCTATTTAATTGTCAAACCAATGCCAGCTGCTTGGAGAAGTTGATGAAAGCCAGCAGAATCCTTGGCATGTTACCATGGAAACCCACCTACGCCCTTCCAACTCACCCAGGAACAGTTCCACCGAGGAGCCAGCCAGTAGGCATGCACAGGAATTCTTGATGATTTGATTTGATTTGATTTTATTAGTTTACACTGAAAAGTATTGTTTATTGCGCGCGATATAGACAAAGCATACCATTCATAGAGAAGGAAAGGAGAGAGTGCAGAATGTAGCGAGACAGTCATAGCTAGGGTGTAGAGAAAGATCAACTTAATATGAGGTAGGTCCATTCATAGCCGGATTCGGCAGGAATTGGTGGATGTTGATTGGAAGAGGATGTTCGAGGGTAAGTCCGCGTCTGGCATGTGGGAGTCTTTTAAGGAACTATTGATAAGGCTGCAGGATAGGCATGTGCCTGTAAAAAGGAAAGATAGGAAAGGTAGGATTCGAGAGCCGTGGATAACCAGGGAAATTGAGGATCTGATTAAAATGAAAAGAGAGGCGTACGTTAAGTCCAGGCAACTGAAAACAGATGGAGCTCTGGAGGAATACAGAGTAGGAAAGAACTCAAACGGGGAGTTAGATGGGCAAAAAGAGGTCACGAAATGTTCTTGGCAGGCAGGATTAAGGAGAATCCTAAGGCATTCTATTCATACATTAGGAACAAAAGAGTTGTCAGGGAGAAAATCGGACCTCTCAGGGACAAAGGAGGGGAATTATGCTTAGAACCCAAGGGAATAGGGGAGATCCTAAATGAATACTTTGCATCGGTATTCACGAAGGAGGAGGGGCGTGTTAACCGGGAGTGTCTCGGAGGGAGGTGTTGACCCGTTAGAGAAAATCTCCATTACAAGAGAGGAAGTGTTAGGTTTTTTAGGGAACATTAAAACTGACAAAGCCCCAGGGCCTGATGGCATCTATCCTCGACTGCTGAGGGAGACGAGAAATGAAATTGCTGGGCCTCTGACGGAAATCTTTGTCGCTTCTTTGGACATGGGTGAGGTCCCTGAGGATTGGAGGATAGCGAATGTGGTCCCGTTGTTTAGGAAGGGTAGCAGGGATAACCCAGGAAATTATAGGCCGGTGAGCTTGACGTCCGTGGTAGGGAAGTTGTTGGAGAGGATTCTTAGAGACAGGATGTATGTGCATTTAGAACGGAACAATCTCATTAGTGACAGACAGCATGGTTTTGTAAGAGGGAGGTCGTGCCTTACAAATTTGGTGGAGTATTTTGAAGAAGTGACAAAAACGGTTGATGAAGGAAGGGCCGTGGATGTCGTCTGTATGGATTTCAGTAAGGCATTTGACAAAGTCCCACATGGCAGGTTGGTTAAGAAGGTTAAGGCTCATGGGATACAAGGAGAAGTGCCTAGATGGGTGGAGAACTGGCTTGGCCATAGGAGACAGAGGGTAGTGGTCGAAGGGTCTTTTTCCGGCTGGAGGTCTGTGACCAGTGGTGTTCCGCAGGGCTCTGTACTGGGGCCTCTGCTATTTGTGATATATATAAATGATTTGGAAGAAGGTGTAACTGGTGTAATCAGCAAGTTTGCGGATGACACGAAGATGGCTGGACTTGCGGATAGCGAAGAGCATTGTCGGGCAATACAGCAGGATATAGATAGGCTGGAAAATTGGGCGGAGAGGTGGCAGATGGAGTTTATTCCGGAGAAATGCGAAGTGATGCATTTTGGAAGAAATAATGTAGGGAGGAGTTATACAATAAATGGCAGAGTCATCAGGAGTATAGAAACACAGAGGGACCTAGGTGTGCAAGTCCACAAATCCTTGAAGGTGGCAACCCAGGTGGAGAAGGTGGTGAAGAAGGCATATGGTATGCTTGCCTTTATAGGATGGGGTATAGAGTATAAAAGCTGGAGTCTGATGATGCAGCTGTATAGAACGCTGGTTAGGCCACATTTGGTGTACTGCGTCCAGTTCTGGTCGCCGCACTACAAGAAGGACGTGGAGGCGTTAGAGAGAGTGCAGAGAAGGTTTACCAGGATGTTGCCTGGTATGGAGGGTCTTAGCTATGAGGAGAGATTGGGTAAACTGGGGTTGTTCTCCCTGGAAAGACGGAGAAGGAGGGGAGATCTAATAGAGGTGTACAAGATTATGAAGGGGATAGATAGGGTGAACAGTGGGAAGCTTTTTCCCAGGTCGGAGGTGACGATCACGAGGTGTCACAGGCTCAAGGTGAGAGGGGCGAAGTATAACTCAGATATCAGAGGGATGTTTTTTACACAGAGGGTGGTGGGGGCCTGGAATGCGCTGCCAAGTAGGGTGGTGGAGGCAGGCACGCTGACATCGTTTAAGACTTACCTGGATAGTCACATGAGCAGCCTGGGATACAAACGATTGGTCTAGTTGGACCAAGGAGCGGCACAGGCTTGGAGGGCCGAAGGGCCTGTTTCCTGTGCTGTACTGTTCTTTGTTCTTTGTTCTTGTTCATTCAAAAGTCTGATGGCAGCAGGGAAGGAGCTGTTCTTGAGTCGGTTGGTACGTGATCTCAGACCTTTGTATCTTTTTCCTGATGGAAGAAGGTGGAAGAGAGAATGTCCGGGGTACATGGACCCCTTGATTATGCTGGCTGCTCTCCTGAGGCAGCGGGAAATGTAGTGGGAGTCAATGGATGGGAGGCTGGTTTGCGTGATGGACTGGGCTACATTCACAATCCTTTGTAGTTACTTGTGGTCTTGGTCGGAGCAGGAGCCATACCAAGCTGTGATACAACTAGAAAAGATGCTTTCTATGGTGCATCTGTAAAAGCTGGTGAGAGTCGTAGTGAAAATGCCAAATTTCCTTCGTTTTCTGAGAAAGTAGAGGTGTTGGTGGGCTTTTTTAACTATAGCGTCGGTGTGGAGAGACCAGGACAGGTTGTTGGCGAGCTGGACACCTAGAGACTTGAAGCTTTTAGCTCTTGATGGTCTTAGTAATGAGGGCAAGCCCCATTGCAATCAGCACAGGAACCACCACCCACATAAGAATGACATGTCCCAGCTTACTCAACCTCACTGTGTTACCTTAACCCCCGTCTGTAGTTAAAACGGATGAAATAATAATCCGCAAAGCTGCTTTCACTCTGACCGGCAAAGCACAACGAGGTGTACTTCATTGTCTTACTGCATTGCCGGAATTTTCCAACTGTTCATGCCAGCGGGATCTTCTGATCCCACGAACGGTGCCCCCCTCCCCAACTGCTATGGGTTCCCAGCGGTAACTGTGCATTCAATGGGAAACCCCATTGGCAGTGGTGGGACCAGCAGATCCCAGCCTTGGCCAATGGTGGAAATCCCACCCTTTGAGACTAAGTAGAAACAACATCAACTTGCATTTGTGTGGCATCTTAAATCTAACAAATACACCCCCCAGGTACTTTGCCAACATTCTCATGTCAAGTGTAACACCAAGCACACGGAAGTTCTCATAGTCAACAGTTTCCTTAGATACGTAGGTCTTAAGCAGAACCTTAAAGGAGGAAGGAAAGTGGGTTTTTTGCGTGAATGCACGGGTAAGTCCTGTGTTTTGAGCTTAAGCCTCTGCCCTAAGCTCAGGTTCAGAGACACTCTCAGGGGATCGTGGGCAGCAGGGAATCACCCCATGGGAAGTTTAAATTTCCTGGGGAATTCTCACACATGTCTGCAAGTCAGAAATTCCACAGGGTCCCCGATGAGTTTCTCCCAACGTGCGTCCAATCTCTGACATTCTGGAGAGAGGAAGATTTGGGCCAATTTCTATTGGCAGGCAGTGCTATGTGGATATGGGAGCTGTGTCCTTGGTACAATCTGAAGACTGACAAATGGGTTTTTCATCAGGCCAGAGTAAAATGATGACAATTCACTTTGAGAAACATTGAGGATATTGCCAGAATTTGGGCCGATCTTATTTATGATTTATTTATTAGTGTCACAAGTAGGCTTACATTAACACTGAAATGAAATTACTGTGAAAATCCCCTAGTCGCCACACTCCAGCACGTGTTCAGGTACACTGAGGGAGAATTTAGCATGGCCAATGCACCTAACCAGCACGTCTTTCGGATTGTGGGAGGAAACCGAAGGAAACCCACGCAGACACAGGGAGAATGTGCAGACTCTGCACAGACAGTGACCCAAGCCAGGAACCGAACCCGGGTCCCTGGTGCTGTGAAGCAGCAGTGCTAACCACCGTGCCACCGTGCCGCATGAGGTCTAATATACTTGCCTTCGGGCTGCTTTGTGTTGACACGTGATGGCTGGAATTCTCTGGCCGTTCACCCCTGCGGGTTTCTCTGGTCTCTTTGGCAGCGCACCCCCTGCCTGCGGGTTTCCCGATGGTGTGGGGTGTCGTCAATAGGAATTCCCATTGACAGCGGCAGGACCAGTGAATTCCGTCACCAGCAAGTACCACGTTGCCTTCCAAGAAGGCCAAGAAACACGCGATTAGGAGGCCAGAGTATCTCGCCCGATATCTTTGCTCCATCAGTGACTCAGAGGTCAGACAGGTGTTAGATCCTAGTTTGTCCTTCACATTGTGGGTGAGAGAAGTTTTGCAATCAGTTTCTACTTTGTCACTTCAGGACAAGAGTTCTACCCCGTGGTGAGGTACCAGAGGATTGGAGAGTCGCTAACCTTGTTCCTCTGTTTAAGAAAGGCAGAAGAGACAATCCAGGAAATTACAGGCCTGTGGCCTTACATCAGTGGTGGGGAAATTATTGGAAAAGATTCTGAGGAACAGGGTGTACTCACATCGGGAAGACAATAGGCTTATTAGCGATAGGCAGTATGGTTTTGTCATGTCTCACAAACGTGATTGAGTTCTTTGAGAAAGTGACAAGAAAAATTGATCAGGGTAGGGCAGTGGATGTTGTTCACATGGACTTTCGTAAAGCCTTCGATAAGGTTCCTCATAGCAGACTGATACAGACGATAAAATCATATGGGATCCGAGGTGAGCTGATAAGATGGATACAAAACTGGCTTGAGCATAGAAAGCAGAGAGTAGCAGTGGAAGGATGCTTTTCTAACTGGAGGTCTGTGAGAACTGGCGTTCCACAAGGATCAGTGCTGGGGCCTCTGTTGTTTGTAATATATATAAATGATTGCAGGAAAACGTAGATGGTCTGATTCGTAAATTTTCAGTAATAAAAAGATTGGGGGGCTAGCGGATAATGAGGAGGATTGTCAGAGGATACAGCAGGATATAAAATGGCTGGAGATCTGGGCCGAAAGATGGCAGATGGAATTTAACCAGGACAAATGTGAGGTAATGCGATTTGGAAGGTCTACTGCAGAAGGGAAGTATACAGTAAATGGGAGAGCCCTTGGAAATATTAGCATACAGAGGGGTCCAGGTGTGGAGATCCACAGTTCCCTGAAGGTGGCAACTCAGGTGGACAAGGTGGTCAAGAAGGCAGATGGCATGCTGGCCTTCATCGGTCGGGTTGTTGAATATAGGAATTGGAAAATCATGTTGCAGCTGTATAAGACTTTGGTTAGGCCACATTTGGAGTATTATGTACAATTCTGGTCGCCGCACAACTGGAAGGATGTTGATGCATTGGAAAGGGGACAGAAGAGATTTACCAGGATGTTGCCTGGTTTGGAGGAAATGGACTATGAAGAAAGGCTGATCAAACTTGGATTGTTTTCATTGGAGTGTCAGAGGATGAGGGGGGACCTGATAGAGGTTTAGAAGATTGTGATAGGCTTGGATAGAGTGGATAGTCATAGTCTTTTTCCGGGGGTCAAAGGGTCAATTACTCAGGGGCACAGGTTGAAAGTGAGAGGGGGAAAGTTTAAAAGAGATGTAAGGGGCAAGTTTTTCACACACAGGGTGATAAATGCCTGGAACGCGCTGCCGGAGGAGGTGGTGGAAGCAGATTCTATAACAATGTTCAAGAGGCATCTGGATACATGAATAGGCAGGGAATAGATGGATGTGGACCATGTAGAGGCAAGAAAATATTAGATTAGATCAATCAGACCACGATCAGTAAGGATAGGCAACAACACCTCCACCACGATCATCCTCAACACTGGTGCCCCACAAGGCTGTGTTCTCAGCCCCCTACTATACTCCTTATACACCTGTGACTGTGTGGCCAAATTCCCCTCCAACTCAATTTGCAAGTTTGCTGACGACACCACCGTAGTGGGTTGGATCTCAAACAATGATGAGACAGAGTACAGGAACTCGATAGAGAATCTGGTGAACTGGTGCGGCAACAATAATCTCTCCCTCAATGTCAACAAAACGAAGGAGAAAGTCATCGACTTCAGGAAGCGTAGTGGAGAACATGCCCCTGTCTACATCAATGGGGATAAAGTAGAAATGGTCGAAAGCGTCAAGTTTTTAGGTGTCCAGATCACCAACAACCTGTCCTGGTCCCCCCCATGCCAACTTTAGTCTTCTGAGAAAGCAAAGGTGTTGGTTGGCTCTTAAGAAAGCCCACCAATGCCTCTACTTTCTCAGAAGGCTAAGGAAATTTGGCATGTCAGCTAAGACTCTCACCAACTTTTACAGGTGCACCATAGAAAGCATTCTTTCTGGTTGTATCACAGCTTGGTATGGCTCCTGCTCTGCCCAAGACCGCAAGAAACTACAAAAGGTCGTGAACGTAGCCCAATCCATCACACAAACCAGCCTTCCATCCATTGACTCTGTCTACATATCCCACTGACTCGGAAAAGCAGCCAGCATAATTAAGGACTCCAGACACCCTGGACGTACTCTCTTCCACCTTCTTCCATCGGAAAAAAGATACAAAAGTCTGAGATCAAGTACCAATCGACTCAAGAACAGCTTCTTCCCTGTTGCTATCATACATTTGAATGGACCTACCTTGCGCTAAGTTGATCTTTCTCTACATACTAGCTATGACTGTAACATACATTCTGCACTCTCTCTTTTCCTTCTCTATGAACGGTATGCTTTGTCTGCATAGCGCACAAGAAACAATACTTTTCACTGTATGTTAATTCAAGTGACAATACTAAATCAAGTCAAATCAAATCAAAAATCAAATCAAATTAATTCTGTGTTAGCACAGTCTTGGTGGGCCGAAGAGCCTCTTCCTGTGCTCTACTGTTCTTTGTTCTTTGAATGAAACACAAGAGGTGAAACTAAGCTGTCCAGGCACAGAGCTCCAGAGGTGCGACAACTGAACCTCCTTCCCTCGGACAAGCTGCCAGGTGAGGAGGTCAGCAAGAACCGGGAGGAGGTGAGAGGGGAGAGGAAAAGGGTGAAAAGATTATCCTGGTTCACAATCAAACACATGTAAATGCATCCTTTGAAGTTGGCACAGGTTGGCAGAGATCTGCTCAGCAGCAGCAACAGGCCAGAGCTATCAATGCCGACCACTCAACAACACAGCGCCAAGTTAGGATGAATGACCTTACCAGAACAGGCAAGATAAGAGGAGCTACCAAGATTGCAAGTCCTAAGCATGACAAGCACTTACAAAATCCTTTCATCTTACATGTTGAATTGCTTACTATCTATACACTGGATAAAACAAAGTGTTCTTAAGCTCCCTACCCTCATCTGGAAGCCTGCCTCCCCTCACTACCTCACATTTGAAAGCCATCTGGAATAGGAGGCTGCCAATTTCTAATCTGCTTAAAGCCAGATTCAGTCCAAGTTAATTATTCAACAGCTTGTCATTGTTTATTAATAATGTGCCTCTAATGTACCGTTAATAGCCTCAACCTAAATAAGGCCAGGGCTTTAAAACATAGTCCTCTTATTGGGGTGTTGTCAGTAAAGAATGCTCTTTCTTAACACAGCAGATAAAGCTGTTCATCGACTTGGTCATTGAAAATAAGAGGTTTTATTAAAACAGATGTTACATAAGGAGCGCTGACACACACTGATAGAATAGAATCATAGAATCCATCCAGTGCAGAAGGAGGCCATTCGGCCCCTTGAGTCTGCATCGACAACAATCCCACCCAAGCCCCATCCCTGTAACCCCACATATTTACCCTACTAATCCCCCTGACACTAGGGTCAATTATAGTGTGGTGAACCATAGATGGTTACCACTATGGTACTTGTACATATGTTACTCTTGGGATTAGGGTTGGGGTGTTCCACCTGTTGGTATTGTTCTGTGGTACACTCCGGTTGGCTCCGCCTACCTATAGGAGTATAAAGGTCACTGCGCTGCCTAGTGACCCTTTGGTCTGGGATTGTATTGTTAAGTAGTATGCTCCATTCTTGTTACTAATAAAAGCCTTTATTTCCCGGGTACGATCCAGCCTCCCGAGTGAATTAATCGCGCATCATATAGTATGGTCAATCAACCTAACCAGCACCTCTTTGGACTGTGGGGGGAAACCGGTGCACCCAAAGGAAACCCACACAGACAAGGGGAGAACATGCAAAGACGTGCTGGTTAGGTTGCTTTGACCCGAACAGGCGCCGGAGTGTGGCAACTAAGTTAAAGTTTATTTCTTCGTCACAAGTAAGGCTTACATTAACACTGCAATGAAGTTACTGTGAAATTCCCCCAGTCACCACAGTCTGGCACCTGTTCGGGACAATGCACCTAACCAGCGCATCTTTCAGAATGTGGCAGGAAACCAGAGGAAACCCACACAGATACAGGAAGAATGCGCAAACTCCATACAGACAGCGACCTAAGCTGGGAATCAAACCTGGGTCCCTGCCACTGTGAAGCAGCAGTAATAACCACTGTGCCACAGTGCCAACTAGGGGAACTTCACAGTAACTTAATTGCAGTGTTAATGTAAGTCTTTCTTGTGACTAAAAATAAACTTCAGAACTCAGCACAGACAATGACCCAGGCCAGGATTTGAACCCGGGTTGCTGGTGCTGTGAAGCAGTAGTGCTAACCACTGTGCCACCGTACTGCTCTTGTAAAAATTGGAGCTTAAATCCAATGCCTTAGACCGCTCGGCCACACTACCATATTACAGACTAATAACTGATCCACCACGCAAACCAGTCTCCCATCCATTGACTCTGTCTACACTTCCCACTGCCTCAGCAAAGCATCCAGCGTAATTAAGGACCCCACACACCCCGGACACTCTCTCTTCCACCTTCTTCCATTGGGAAAAAGATACAAAAGTCTGAGGTCACATACCAACCAACTCAAGAACAGCTTCTTCCCTGCTGCTGTCAGACTTTTGAATGGACCTACCTCGCATTGTTGATTTTTCTCTACACCCTAGCTATGACTGTAACACTACATTCTGCACTCTCTCCTTTCCTTCTCTATGAATGGTATGCTTTGTCTGTATAGCGTGCAAGAAACAAGACTTTTCACTGTCTGTTAATACATGTGACAATAATAAATCAAATCAAATCAATTTTGTTATCACCTTTTTTTCTTGCCTGTGTTAATTTTTCTCTCCCAACTTTTGACGCACCACATTGGGATCCTCACTTGGGAAGGGGTAGATCATGAAAGCTGCTTCTAAACTCCTGGATCTGAGTGGTAAATGCCACTGATGTGCAGGCCAGGAGGGGCCAACAGTTTGTGTAGGACCTGGTTCCATCACATCACCGTGTCCCCCCCTCCCCCCATGCCCCCACCTCACCGCCAAACACACACCCTTCTCTAGTGTGTAGTATTGGTGCAAGATGTAGTGTACTTGTGTATCATTCCAGATGGAAGAGGATTCCATAATAGCAGCTTCCCAATGGCAAAGGCAAATTTTGGTTTTATTTCCATAAAAATGTCTAAGTTTTGGCTGGAAAGGTCTCTCCCTTCGATGGAACACATTCCTAGCCTTTCCATACAGGGGGTGTCCAGGAACCAGCTGGAAATGACACATATGGTGACCTCCAGGGTTGGGGCAGGCAGGTGGGTGGAATCTCACGTTGGAAAGTGGAGTCCTAGAGGTTTCAGGCTGGTTTCATTTCCTAAGCAAAGGATGGATGTTGAACACCAGAGCTGTGTCAATGAAATGTGCATGAGGTAGGGTTGCCACCATCCTATCCTGGAAACTATGTGACGCAGGGTAAGATCTAAATGTCCAGTCACGGCTGTCCAGGTAGTTCCTGGTCACAGAGGGATCATCTGAGTCAACATAGGGTCTGAACAAATCACGTAGTCGTTAGCGAGGGACGGTACGGTGGCATGGTGGTTAGCACTGGACAGGAAGTGAGGTTGTAATCATGGCTGACGAGGAGAGGAGTTCAGAATGCAGATAAACTCCAGCTACATTTGAGCGTCTTCTAGCAGCCAATGGCAGAGCCCTTTGCTGACATAGGTTTTAAGGGCGGCACGGTGGCACAGTAGCTAGCACAGCTGCCTCCCAGCACCAAGGACTCGGGTTTGATTCCGGCCTTGGTTCACTGTCTGTGTGGAGTTTGCACATTCTCCCCTTGTCTGCGTGGATTTCCTCTGGTTTCCTCCCACAGTGCAAAGACGTGCAAGTTAGGTGGAGTGGCCATGCTAAATTGCTTCTTAGTGTCAGAAGGTATATAGGTTAGATGGGTTAGCCATGAGGATTCCATAATGGAATATGTTCTATGGGTCCCTCTGGTGTTGCCTCCAAGTGGCCATTTATTCATGTGTGTGGCGAGGTAGTGGATGACTCGTCCAACATCTGCATATATTCGCTTTCCAAAAGGAGTGGGACAGTGATCCAGAACATGATCCATGGCGAACGTTGTTCTCCTTAAGTCAGGAGCACTGAACCCAGTTGAAATGTCCCTACATCAAGCCTGTTAAGATTAGTTCACTCAGCATAAACTTGGCTTCCCACCTCTGACCCGATTTGATGTCTGCGGCTCAACAACACCCTCAATAATCTTATCTAACCAATACTGAGGCAGCTGCATCGGTCAAATTCAGAACAGCAATTTTGTCTTCTTTGGATCCACAACAGATGACCTATACCTCTCTGCTTCATTGTCCAGTCTTCTGGTAATCCCCTGCGCCCATCTTACTGATTCTCCTGAGTGCCATGAATGTACAACTTTCTGTTCCTTCATCCAAATCATCGACAGTTAAGATAAAAGTCTGAGGCCCGGGTACAGATTCCCGAGAACACCATTCCTCCAATCCGATAACATTCCCACATTCTGTTCCCTCTCTCCCAAGCTGAAGAATCCAGCCTCAGACACCACAAAGTAGAATTCCTGTCTCGAGTCTTCATTAACAACTCACAACTATGTACATTTACAATGGAATTTAAAGATGTGGAGCTGACCCCACTCTAAGCCTCAAAACAATTGTGACCATCGACCAGATTGAGCCTCGGTCCATGTGGAGAGGATCGCCAAGAAGATCGCGCATATCGACACAGACATCAAGTTTCTACAAAGATGCAAGAAAGCAGACAAGATACCGAAAGGACTACAGATCACAAACCCACTCAGGTCAACCTATAACGCAGACTACGCTGAGAGACTTTGCCGTCGCACCTCTCTCACACTCCTCAACCACCTCATACACCAGCTCTACAGCAAACGCCGTATCCTGGAAACCAAAGAACAAAGAACAGTACAGCACAGGAACCAGGCCCTTCGGCCCTCCAAGCCTGTGCCGCTCCATGGTCCAACTAGACCAATCGTTTGTATCCCTCCATTCCCAGGCTGCTCATGTGACTATCCAGGTAAGTCTTAAACGATGTCAGTGTGCCTGCCTCCACCACCCTACTTGGCAGCGCATTCCAGGCCCCCACCACCCTCTGTGTAAAAAACGTCCCTCTGATATCTGAGTTATACTTCACCCCTCTCACCTTGAGCCCGTGACCCCTCGTGATCGTCACCTCCGACCTGGGAAAAAGCTTCCACTGTTCACCCTATCTATACCCTTCATAATCTTGTACACCTCTATTAGATCTCCCCTCATTCTCCGTCTTTCCCGGGAGAACAACTCCAGTTTACCCAATCTCTCCTCATAGCTAAGACCCTCCATACCAGGCAACATCCTGGTAAACCTTCTCTGCACTCTCTCTAACGCCTCCACGTCCTTCTGGTAGTGCGGCGACCAGAACTGGACGCAGTACTCCAAATGTGGCCTAACCAGCGTTCTATACAGCTGCATCATCAGACTCCAGCTTTTATACTCTATACCCCGTCCTATAAAGGCAAGCATACCATATGCCTTCTTCACCACCTTCTCCACCTGTGTTGCCACCTTCAAGGATTTGTGGACTTGCACACCTAGGTCCCTCTGTGTTTCTATACTCCTGATGACTCTGCCATTTATTGTATAACTCCTCCCTACATTATTTCTTCCAAAATGCATCACTTCGCATTTATCCGGATTAAACTCCATCTGCCACCTCTCCGCCCAATTTTCCAGCCTATCTATATCCTGCTGTATTGCCCGACAATGCTCTTCGCTATCCGCAAGTCCAGCCATCTTCGTGTCATCCGCAAACTTGCTGATTACACCAGTTACACCTTCTTCCAAATCATTTATATATATCACAAATAGCAGAGGTCCCAAGATAGAATCCATATTCTCAACTTGCGCTCAGGACGCAGACCAGCTGCGAAACACTGCCAAGCAGACGAGACAAAGGAACTACACCATCTACAAGGAGTGTTCTCTTCCTGTTGGGGAACACTTCAGCAGTCACGGGCATTCAGCCTTTGATCTTCGGGTAAGCATTCTCCAAGGCGGCCTTCACGACACATGGCAACGCAGAATCGCTGAGCAGAAACTGATAGCCAAGTTCTGCACACATGAGGATGGCCTCAACTGGGATCTTGGGTTCATGTCACACTATCTGTAACCCCCATGACTTGCCTGGGCTTGCAAAATCTCACTAACTATCCTGGCTGGAGACAATACACATCTCTTTAACCTGTGTTTAACCCTTTCTCCACTCACATTGTCTGTACCTTTAAGACTTGATTATCTGTAAAGACTCGCATTCCAATCATTATCTTGTAAATTGAGTTTGTGTCTTTATATGCCCTGTTTGAGAACACGACTCCCGCTCACCTGATGAAGGGGCAGTGCTCCGAAAGCTTGTAGCTTGTGCTACCAAATAAACTTGTTGGACTTTAACCTGGCATTGTGAGACTTCTTACTAGCTCATCCAGTACCATAGAATCCCTACAATGCAGAAGGAGGCCATTCATCCCATTGGGTCTGCAGCGACTCTCAAAAAGAGCATCTTACTCAGGCCCTTCCTTTCACCCTATTCCCATAACCTTGTGCATTTACCATGGCTAATCCACAAAACCTGCACATTTCTGGACACGAAAGGGCAATTTATCATGGCTAATCCACCAACTACTTTGGACATGCTGGGATTGTTTAAGACTTATCTAGATAACCACATGAACAGACTGGGAATAGAGGGATACAAAAGAATGGTCTAGTGCGCACATGAGCAGCACAGGCTTGGAGGGCCGAAGGGCCTGTTCCTGTGCTGTATTGTTCTTTGTTCCTTGTATGACACTGAGGGGCAATTTAGCATGGCCAATCCACCTAACGTGCATATCTTTGTATACTAAGGGGCAATTTCGCATGGCCAATCCACCTAACCTATATATCTTGGGACATGTAGGGGCAAATTAGCATGGCCAATCCTATGAGGAAACCGGAGCACCCTGAGGAAACACATGCAGTCACCCAAGGCTGGAATTGAACCTGGATCCCTGGTGCTGTGAGGCAGCTGTGTTAACCACTGTGCCACCGTGCTGCCCCAGGGCTACAAGACCTCTGTAATTTAGGCGTCCCACTTGTCAAATGGAGATTGCACTGTAGCTGTGTGGCTACAGGGAGCAAGAACATTCCCAACATTTCGAATCCATGATCCGTAATTCAGCTCTCTGCATGGAGAAACACCACAAATCAGTCAAGCAACATTTAACTAAACCCCGAGGCTGGCACTATTTGGAATATGAAAATACTCAGAAAGCAAATTTTTGAAAAATAATGTCTCTGGACAACTTTTGCGGTGGCTGTCATTGCATTGCTCTGCCCAGTAGCATGTGTATCTACCGCGCACCAGGTGCTTGGCTTTGTGACATCAATTTATTCCTTGCTAGAAGCACATTTATTTGCTGCTTGCTTAAGGAAACTTGTTCTCCCATAAAATAGGCAGCTAATTTCCAGCTGCTCCAGGGAAAAATAAATCTACTGACAGGTCAAGCATCCAGGTGGAAAATTGAGCCAAGTAACGTAATTGCATCAAAGACTAGCTGGCATTGTAACAGGTTACCGTTACACATAATTGTTTCTCTCTTAAGTTGTAGCTCGGAATATAAATGATTTGCTATTTTGTAAATAATTTTTCCAGATTAAAAAACTGGATTTGAAGAGTTTGACTTATAGAATCCGACAGTGCAAAAGGAGGCCATTTAGCCCATCGAGCCTGCGCCGACAATGATCCCACCTAGACCGTATCCCCATAACCCCCACGTACTTACCCTGCCAATCCCCCTGACACTGAGGGGAAAATTTAGCTTGGCCAATCAATCTAACTCACACATCTTTGGACTCTAATGAAAGGAATTAAGAAGTAGGAAGCACAATTGTTTTTTTGGAATCCTTACAGTGCAGAAGGAGGCATTAGGTCCATCGTGACTGCACCGACTCTCCAACAGAGTACCTTACCCAGGCCCTATCCCCGTACCCCCACGAATTTATCATGGTTAATCCCCCTAACCTATACATCTTGGGACACTAAGGGGCAATTTAACATGACCAATTCACCTAACCTGCACATCTCTAGACAGTGGGAGGAAACCAGAGCACCCGGAGGAAACCCACGCAGATACAGGGAGAAGTCACCTGAGGCTGGAATTGAACTCGGGTCCCTGACACTGTGAGGCAGCAGTGCTAACCACTGTGCCATTTGTTTGGGGAGGACCAGTTATATTTTAAAGTTTGAAGGCATTCTGGCATCTCTGGGCTAACGGAAGCTCCTCAGGGTGCTCCTACTGCCACTTGCCAGCACTGGGCCATACCAGGGAACAACAGCAACTCCAAGCACCTGAGAGCTTCCAGTTCTGTGAGGGCCATGAAAAGGGGCAGTCCATCAAATCTGGGAGAGCTTGGTCTGGACAGGCACAAATCAGTTCAGTAATTCGGAACCCGACTAGCAGTGGGGGAGATATGGTGATCAGTAATTCAGAGGACATGGGCGTCGCTGGCTGGCCAGCATTTATTGCCCATCCCTACTTGCCCAAGAGCAGTTGAGAGTCAACCATATTGCTGTGGCTCTGGAGTCACATGTAGGCCAGACCAGGTAAGAACGGCAGATTTCCTTCCCTGAAGGACATTAGTGAACCAGATGGGTTTTTCCGACAATCGACAATTGATTCACGGTCATCAGTAGATTCTTAATTCCAGATTTATTTTATTGAATTCAAATTCCACCACCTGCCGTGGGTCCCCGGGTCCCCAGAACATTAGCTGAGTTTCTGGATTAATAATCTAGCGTTAATATCACTAAGCATTTTTTTTTAATCAACAAGATCAAAGCATTACTTTATTTTCTAAGTGACTGCAAATCCTTTATTTGTTGTTGGCGTAAAGGGTTAAGCTCTGTTGCAATTCTGTACTGGTGTCGTCAGCCAAAAGATAGCCGTGCTTTATCCACTGACACCATGGAGGATTAAGTGTTGTGAATGACACTTTGTCCAGAATATCACCAGGCTAATAATGTCTCAGCTGTTGGCTACCACATTAGATGTTAAAGTGACCTTGGGACAATACCCAACATTATTAGTGAACATGTGAGACTTAGTTCGATTTCACTGTGATTTATATTAATTTCTCTGATATTCCTTTGTAACTATAAATGGTGTTGTCAAGATTCAAGTTGATGGTCACATATTTGTTTGGATGCATGCCAATGTGGCATGGCGGCACAGTGGTTAGCACTGCTGCCTCACAGCGCCAGGGACCTAGGTTCAACTCTTGGCTTGGGTCACTGTCTGTGTGGAGTTTGCACGTTCTTCCAGTGCCTGTGTGGGTTTCCTCCGGGTGCTCCGATTTCCTCCCATTGTCCAAAGATGTGCAGGTTAGATGGATTGGCCAAATTGCCCCTTAGTGTCAGGATAAATATGTGGGGCTATGGGGATAGGGCCTGGGTGGGATTGTGGTCAGTGCAGATTCGATGGGCCAAATGGTCTCCTTCTGCACTGTAGGGTTTCTATGATTCAATGCAAAAGAGAGTGAGGCTCAATGTCCAACACCTCCGTTCTTCACTCCCCGTCTATTGCATCATTAGTACTGTTGTTTGCCTCCTCTTTCGCTGCTCCCATCCCCTAACAATATGTAGCTTTATCTGTGCTTGATAATGCAATTATTCTAGCAGTTATTGGACTGGATTTCCATCCTTGAAGTGGGTGGCAAGAGTTCAAAAGATTCCCAGGTCAGCCTGCCCTCATTACACATTCTTGGCTGACAACCCGGAAATCCAGTAGGGTACTGAAACACCTGAACTCCAGGGGAAACATTGCTTTATTCACAGTTCTGGCTCTCTGATCTCTTCTGTCAAATGCACAATGTTTATTTACACAAGGTAAAGATGTTTCAAGTGCTTGCACTTCTTTTTCAAGAAAGTTGATAGTTATCAATGACGACTGTTTGGCTTTTTATTTACACATCTTATTGTTACTATAGGATACATGGCTTCTATACAGTGTATAGTGGGTGAATGGGCATGGAAATGCCATAGCTTGGCATGGGGGCATTAGTGGCCATGGAAGCTGGATGGGGGGGCATGGCGTGGTATGGATGGGACATGAAGATGATATTTTGAACTTAGCTTTTGAAGGGTCCCCTCTTGCAGGCTGTGGTCCATGAAAGCTCTGTGACGCCGTGTTTCAAAAATCTGAACCAACTCCTTGAAAGTTGCAGAAGACGTGGACATGCCCATCCCTGAAGTGGAGTCGGCCAGGTTGGGAGCGCAGGACCCGAACCAACCCGCACCCTTAACAGGCACTCCTGCAAATCAGAAACCCTGGGAATGGGGCTGGGAATCGCAGAATCGGGTCCTGGCTGCCATTTCTACCACTCCACGGAGTATTCAGCGCGGTGTTGAGAGAGTGGCACATTGGATGAGATGTGGCACTATTTTTTAATGATATTCAAGGAAAGTTAGGAAACTCACTTTCATTGGCCAACGAAAAAATTGCTGGAAATCAATGTCGCCAATGACTGATGAACGATTATTTATTGCTGTACGTAGGGAACAAAGTGACTGCTATATTTAACTATCTTGCAACAGGCACTGCTTTTCAAGGTAACATATTGCTTGTGAAGTGTGTTGAGATATTGTAAAGAAACACTTCATAAAGACAAGTCTTTTATATTTTGTTTCCTCTTAAAATCACTAACGTGCACCAGTGTAGATTCACAGGTAAGGTTTTTTTACTTCTTTGGGGGACATTGGCGTCACTGGCTGGCCAGCATTTATTGCCCATCCCTAGTTGCCCTTGGAGGGTTATTGAGAGTCAACCACATTGCTGTGGCTCTGGAGTCGCATGTAGGCCAGACCAGGCAAGGATGGCAGATTTCCTTCCCTAAAGGACATTAGTGAACTAGATGAGTTTTTCTGACAATCGACAATGGTTTCATGGTCATCAGTAGATTCTTAATTCCAGATATTTCTTATTGAATTCAAATTCCACCAACTGCCGTGGCGGGATTCGAACCCGGTTCCCCAGAACACTAGCTGAGTTTCTGGATTAATAGTCTAGCAATAATGCCACTAGGCCATCGCCTCCCCAAGCGAATAGTGCTCAAGTATTAGCCTTCGTACTAAATGCTACTAAACCACTCAGCTGTGATAAAAAATGTAGCCTACCCTGTCCTCGCATCTTCCTGACACTTCCCTGCAGAAGCCAACTGATTAATTGAAGAATCCAGTGCTAATTTATTATTTCCCAGGGGAGACGCTGTGTGGCCAATTGTAACATCTCTGCTGTCACCTGAGTTGAGGTCAGCTAACTCAGTGCAAACTGGGATTAAACCTGCATGGCTCATGTTTCATATTATTCAGCGCCAAAGGGAAATGCATATGTGGCACTATCCCAACATAAAAGCTTGCTGCCAGCTTTTAATCCTTATGCCAAACTGAAAATACACAAAGCAATGAACAATCCAGTATCTCACCATGAAAACCGATAACGCAACACTCAATATCAGTCATATGATAGCATATCCTGCGTGTTATAACGCTGGAATACCACACTTATTGCAATCATCTGAAATCATGCACATTACAATTTTTTCACAGCACACCCTTTTGAAAGATCATCAATATATTTTAACCCAAACAACCACTTAAATTAATTATCTTGGTTATAAAATAATAAGAGGAGGATAGAACTGAAGGATAGAAGCTTCTATGTTTCTATAGGTTATGGGGAGAAAGCAGGATCAGTTGGATGATCGGCCATGATCATGTTGAATGGCGAAGCAGGCTAGAAGGGCCAAATGGCCTCCTCCTGCTCCTGTCTTCTATGTTTCTATGAGAGGGAGAGTGAAGCTTACAGCGCCAGGGACTGGGTTCGATTCTAACCTCGGGTCACTGACTGTGTGGAGTTTGCACGTCCTCCCTGTGTCTGCGCGGGTTTCTTCCCGGTGCTCCAGTTTCCTCCCGCAGTCCAAAGATGTGCCACTTAGGTGGATTGGCCGTGCTAAATTGCCCCTTGGCGTCCACAAATGTGTCAGGTTGGGGGATTAGTGGGGTAAATACGTGGGGTTACGAGAATAAAGTGGGGGAGGTGGTGGGACTGTGTATGATGCTCAGTTGGAGAGTCAGTGCAGACTTGATGGGCCAAATGCAATGTAGGGATTCTAACTTTGGTTTGGGGTTTAAAAGACTTGCAAAGGTCAGCCCGTTTTTCTCCCTCAATTTCTATTCTCTGATCCCAGTGAGCGTGTTACTGCCCCTTGCTTTGGTGCATTTCTGCCCCACACCCATCACTGCCTTTCAAGAGGGTTTATCACTGAGAAATGAGATCTGATCTGCACCACCTGAGGGGAAAGTTGTTACAACAGCACACAGATGGTACAGTAGTCGGTGAGCTAGGTCTAGTTAGCTCTCCAAGCCGTGACACTGACCTTATATCACTGCTGCCAGTCACATATTCAAGCAAATAACCTTGCAACATACTTATGGCTACGACTTATCAATGAACAAATATTTCTGTAGCTTTGTACATGTTTAGAGTCATAGCATCATAGAATCCCTACAGTAGAGGAAGAGGCCATTCAGCCCATCGAGTCTGCACTGAACACAATCCTACCCAGGCCCTATCCCCATAACCCCTCATATTTACCCTAACTAGTCCCCCTGACACGAGGGTGAATTTAGCAATCAACCTAACCCGCGCAACTTTGAAAGAAAGAATTATTATCTGGACATGCTACTTTGTTGAAGTGATATTGGAAATCTGATTTTACTGAGTGTTAAAGTTTATTAGTGTCAGAAGTAGGCTTACATTAACACTGCAATGAAGTTACTGTGAAAATCCCCTAGTCGCCACACTCCGGAGGCAACTGTTCGGGTACACTGAGGGAGAATTTAGCATAACCAATGCACCTAACCAGCACGTCTTTTGGACTGTGGGAGGAAACCGGAGCGCCCGGAGGAAACCCACGCAGACATGGGGAAAAAGTGCAGACTCCGCACAGACAGTGACCCAAGCCGGGAATTGAACCAGGGTCCCTGGCGCTGTGAGGCAGCAGCACGAACCACTGTGCCATGTAGCAATGGACAATCAAAAGCACAGCTTTGAGTGACCAGCTATTAGCCTTCTTGATACATTTTGTGTTCATTCAGGTGATGAATGTCAATGCTGCAATATGAAACACACCTTTCACAGAATAGATATTAGAAAATAGAAGCAGAAATAGACCATTCGGCCCTTCGAGCCTGCTCTGCCATTCATGTTGATCATGGCTGACCATCAAATCCAATATCCTGATCCCGCCATAGAGACAGAGAGGAATACCCAGTGTCAGCAACAAACACTCTTGTCTCAGGTATGGTTTGACCACAGCAGTGGGCAGTGGGTGCCAACTGCACTAGTTTGAGGTGCCCACTCCAACTGCTCTTGTGATTTTCCGGAGTGAAATTGTCCAAGTTGTGATCAGCTTTGGGCTTTTTGGTCTGTACCTTCAAGTGCTTTAATTTAGCTCTGACGAAGGGTCATCTAGACTTGAAATGTTGGCTCTATTCTCTCTCCACAGATGCTGTCTGACCCGCTGAGATTTTCCAGCATAGGTACATAGAATCATAGAATCCCGACAGTGCAGAAGGAGGCCATTTGGCCCATTGAGCCTGCATCGACCACAATCCCACCCAGGCCCTATCCCCATGTATTTACCCTGCTAATTCCCCTGACACTAAGGGTCTATTTAACATGGTCAATCAACCTAATCCGCACATCTTTTGGACTGTGGGAGGAAACCGGAGGACCCAGAGGAAACCCACGCAGACACGGGGAGAATGTGCAAATGCCACACAGACAGTGACCCAAGCTGGGAATCGAACCTGGGTCCTTGAAGCTGTGAGGCAGCGGTGTTACCCACTGTGCCACCGTGCTGTCCCAAGGACACAGGACACCCCCCACTTCCTGCTTTTTTTTACAGTCTGTGTATTATAGAGTGGGCAGCGCATTTTTCAAGTCAATTGGCTCAGTAAAAAGCTTAATCGGCTGTTGATTATTTATTTAAAAATGGGGAGGAGTGCGGGCTACTGTTCTCGGTACCCTCACACCTACTGCATCATGGGGGGGCAGCTCAGTGGATGGGGGAATGGGCGTGAAGATGGTGGGCTATTCAGCCCTCATATTTTACATGTCCCACACCTCGCCCACCAAGAACACATCTGGGTGGGGCGGGGGCGTATAATTCAGCACCAGGAACCGCATCGAAACATATCTGACAAATGTTATGAGCCAAGCTAGCAACTCCAGGGTGTTTTACAAAGTCAGCCTAGACCATAAGTTTTGCACTTTGACTTGGGCACGGGTGAGCATAAAATGTTTCACTCCAGGTATGATTCAGGTGACCCACTAGGGAGCTTTTACCAAACAAAGCTTCTGAAAGAGCACTGTGACAACATAAAACAAAACGTTGTACAACTTCTACCAATTGCAGATTTTAAGCATGATGCAGTATAAAATTTAACAGCCAGCTATCTATGATCATAGAATCATAGAATCCTACAGTGCACAAGGAGGCCATTCGGCCCATCGAGTCTACACCAACCATAATCCCACCCAGGCCCTATCCCCATAACCCCATGCATTTACCCTAGCTAGTCCCCCTGACACTAAGGGGCAATTGAGTATGGTCAATCCACCTAACCCGCACATCTTTGGACTGTGGGAGGTAACTGGAGCACCCGGAGTAAACCCCCGCAGACACGGGGAGAATGTGCAATCTCCACACAGACAGTGACCCAGGCCGGGAATCGAACCCGGGTCCCCGGTGCTGGGAGACAGCAGTGTTAACCACTGTGCCACCATGCCGCCCTTCCAAGTCAAGCACCATCCTATAAACATTCTTTGACTTGGCACAAAAGCTCATGTCACGTGATGCTGGGTTTTGCAGCTTTTTAACACTTGCAGTGAATTGGTCATTTGGAATGTTGGATTATAACTGAGACTTCCCAATCTTGGCAGTTTCAGTGCACCTCGAGGGACACAGAGAGAGACGGAGACACTGCTTGGCTCTAGCTTCTCGCTAGCAACCCACAGACAACAGGATTTTCAACACCAGGGAGAGGGAAACAAGAATCAATGCTTCCTGTCCACATTCCAAACAGCTTCTGAGCCTAAATGAAACTAAACCCTTGGGCTTTGCTGTGGACAAAAAAAACTGTCCCTCAGGCAGCACTTGACCCATCAATCATTCACCAGCAACAATTCAAAAGGGTCATTAAACCCCCCAGGACACTGCATTAAGTCATATTAAAAATACAGATTGCTTCAATTATCCTGCTTCAGCAACAATGTAATGATGCTAGTTACAGACAGCAGGGTGCCCAAACAGAAATGCAAGGCCTACTTGAGAAAACATAGAAACATAGAAGATAGGAGCAGGAGGCGGCCATTGGACCCTTCGAGCCTGCTCCACCATTCATCACCATCATGGCTGATCATCCAACTCAATAGCCTAATCCTGCTTTCTCCCCATAACCTTTGATCCCATTCGCCCCAAGTGCTATATCCAACCGCCTCTTGAATACATTCAATGTTCTGGCATCAACTACTTCCTGTGATAATGAATTCCACAGGATCACCATTCTTTGGCTGAAGAAATGTCTCCTCATCTCTGTCCTAAATGGTCTACCCTGAATCCTCAGACTGTAACACCTGGCTCTGGACTCCCCCGCCATCGGGAACATCCTCCCTACATCTACCCTGTCTAGTCCTGTCAGAATTTTATAAGTCTCCATGAGCTTCCCCCTCATTCGTCTGAATTCCAGTGAAAACAATCCTAACCCTAGTCAATCTCTCCTCATACATCGGTCCCACCATCCCTGGAATCAGCCTGATAAACCTTTGCTGCACTCCCTCGAGAGCAAGAACATCCTTCCTCAGAAAAGGAGACCAAAACTGCACACAATACTCTTGGTGTGGCCTCACCAAGGCCTGTATAAATGCAACAACACATCCCTACAAACCCTGCATAGAATATGATTAAAATACATTTCTTCCAGGTTCAGTACCGACGCACAAATACCGGTGGTGTTTGCTCTGTAAGAGTGGGGGCACCAATTTTAGGGAGGTTTGTTCCGCAGATTCATGGAAATATCAACTTGCCTGTGATGACGCTGGGAATCTTTGACAGGAAACTCTTCACCGTACGGATCGGCACCCCGCCCGCTTTGTCGTCCTGCATCCGCATAATGATGTTTTCAATCTGTCAGGGAAAGAAACATCAGTGTTTATTAATGACTTTTTCCAGTAATCTTTCTTTTCTGTGCTCATCAAGGCAAGTGACATTAGCCCCGGCAAACTGTCTCGACATCAACCTCTCCTCGGTTACCTCCAGTGCAAAGCTTGTTATCAAAGAACCAATGATAACAAGCGGTGAGGGTCAGCTGACCAGGCAGACAATGTAACCAATGGTAAAATGATGTGGTGGTCAGCTGACCTGGTGTAAATAGAAAGCAGATGGGGACTGTGGGAAGCATTTGTTTAAGTTTAAGTTTATTTATTAGTGTCACAAGTAGGCTTACATTAACACTGCAATGAACTTCGCAGAATCACAGAATACTGCAGTGCAGAAGAGGTCCTTCAGCCCATCGAATCTGCACTCATGAAAGGCCCTGACCTGTGCCCCTAATCCTATTTGCCAGCACTTGGCCCATAGCCTTGAATGTTATGGCGTGTCAAGTACTCATCCAAGTTACTATGAAAATCCCTCTGGTCGCCACACTCCGGCGCCTGTTCGGGTACACTGAGGGAGAATTTAGCACGGCCAATACACCTAACCAGCACGTCTTGCGGACTGTGGGAGGAAACCGGAGCACCCGGATATTGTACAAACTCCACACAGACAGTGACCCAAGCCGGAATCGAACCCGGGACCCTGGCAGCGGTGCTAACCACTTTACCACCGTGACACCCCTGGGCCATTTGTGATTTGACTTAGTTTGTGAAGTTAGTTCTTTTATTTGCTGGAGTATCCTTACTGCCGGATGGACAAAGCTCTCTATTCGCGGAGCAGAGTCCCACTTCAGGTAACGCGCCATTTTCATTTCTCGTGGCACCTGTCCAACATTGTGCTTGCCACATTGAATTATGTTCAAATTGTGTTTTTTGTGTTGCTGCCACTCACAGGCTGGGAGGGGATGGCCCAGACCCGTGCCACTTTCAGTCCTTCACAACTGTAGTGATGTCAGCTGTGTCTCAGCGGGTAGCACACCTCCTTCTGTATCACCAAGTTCTGGCTTCAAGCCCAAACCTAGCATTCCAGCACACAGCAAACATCAATACTGACGCCCCAGCGCAGTACCGAGGGAGTGCTGCACTGTCGGAGGTCCCGTCTCTCAGATGAGACATAAACCGAGGCCCTCTCTGCCGACTCAGATGGATGATGATGTGGAGAAGATCCCATGGCATTCTCTTGAGTGAATGCTTTATGAGTGGCACAGTGGTTAGCTCTGCTGCCTCACAGCGCCTGGGACCTGGGTTCGATTCCCGGCTTGGGTCACTGTCTGTGTGGAGTCTGCACGTTCTCCTCTGTGTCTGCGTGGGTTTCCTCCGGGTGCTCTGGTTCCCTCCCACAATCCGAAAGACGTGCTGGTTAGGTGCAATGGCCATGCTAAATTCTCCCTCAGTGTACCCGAACAGGCACCGGAGTGTGGTGACTAGGGGATCTTCACAGTAACTTCATTGCAGTGTTAATGTAAGCCTACTTGTGGAACTAATAAATAAAGAAAAGCAGGGTGAATCAGAGTGTTACCCTGGGCAACATTTATCCCTCAACCATTGTTACCATACAGCTAATCTGGTCATGATCACATTGCTGTTTGTGGGATCTTGCTGTGCACAAATAGACAGATGTGTCCCCTGCATTACAACAGTGACTGCACTGAAAGGTAGTCCATTGGTTGCAAAATGCTTCAAAGCAGCCAGTGGAAAGTGCTATAAAAATGCAAATATTTCTTTTATGTGAGCGAGTGCGTGTATACGAGCAGAATAAATTGAAGAAGTTATTTCTTTAACAAGATTACTGCATCCACCTTTATTACTATTTAAATTCTTGTTTCAGGAGCAATAATTTAACAGGTTATTGATTCTGTAACTCTCAGCCAGAAGGTTTCTATGACTAACCGTGTCTGCTGGGTGTATTTGCAATTAGGTGAATTGGTCTTCAACACGACAAGCCAGCAGAGTAGGGAGAAACTTCCTCAGCCTTGGCAGGATTCGAACCCAGCTGCCAGAGGGAAAGGAAAGCTATCTTATCGACTGAACCGCTTAGCCCCTGCCATTATCTGAACTGACACCACCTTGCGGTGAAAATTCCAAATACACACTGCCATTTCAAAACTGCAGTATTGTAAAGCCACAATAAAACCATAAGACATAGGAACAGGAGTAGGCCCTTCGGCCCACCGAGTGTGCTCCACCATCCAACGAGATCATGACTGATCTGATATGCTCCTCAACTCCAACTTTCCCACCTTACCCCGTAACAATTGTGGTTTGATTCAGAGGAACATAATAGGAAACCACGAGCATTCCAAATTAAATCACAGCGACACTCAGAAAATGGCCCAGGGCAACTCAAAAGGCCTTCGTTTAACCTACAACTGCAGGCGACGCTGACATTATTGAAATCCAGCACGCTTTGATCTTCAAATCTGTTTCTTTTTAAGACAGAATGTAAGCGAGCTAGTCCAGTACCATCACTCTTTTTGGTATAGTCCAGTAGCC
The DNA here is from genome assembly GCF_964213995.1 of Mustelus asterias. Taxonomy (NCBI): domain Eukaryota; kingdom Metazoa; phylum Chordata; class Chondrichthyes; order Carcharhiniformes; family Triakidae; genus Mustelus; species Mustelus asterias. The sequence continues at coordinate 14,923,453 of NC_135818.1, read as the reverse complement.
ACAGATCCAACAAGAATGGACCTTTCCCAATGCCCACTGAACCAATAGCTTGTCCCATATACACATACCCAATGGGAGTGGAGCTAGCCCCGTACCCACAGAACCAATAGGAATAGAACTCACCTCGTATCTACAGAACCAATGGGAACAGAGCTCGACTGTACCCACAGAACCAATGGGAACAGAGCTCAATCATACCCACAGAACCAATGGGAACAGAGCTTGACCGTGCCCACAGAACCAATGGGAACAGAGCTCAATCATACCCACAGAACCAATGGGAACAGAGCTTGACCGTGCCCACAGAACCAATGGGAACAGAGCTTGACCGTGCCCACAGAACCAATGGGAATAGAGCTCACTCCATACCACAGAACCAATTGGAATAAAGCTCACCCCACAGAACCAATACGAGTGGAGCTCCCCCACGATCCATGGAACAAGCGGCTAGAAGGCCAATGGTTTCAGAGGGAGCAATTAGATCTTTAAAATGAAGACACTGCCATTGAAATTAGCATGTTGACAATCAGGCCACATCACTCTCGGACACAGCAGTGTTGCTGGAGTGAATCTCAAGGAAAACCTTCCCTGCTGATTGTGGTCTTCAATAAAACGTCAGCTGAAAACATGTTTAGTTAATAGCCAAAGCTGTAAATTAATTGCATTAACAATTTGCAGCAGAACTACCGTCAAAGCCATGGGCACCTGTACTTTTTTCACTATTGTCCTGCCAGGGGAAGTGTGTGCCCTGTCCTGGAATGCCATACTGGTGACTAAAGAGCAGTGGACAACAGATATATCACTTGGAGCAAATGGGATCAAAGGTTATGGGGAAAAAGCAGGATTAGGCTATTGAGTTGGACAATCAGCCATGATCGTAATGAATGGCGGAGCAGGTTTGAAGGGCCGAATGGCCTCCTCCTGCTCCTATTTTCTATGTCTATTTCTATGAATTTCTAGTTAGCATTACAGTATGGATATTTGTTCACAGTTAACACACTGGAATTGCCTTTATTTACCTTCTGCTAAATTCCAGTCTCTGTTAAAGTCCTGTTGGACTTTAACCTGGTGTTGTTAGACTTCTTACTGTGTTTACCCCAGTCCAACGCCGGCATCTCCACATCGAGATATATAATAATACAGGGAGGAAGGCACACGCACCATAAGAATAGAAATTCCTGAGCTTTTTGAATCCCTGACTTTTATTTATGCTTAATTGGAATTTAATGTTGAACAGATGTCACAGGAGGATAGATTTGACGAGGGTGCCAATTTCAGCGTTCGATTCTTTGACAGAAAACTACTTACAATAAGAATCAACAGATGTCGCCACAAAAGCAAAGTGTCAGCGCTTCAATATAAATGGTGATCACTCAAGCAAATCTAACCTGTTAAACAGCATCCTATTCGCAAGATTAGCTTAAACACTACTCGTATTGCAAGTGCTCCTGTGCGATCATCGCGTGTCAGTGCTTCAAAGAACATTGAATCTTAACTCAGCGAGGAAACAGGGCAGTGATGTGTGTTGACACTAAACTCCTCAAAGAACAATATTGATTGAGGTGCACTTTATACGGATTTGCAGATGCCTTCAATAACACGGGTGTGAAATTAGCAGATGGATAAGAGACAAAGGATTAGAGTTAACAAGTGTTGCTTAACAGGTGGAAGGGGCGTCATGCTAACTAAAACTCTCCAGCCCAGGCAACATCCTGGTAAATCTCCTCTGCACCCTTTCCAAGGGTATCACATCTCTCCTATAATAGGGAATCCAGAACTGCACACAATACTGTGGGCTAACCAACGTTTTATTTAGTTCCAGCATAACCTCCTTGCTCTATTAGAGGAATTTGAAATACCCTGGGATTTAAAACACGAATAAAGACTGCTAGAGCAGAGTGGATTAGCTTAAGATAAGAATCACAGACTGCCTTATATATTTTATAGAGGTACTGTCTGCATAGAAACACATATAACCAGAGTTAGAGTATTTAAACAGGCATTTTTGAAAGTGTATTATTGAACAGGCATACATCTTGGCTAATGGCACAGAGTTCTAAGGCATTGTGGCAAATAGGCCAGTAAAGTGAACCACATTCCTTATAGCAATACACCCATAGAAGCATAGCTCGTATCAGCATGGATATCAGACAGCTCAGTGAATGAGAGATTCATTGACCAAGGACAAGCGAGTGAATAGCTCAATGAATAGACAGAGTCTTCAATCAGTGAAGAGAGTCTGGAACTGGCAATAGATGGCCATGGAAAAGTCAGGCAGAAACCACGAGAACTTATTGTTCCCATGCTGTCAAAGAATATCTGTAATTGGTCAAGGTGTATGACATTTACTAATGATGATTGGCTCTTGATGAGCCAGAGGCTGGGTAAAATGTCGTTTGGAAAATGTATAACTGTAATGCCACTGTGATGTAACTTCAGAGAAGTGTTGGACTGCCCAACATTTTCTCCCCCAACGTACATTGGTCAATAAAGAATGACTTTCACCAGGATACTGTGGTCGTGGGTCTTTGTATTAGGTAAAGTTGAGCTCAGTACTTAGCTTCTGAAAAAACCCCTACAGGGGGCGATCTTACCAAAGCCGAACGAGGGTGAAAACAGAAGACTTTCAGATCCGTTTATTCAGCAAGACCACAGATAAAATCTTACCCCACTTAGTGTAAACAAAATGCACAATCTGTTTCCTGCCAGTAGGGGGGGGGGGGCTAAGCTTGCCAGAAAACCGGTTGCTCACAGTAGAGGGTGCAATTGCGCATGCACAGATCTCTCCGCTCTGTGCAATGGAACAGAGAGATCTATCAGTCTCAACCCCCCACGGATATCGTCCGCCTACCCACCCCACCCCCATGACTGCTGGCTTCCTCAGGGTTCGGACCCCCACACCCCTGGAGAGTGACCCCCCCCACCCCCCCCCACCCCTGGCCAATTACACCCACCTCAGCCCAATTGATTGCACTCCCTGTCGGCTTAGTCAATCACTGCCTCCCCGGCCCAGTCAATCGCCATTCCCCACCCCCCCTAGCCTGGCCCAGTCGACTGCCACCTTGGTTGGTTGCCAGTTGCAAACTGTGCAGCAGCCCCCCCCCCCCCCCCCCACCCACCCCCGCCCTGACTCAGTCAATCCCTGTTGCAGAATGTGCTGCTCCCTCTGTCTGCCTCCCCTTAGGTCTGACCCCATCATGGCCCCGCCCCCTCTATTTAGGCCTCTTAGGCCACACCCTCTTGGCACTGTCAGTGCAACCAGTGAGGACCTTCACCGGCGAGGCCGCTGGGCTCACTGATAATATTTAAACCACTAATTAAATAGATTTAAATATTATAACCAGCTGACCACACAGGAAATCCAGGCTCGGTAAGATCGCAAGAGGCGAGAAATCGTGCGCGAACCCAAACTTTTACCTCTCGCGCGATCTTACCAGCTCACCCTGCCCATCAAGCAGGCGGACAAACTGGTAAGATTGCCCCCTGTGCCTCGGTCAATAAAGACATGTATACCATATGCCTTCTTAACCACTTTATCCATTTGTCCTGCTACCTTAAGAGACTGGTAACATCCACACCAAGATCCCTCTGATTCTCAGTGATTCCCAGGGTCCTGAGCAGCTTAGGCCCTGCCCCCTTTCCCCTTCTGGCGGGAACCAGATTGTGCATCATTGTTTGCACCAAGTGACGTAAGATTGCATTTTCAAACTTGCTCCAAAAACAGATCTGAAACCCGCTTGGTGAATTTATTTGTAAGATCAGCCCCCTCTGTGTCCCTGCAACAGTTATCAGATGATTTGATGCACAATTTACACAATCAATAATCATGACGATAGAGTGGGCTTGATTAAATTGCGTTCTTAGATATATTTGATAAAGAGGCCGGAAGATCGCATTTTCATTGGGTTGGGCCGGGGGTAGCGGGGGTGGCGGGGGGGGGGGGGGGGGGGGGGGGTGGTGCGGTGGGGGGGGTTCCAATTTGGGGGCTGAATTAGAAGTTGGACTGGTTGCCTCCAGAAAGAGTGCAGAGGCTGTTGGGTGTAGAGGTGGACTAGATGTAGGGCCTGTTCTGGCACTTTGATGAGTTTATCTTTGTAAATAATTATTAAATGAAAGACAGCATTCCCCCAGTTCTCACCCCTCACACCCACTCACCTACCCTTCACCATTCCCCCACTCAACTCAATAGCCCCTCATATCTTCCTATGTCATCCACCTGCTAGGGCCCCTCATACTCCCCATGTCGCCACTCACCCCAATGCCCTTTATAGCTCCTATGCCAACTAAGTACCAATTCATGCCAACCCATTCCCCTAGACCCACCACCCTTTGTTCTTACCCTCTCCATGCCAACTCACCTAGTATCCATCATGGGCAAACCTTATCACCCATGCTGGCATAAAAGAAAGTGATGTGTCCAGTAATGAAGTCACTATTTTAATAACATTTGTTGATAAAAAAAATCATGTCTTTAAATTTGGGTTAGACTGATTGGCCATGCAAAACAACAAATGTTACCTGTCTCCGCCAAGGCAGGTCATCTGGCGACCAGATCATTTCGAAATTGTCTCTGCCGTGTTACCTCCTCCTTGTGACCCATGCCGTTTGACTGCCTGTTAAACTGAGTGGAAGGTACATGTCCCTCAGTGATGGATCTCTCTTTGTAACATGTCTGAAAGTGAGGGCGAATGAGATCTCATGCCAAGTGTGTGCATCGGCATCTCCTCACGCCAATGGCTGGAATTTTACCGTCCCGCCGGCCACAGGCGAGGAGCAGACCACGGAAAGGTTGACCTTGGGCAGGATTTTCTGGTTTGGGGGTGAGCGAAGCTGGAAACTCCCGTCCAATAAGCGGTGCAGTGTTTGCTGATTTGATTTGATTTATTATTGTCACATGTATTAACATACAGTGAAAAGTATTGTTTCTTGCACGTTATACAGACAAAGCATACTGTTCATAGAGAAGGCAATGAGAATATAGTGTTACAGTCATAGCTAGAGTGTAGGGAAAGATCAACTTAATGCAAGGTAGGTCCATTCAAAAGTCTGATGGCAGCAGGGAAGAAGCTGTTCTTGAGTTGGTTGGTACATGACCTCAGACTTTTGTATTTTTTTCCCGACGGAAGAAGGTGGAAGAGAGAATGTCCAGGGTGCGTGGGGTCCTTAATTATGCTGGCTGCTTTGCCGAGGCAGCGGGAAGTGTAGATGGATTTTACCATTTTAATTCTAAGTGCTGAATCTGGGCATGATTCAGATCCGACTTGGAAACCTGCTCTCAGGCGCCCCCACACGCATTCAGCCTGAAAGAAAAGTCGCAAATCTGAATCATGCTGTGGGCGGGGCTAATCGCGCCCGAAATGTTGCAGCCCCAATTGGAGCCTTCAACTGCGCATGCGCGGTGAGATCGCTCCCGGGCCACAAAAAGCGGATAATGCGGCCCAGGAACGATGGCCCCCACAGACATCGCCCCACCCCCACAACATAACTATCCCCCTTATCCACCCACCCCCCCCCCCCCACTATCCAGACCAATCGTGACCCCCTGCCCCCTTTCCCCCCCACCGATCGCCCGCAGAGTGGCAGCGGACCCCCCGTCCCTCCCGCCAGAGAACGATTGGGCCTCTCTCCTACTACCCCCCCAATCAGAGATACATCTGGCCCTACTCCTCAACCCTCCCCACCAGGGAATGATTGGGCCTCCCTCCTCCTCCCCCCTCCCCAACTAGAGAACAACCGGGCCTCTCTCCCCCCCCCGTCCCCCACCAGAAAATGATCTGGCCTCCCTCCTTCCCCCCCTCAACCAGAGATAAATTGGCCCCCCACCCCCCCCCGCCCCCCTCGCCCCTCCCAACCACAGAACGATCGGGCCTCTCTCCCCCGCCCCCCCCGTTCCCCACTGAGAGAATGATCTGGCCTCCTTCCCTCCTCCCCCCCCCCACCGGAGAATGATCTGGCCTGCCTCCCCCTCCCCCCCCCACCACCGATCTGAGTTAGAGAGCCACCGGAAGCTCTGAACTCACCTCTTCAGAAGCTGGAGCGTCCGAAACAGACCTTTGCTGAGCATGTCTGTTTCTTGCCGAATCTGGACGGGCGAACGTGATGGTAAAGGGGGAAATGCCAGTAAATGTGTGTGTCCAGCCCATTAAGTCAAGTTAAATGCATGCAAATGTATTTAAATTGACATTGCGCCCGTTTCGGGCATGATATCGATTGTGGCCATTTTTGGGCCTTGGCAAAGTGGGAATCTGCGTGGACGCGGGCGCAGATCGCACTTTTCGCCTCACGCCCGACTTTACCAAGTTTTCACGTCCGAAAACGGCCACAATGCAATGGTAAAATCGGGCCCAAAGTCAATGGATGGGAGGCTGGTTTGCGCGATGGATTGGGCTACATTCACGACCTTTTGTTGTTTATTACACAAAATGACAAATTTCTGATACATGGGTGTGATCCTACCACCCCACGTGTTCATGCCACGTTCCCGCTGCAGCGAGGTCGGAGAATTTGGTGGCCTGCCAAAACTCCACTCACTGCGGCGGGATGGGAAAATGGAATGGTGGTACGATTCTGGCCACGGTCTTTGAAGCAACACCAAAGCTAGCTTGGGAGTGTCATAACTAACTGTCACCTCAGAGCTTCTTCCTCAAACATGTATGGACATGACACACTTTGAAATAAAGCATTTCACTTCGCTCTTTGTTCCAAATCCTTCCTCTGGGAAAAAAGAATGGTCAAGAAGTCACAATACATGACAGTGATGAATGAAAATAATTCTTGCAAAGTAGACACATCTTGCTTGATCTAATTGTAGTGGAAAAATTGCAGTCTCAGAACAGCTAAGAAAATTCAGCAACCTGTGGTTATGGGTTGGCCAACCTGCCCCCTGGGTCCTATGTGATATACACAGCTTGCCACTATTAACCACTTTAAGCAGATCCCTTGCGGATGTGGTTGACCTGCAACTGAAATCTCAAACCAATGATTTACCCGGAGTTGACAGCCCTCTAATAGGGACGGCACGGTGGCACAGTGGTTAGCACTGCTGCCTCACAGCGCCAGGGACCCGGGTTCGATTCTTGGCTTGGGTCACGTCCGTATGGAGTTTGCACCTTCTCCCCGTGTTTCCTCCGGGTGCTCCGGTTTCCTCCCACAGCCCAAAGACGTGCTGCTTAGGTGCTAAATTCTCCCTCAATGTACCCAAACGGACGCCGGAGTGGGATTTTCACAGTAACTTCATTGCAGTGTTAATATAAGCCTACTTGTGAGTAATAAATAAACTTCTAAAAAATGTTAACATCTTCAAGGAAGGGTTTGGATCCTGCAGGCCAGTTGCATTGATCTCCCCGGGTTACTGTCCTGTTGTTGGCAGGGATGTGCACATCTCAGTATGTAGAAACAAGAATGACATAGAAAAAAAGTGAATTACTGCAGATGCTGGAATCTGAAACCAATAGAGAAAATGCTGGAAAATCTCAGTGGGTCTGGCAGCATCTGTAAGGAGAGAAAAGAGCTGACGTTTCGAGTCCAGATGACCCTTTGCCAAATGGAAGACTGGCTCCATCTTGGACTTTCTATAGTAACAGCAACGTGGGGCAGCTTGGTGGCTCAGTGGTTAGCACTGCTGCCTCACAGCATCAGGGACCCGGGTTCGATTCCCGGCTTGGGTCACTGTCTGTGTGAAGTCTGCATATTTTCCCCGTGACTGTGTGGGTTTCCTCCGGGTGCTCCGGTTTTCTCCGATAGTCCAAAGACCTGCCGGTTAGGTGGATTGGCCATGCCAAATTGCCTCTTAGCGTCAGGAGGACTAGCTAGGGTAAATGCATGGGTTTATGGGGATAGGGCCTGAGTGGGATTGTGGTCAGCGCAGACTTGATGGGCCAAATGGCCTCCTTCTGCACTTTAGGATTCTATGATACAATAAGCAACAGAAGGGATCCAGGTCTATTGTTTATATTTGATTTTCAGCAAAGGTAGGAAACCAGTCAATATAAATATTTAACAAAATGACTCGAGAGAGAGAGGGGGATAGCATCAAGTGATGCTCAAGGAGAGAATGCCAGGCTCGGCATTCGGGTTGCCAAATGTGATGAAATGGATTCCTCGTCACATGACTTGCTCCCACACTCCAGCCATTAGTCGGCCAATACATTCATCCTTGTGACGCACTGTCTTCCTACGCCAATTGGAAAGCGAAAAGACTCATTATCTCATTGGATGATGCTTGACTGTCAGCCAAGCATTCATTTTACTTTCCAATTTTCAATATTTTTATATTTGGAAAAGAGAAACATAAAAAAATGACAAAATAAAAAACAATCTTTTTTAACGTCCCAATGATTTACTCCAAGATGGCACATGGCAGTGTCCTGGAGATTGATCTTCCTGGAAATGCTTGGCCAATCCAGAAGGGTCGTCAACCCTACTCAGCAGGGCAAAGGTCATCAGGACCTAAAGCCCCATACCTAGATAGATAGTGAGTCCCTAACTGGACTAGACCTAACTGGACAGGTAGTGATGTTATAATCTTGGCTGACAGGGAGAGGAGTTCAGAATGTAGATAAACTCCAACTACATTTGAGCATCTTCTAGCAGTCAATGGCAGAGCCTGATACTGACGTGGGTTTTAAGGGTGGCGCGGTGGTACAGTGGTTAACACTGCTGCCTCACAGCTCCAGAGACCTGGGTTCAATTCCCGGCTTGGGTCGCTGTCTGTGCAGAGTCTGCACATTCTCCCCGTGTCTGTGTGGGTTTCCTCCAGATGCTCCGGTTTCCTCCCACAGTCCGAAAGACGTGCTGGTTAGGTGCATTGGCCATGCTAAATTCTCCCTCAATGTACCTGAACAGGCGCCAAAGTGAGGCGACTACCGGGTAGCACGGTGGCACAGTGGTTAGCACTGCTGCCTCACAGTGCCAGGGACCCGGGTTCAATTCCTGCCTTGGGTGACTGTCTGCTCTGGTTTCCTCCCACAGTCCAAAGATGTGCGGGTTAGGTTGATTGACCATGTTAGATTGCCCCTTAGTGTCAGGGGGACTAGCAGGGTAAATATGTGGGGTTACGGGGATGGGGCCTGGGTGGGATTGTTGTCGGTGCAGGCTAGATGGGCCGAATGGCCTCCTTCTGCACTGTAGGGAGTCTATGATTCTATGACTAGGGGTTTTTCACAGTAACTTCATTGCAGTGTTAATGTAAGCCTACTTGTGACACTAATACATAAACCTATTAAATTACTCCTTTTTGTGCCACAACGTTTCTTTTTCCCATGAATTCCAGGATTACTCCAGGAACATTTCTGCTGATCAATATTTTCTTCTGACCAAGTAACCTGCCAACCACCCACCTGTCCTCCTGATGTTCATTCCATTTTCCATTCTTCAGCTTCCTTCACATTACTTCATTGGACAATCGCTGCTTATTGCAGCCTTCACCTCTTCCACACCCATTCACAGGGCATTGGAAAACATTCTCTAGTCCCGCTGCAGTGAACGGAGAGTTGGCTGAGCGCCAAATTCTCCGCCCTTGCTTGCCGCAGGGCATGAATGACTGGAAAATTCCACCCATATTTCAAAGATATCAAGAGGGATTTTCTGGCCCTTTCCGCTCATCTGGTCCCGCTGAAGGTGACTTCCCCGTGGCGGGTTCGCCAGTGGTGGGACAGGTGAGCCATGCAAAACTCAGGATCAGAAGACCCCATGGATGTCTGGTAAACACACCACAGAAGTATGGTGGGGTGGGGTGGGGTGGGGTGGGGTGGTGGGGCGTGGGGGGGGGGGGGGGGGGGGGCCTGAAAATTCCACCTGTAGTCAACTCAATTTTTCTTTGGGATGGGTTCGATGGGCGAACCATGGTGGCACAGTGGTTAGCACTGCTGCCTCACAGCGCCAGGGACCCGGGTTCAATTCCGGCCTCGGGTCACTGTCTGTGTGGAGTTTGCACATTCTCCCCGTGTCTGCGTGGGTTTCCTCCGGGTGCTCCGGTTTCCTCCCACAGTCCAAAGTTGTGCAGGTTAGGTGGATTGGCCATGTTAAATTGCCCCTTAGTATCAGGGGGACCAGCTTGGGTAAATGCATAGGGTTGTGGGGATAGGACCTGGGTGGGATTGTGGTCAGTTCGGACTTGATGGGCCGAATGGCTTCCTTCTGCATTGTAGGATTCTAGGATTCTGGGATTCTAGGATTGATGCAAACCAGGACAACTTAAGGTTCAATAGGTATACTGGGATCGAAAGTAAAGTTTGTTTATTAGTTTACAAGTAAGGCTTACATTAACACTGCAATGAAGTTACTGTGAAATTGGCCTAGTCACCACACTCCGGCTCCTGTTCGGGTCAATGCACCTAACTGTCTCCATCTTCATCACCTAGAGGTGGTCCACAATTGTTGGGTTAGAATTCACTAAGTATGGGCGGCACGGTGGCATTGCTGCCTCACAGATGGAGAGATTCTCCATCTGCGTTGAAAATTCAGGCATATATGTATGTCAGAATATGTGGATGTATATCAGTGAACCCCAGACCCAATGCTGCAGCCTGTGTGCTAAATTATATAGTTTCATCATTGACTGGAATGCTCTATGGGACGTACCAACATGGTGAAAGGTGCTTTATATCCCACCCAGCCCCTATCCCCACAACCCTATGCATTTACCCTGGCACTCATTTCTTTCTGTAGGAAATATCTTTCCCTTATAGTTGCAATATGGCTTTAATATGGAAACTTGGGGAATCTCTGCTAAATTCTCCATAGCACAAATGGTGCTGTCACTGGGAGTTTCCAATGTCTGTAACTCGCGCCACTGAATGTGTGAAATAATCTGAATCAGCCTCGGAGCAACTTTACCCCACATGTTGAAAGTGCTCAAAGATAATCAAGTCAGAATTCAGTCTCCATCAGCTAATCAGTCACCAGCCCCACCCACATCAACAGACACAGTTATGTAGACTGGACAAATTGATGTTGGGGTGGGGGTACGGTGGCACAGTGGTTAGCATTGCTGCCTCACAGTGCCAAGTACCCGGGTTCGATTCGCGGCTTGGGTCACTGTCTGTACGGAGTTTGCACGTTCTCCCCATGCCTGCGTGGGTTTCCTCCCACAGTCTGAAAGACATGTTGGTTAGGTGCATTGGCCATAGGGATTTTCACAGTAACTTCATTGCAGCGTTAATGTAAGCCTACCAACAAATAAATAAATTCAATACAAATGTTGGGATCTCCATCACACAGAGGTGGTCTACTGTTGCTGCTGACTGGGGATTGAAGTGGCACTGCACAAGAAGGAGAGGAGCCGCCTTCAATGGAGCAAGAATGTCCTGAAGATCTTTATAAAATATTAGTTTCACCCACCCCACTCCTGCCCCTCTGGTCAGAGCTGTGGCCTGTAAGCAGTCAACAACTGGGGCCAGAAGTAAGCCAACTCCAACTAATAAGGCCTGCATCACACTCTCTGCTGCTGCCCCTGGATCTGGTGTTAGCTGAGGCTGGAGACAGGAAAATGAACACTCTGCTGCCACTTACTAATGGTGAGGAGGTCAGCGGGCAATCGTAATGCTGAAAGCACCCATCTGGACATTGTACAGAAAGAATCGGAAATCGATCTCTGCAATGTTCCGCCGGACAGTAGAATTACCAATCCTCCTGGAATGGTCGGGAGACTACTGGATTCGCTCTCAATATCCCAGTTCCTCTGTCATACCAGGACACAAGAAAAAGTTCATTCTCATATCGGGGATTGGGTGATTTTTTATTTTATTCATTCGTGGGACGTGGGTGTCGCTGGCTGGGCCAACATTTATTGCCCATCCCTAGTTGCCCTTGGAAGGCAGTTGAGAGTCAACCACATTGCTGTGGATCTGGAGTCACATGTAGGCCAGACCAGGTAAGGACGGCAGATTTCCTTCCCCCAAGGACATTAGTGAACCAGATGGGTTTTTCCAATAATCGACAATGGTTTCATGGTCATCAGTAAGTTCTTAATTCCAGGTATTTTTTATTGAATTCAAATTCCACCATCTGCCATGGCGGGATTTGAACCTGGGTCTCCAGAACGTTAGCTGAGTTTCTGGATTAATTCTGGATTAATAATCTAGCGATAATACCACTTGGCCATCGCCTCCTCTGGATAGTAGCCCAGCGGTCATTCAAAACAGATTTTTAAAAGATTGGATTCCATTAATTTACTTCCGATGACAAAGACTCATTTTAACTGAATGGTGATGAGTGATAGGTGGCTCTCCCACATTGGTGCAGGAGGGCAACACTGAACATTTATTGTGCCATGCATGGGCATTATTGCTCACTGCCTAGCCTGTTCCGTTCCCACCGGTGGCTCGCACTAAGCCTCAGAGAGAGCAAACCTTGAGTTGGGACTGAGCGAGAGAGGTTAGAGAATGAAGGCGCCAGCCCAGCTAGGAGGTAAGGGAGCGTGTGATTGTAATGTCCTAACTATGTTAGCGGGGCTGAAGTGGAAAGGGTCGAGAGAGTTAGGTTTTTAGGTGTCCACATCACCAACAACCTGTCCTGGTCTCCTCATGCCAACATTATAGTTAAGAAAGCCCACCAACGCCTCTACTTTCTCAAAAGACTAAGGAAATTTGGCATGTCTGCTACGGCTCTCACCAATCTTTACAGCTACACCATAGAAAGCATTCATTCTGGTTGTATCACAGCTTGGTATGGCTCCTGCTCTGCCCAAGACTGCAAGTAACTACAAAAGGTCGTGAATGTAGCCCAATCTATCATTCAAATCAGCCTCCCATCCATTGACTCTGTCTACATTTCCCGCTGCCTCAGCAAAGCAGCCAGCATAATTAAGGACCCCACACATCCCGGACATTCTCTCTTCCACTTTCTCCCATCGGGAAAAACATACAAAGGTCTGATGTCATGTAACAACCGACTTGAGAACAGCTTCTTCCCTGCTGCTGTGAGACTTTTGCATGGACTTACCTTGCATTAAGTTGATCTTTCTCTACACCCTAGCTATGACTGTAGCACTACATTCTGCACTCTCTCCTTTCCTTCTCTATGAACAGTGTGTTTTGTCTGTATAGCGCGCAAGGAACAATACTTTTCACTGGATGTTAATATATGTGACAATAATAAATCAAATCAAATCAAGTCAAGGTTGTGAGTTTTTACACAGAAAGAAAAGAGGTTTGCACGCTTAGATTCAAACTAACACACAACAGGTTTTATTGAGGAGCTGTTCTCCGCATTGCACTATGTACAAAACTGAAAGTAAAACAACAGCCTGTGGCAACACCCTAATGACATCACCATTAAATTCTGTGATCAGTTCTTAAAGCAACTTACAACCCTTTTAAATATATAACAGCGTTTAAGGGCAACTGTCTGATTTTTCAGCTGCCTCAACTGTCTGGGAAGTTTGTATCTATCAGTCCAATCCAAGGTTTAGCAGCTCCCTGGATCCAAATGAAGAGCAAACCTCAAGAGGCTGAGAGGATTGAGGAAGGACTACCTCCAGCTTCCTGCTTCACTACTGGGCTAGAGAAATCACACTGATTGCAAAGGCCCGACATCCAAACTTAGGAAGCTTTCTCAGAAACTCGACTGAAGAGTGTCACATCAAAAAGCAGTGATGTTTTTATTGTGCATGGGGTTTGGGAATGATATGTCAATGGTCAATCAATGACATCATCAGGTGTGACAAAAAAGTATCTCCCAGAATAGTTTCACTCTGAGTTGGCAACCCCACTAGACAGCTCACTGATCGAATCATAAAATACCCACAGTGCACAAGCAGGCCATTCAGCTCATTGGCCGGAATTTTACCATCCTGCCCACCGCGGGAATCGGAGCGGGCAAGGGGCGGACCATGGAAAGTCCGTTGATCTCAGGTGGAATTTTCTGGTTTCGGGGTGAGCAACGCCGTAGAATCCTGCCCATTGAGTCTGCACCGCCTCTCCAACAGAGCATCCCACCCAGACTCTAACCCCGTAACCCCACATACCTTCCCCGCTAATCCACCTGACCTATGACACGAAGGGGCAATTTAGCACCGAACTTGCACATCTTTGGACTGTGGGAGGAAACCGGAGCACCCGGAGGAAACCCACGCAGACACGGGGAGAATGTACAAACAGACAGTGACCCAAGCCGGGAATCGAACCCGGGTCCCTGTCACTGTGAGGCAGCACTGCTCACCACTGTGCCACCGTGCCACCCAGTGAGAACACTGTCACTTTCTGTTTTATTGTTTCAAACCCATTTGCAACCCAACTAGCCTTTTGACATTAATTCCATGATCCTTAATTGTCTTTAGAAGCTTTAACTGCGATATTCAAAATCAGGTTGAATTCCTTGGTTAGGCCCTGCCTGTTAGCTTAAATGATTCCTCAAGGGATTGCTGCAAATCTAGCGGGTACACAGCTCATTGCTCTCCATTGAGACTGGTATTAAGTGTTTTGATTTTGATGCCAATGAAGGATAATAGATTAAAGTACAGTATTCTTACAAATGCAATGTCCGTCTTCATTCAGCACAGATGGTAAAATTAACCTCGTGCCAATTTATCTGAAAGGGAGATTGGCACGAGGTTAATTTTCTTTGTGGTGGTCCCTGGTGCATTAAGTTTCATTCACTATCATTTGTGCCTCAAACAGCAAAAGAGCATTTTCATTCGAAGCAGCAAGTCAAGTAACACTGATACTCCACCACAAGTGCCTGGGCAGCACGGTGGCACAGTGGTTAGCACTGCTGCTTCACAGTGCCAGGGACCCGGGTTCAATTCCCCGCTTGGTTCACTGTCTGTGTGGAGTTTGCACGTTCTCCCCGTGTCTGCGTGGGTTTCCTCCGGGTGCTCTGGTTTCCTCCCACAGCCCGAAAGACGCGCTGGTTAGGTGCATTGACCATGCTAAATTCTCCCTCAGTGTACCCGAACAGGTGCCGGAGTGTGGCGACTAGGGGATTTACACAGTAACTTCATTGCAGTGTTAATGTAAGTCTACTTGTGACTAATAAATAAACTTTAAATTTAAGCATACTTAAGCAGGATTACTGAATTACAAAGACTCTGAACTAACACTGCTGCTGAAGCCGGTTCACAGTATCCTTGTCTCCATATTCAGTACAGATGTGACCCACTCGCTAATGAATAGATGGCAAACTACCTTGGCTGAGATCGAACAATATCACTCATGGGAAAGTAGCAAGTCTAAGGACAGGAAAAGGCCAATTTGGTGGCACAAGGGTTAGCACTGTTGCCTCACAGCACGAGGGATCCAGGTTCGATTCTGGCCTTCGGTGACTGTGTGGAGTTTGCACGTTTTCCCCATGTCTGCAAGTGTTTCCTCCCACAGACTGAAAGATGTGCACATTAGCTGGATTGACCATGCTAAATTGCCCCTTATGTCCAAAGATGTGCAGGCTAGGTGGATTGGCCATGGTAAATTGCCCCTTAGTGTTCAAAGATGTGCAGGCTAGGTGGATTGGCCATGCTAAATTGCCCCTTTTGTGTCCAAAGATGTGCAGGTTAGGGGAATTGGCCATGCTAAATTGCCCTTTAGTGTCGAAAGATGTGTAGGTTAGGTGGATTTGCCATGCTAAATTGGCCCTTAGTGTCCAAGATGTGCAGTTAGGTGGATTGCCCATGGTAAATGTGTGGGGTTATGGGGATAGGGCAGAGGGGAGGGCCTGGGTCAGGAGCTCTTTCGGAGAATCGATGGGCCAAATGGCCTGGTTCTACACTGTATGGCATTCTATGATTTGACCCATCTGGCTCACACATTCCTCATTGATTTTGAGTTGATAACTGTACAGTACCTCAACCCATCATCTCTACAGCATCTCAAACCCTCACATAATAGACCTGTCAGAAAAAGTGAAGCTTACAGGACTAGGGGGACAGTGGCAGCATGAATATAAAATGGGCTAAGGGACAGATAGCAGACAGCTGTGGTGAGTGACTTATTTTTCAGACAAGGGCGGATGTAGCAGCAATCACCAGAGACAAAGTCAGAAACAGGAGACATAATAGAAAGTAAATGGTAGAATTTTAAAGGGGCAGAGCTACATGTTAAAAAGACATACAGGATCCATGGCTGTTTATAATATTCAGGCCTGGGGCCTGAATATTATAAACAGGGGGTGTGGTGAAGGCTGGGTGATATGACATGGGAAACCCGGAAGTACATCCCAAGTTACTGTCAGTGACCTCTTCATGCTGGCAACGCCTCATCCTTTTAACTCCATGTTTGGCATTGATCGTATGGGGATGGATGTGACAAGAACCTGCATGGCACAATCGCAACTCCAGGAGTTCAAAGGCCAATCCAAAAGTGCAATTCGGAGGAGTTCGGAGTTGGAAGCAAAAGGAGATAAGGAGGGGAATTTTTCCGTCCCTCACACTCCAGGAATTGTAGTTTGGGGGGGATCCATGCAAAGGTCTGTTGACCTCGGATGGGATTTTCCGGTTTAGGTGGGGAGCATGGCCAGAATATCCTGCCCGCAGTGTGACAACGTATTCAAGATGTTCAAAGGCTGTGTCCTGCTTCAAGACACCTCCATTAATGTACAGGTGGGGGTCGAGAGGAACTGAAGAGACATACTCTTCAGGGTGGCACGGTGGCACAGTGGTTAGCATTGCTGCCTCACAGCGCCAGGGACCCGGGTTCAATTCCCAGCTTGGGTCATTGTCTGTGTGGAGTTTGCACATTCTCCCCATGTCTGTGTGGGTTTCCTCCAGGTGCTCCGGTTTCCTCCCTCAGTCCAAAGATCATAGAATCATGGAATCCTACAGAGCAGAAGGAGGTCATTCGGCCCATCGAGTCTGCACCGACCACAATCCCACCCAGGCCCTATCCCCATAACCCCATGCATTTGCCCTAGATAGTCCCCCTGACACTAAGGGGCAATTTAGCATGGCCAATCTACCTAACCCGCACATCTTTGGACTGTGGGAGTAAACCGGAGCACCCGGAGGAAATCCACATAGTGATGTCCGGGTTAGGTGGATTGGCCATGTTAAATTGCCCCTTAGGACCCGATTTTACCATTTTCATTCTAAGTGCTGAATCTGGGCGTAACGCAGATCTGACTTGGAAATCTGCTTTCAGGCGCCCCCGTACGCACTCAGCCTGAAAAGAAAATCGCGGGTCTGAGTCACGCTGTGGGCGGGGCTTAGCGCGGCCGAAACGATTGGAGCTCTGAACTGCGCATGCGCAGTTAGAAATAAATTTGAAAAAGTGTGTACGTGT